>NW_027206692.1:602456-903685 GCF_032191515.1 Phaenicophaeus curvirostris
CGTAAAGAAACGTAAAGCAAGGCAAAGCAAGGCAAAGCAACGTAAAGCAACCTAAAGCAAGGTAAAGCAACGTAAAGCAAGGCAAGGCAAAGCAACGTAAAGAAACTTAAAGCAAGGCAAGGCAAGGCAAAGCAAGGCAAAGCAAGGCAAAACAACATAAAGCAACGTAAAGCAAGGCAACGTAAAGCAAGGCAAGGCAAGGTAAAGCAACGTAAAGCAACGTAAAGCAACGTAAAGCAAGGCAAGGCAAAGCAACGTAAAGCAACGTAAAGCAACGTAAATCAAGGCAAGGCAAAGCAACGTAAAGTAACTTAAAGCAACGTAAAGCAACATAAAGCAAGGCAAAGCAACGTAAAGAAACGTAAAGCAAGGCAACGTAAAGCAACGTAAAGCAGGCAAGGCAAGGTAAAGAAACGTAAAGCAAAGTAAAGCAAGGCAAGGCAAGGCAAAGCAACGTAAAGCAACGTAAAGCAAGGCAAGGCAATGTAAAGCAACGTAAAGCAACGTAAAGCAAGGCAAGGCAAGGAAAAGCAACGTAAAGCAACGTAAAGCAACGTAAAGCAATGTAAAGCAAGGCAACGTAAAGCAACGTAAATCAACGTAAAGCAACGTAAAGCAAGGCAAAGCAAGGCAAAGCAACGTAAAGCAACCTAAAGCAAGGTAAAGCAACGTAAAGCAAGGCAAGGCAAAGTAACTTAAAGCAACGTAAAGCAACGTAAAGCAAGGCAACGTAAAGCAAAGTAAAGCAACGTAAAGCTAGGCAAGGCAAAGCAACGTAAAGAAACGTAAAGCAAGGCAAGGCAAGGCAAAGCAAGGCAAAGCAAGGCAAAGCAACGTAAAGCAACGTAAAGCAAGGCAAGACAAAGCAACGTAAAGTAACTTAAAGCAACGTAAAGCAACGTAAAGCAAGGCAAAGCAACGTAAAGAAACGTAAAGCAAGGCAACGTAAAGCAACGTAAAGCAAGGCAAGGCAAGGCAAAGCAACGTAAAGCAACGTAAAGCAAGGCAAGGCAATGTAAATCAACGTAAAGCAACGTAAAGCAAGGGAAGGCAACGTAAAGCAACGTAAAGCAAGGCAAGGCAAGGTAAAGCAACGTAAAGCAACGTAAAGCAACGTAAAGCAAGGGAAGGCAACGTAAAGCAACGTAAAGCAAGGCAAGGCAAGGTAAAGCAACGTAAAGCAACGTAAAGCAAGGCAAGGCAAGGTAAAGCAACGTAAAGCAAAGTAAAGCTACGTAAAGCAAGGCAAGGCAAGGCAAGGTAACGCAACGTAAAGCAATGTAAAGCAACGTAAAGAAACGTAAAGCAAGGCAAGGCAAGTTAAAGCACCGTAAAGCAACGTAAAGCAACGTAAAGCAAGGCAAGAAAAGGTAAAGCAACGTAAAGCAACGTAAAGCAACGTAAAGCAAGGTAAGGCAAGGCAAGGCAAAGCAATGTAAAGCAACGTAAAGCAACGTAAAGCAAGGCAACGTAAAGCAACGTAAAGCAACGTAAAACAACGTAAAGCAAGGCAACGTAAAGCAACGTAAATCAACGTAAATCAAAGCAACGTAAAGCAACGTAAAGCAAGTCAACGTAAAGCAACGTAAAGCAACGTAAAGCAAGTCAACGTAAAGAAACGTAAAGCAACGTAAAGCAATGCAATGTAAAGCAATGTAAAGCAACGTAAAGCAAGGCAAGGCAAGGCAAAGCAACGTAAAGCAACGTAAAGCAACGTAATGCAACGTAAAGCAAGGCAACATAAAGAAACGTAAAGCAACGTAAAGCAACGTAATCAAGGCAAGGCAAAGCAAGGCAAAGCAAGGCAAAGCAACGTAAAGCAACCTAAAGCAAGGTAAAGCAACGTAAAGCAAGGCAAGGCAAAGCAACGTAAAGGAACGTAAAGCAAGGAAACGTAAAGCAAAGTAAAGCAACGTAAAGCAAGGCAAGGCAAGGCAAAGCAAGGCTAAGCAAGGCAAAGCAACGTAAAGCAACGTAAAGCAACGTAAAGCAAGGCAAGGCAAAGCAACGTAAAGCAACGTAAAGCAACGTAAATCAAGGCATGCAAAGCAACGTAAAGTAACGTAAAGCAACGTAAAGCAACGTAAAGCAAGGGAAGGCAAGGTAAAGCAACGTAAAGAAACGTAAAGCAAGGTAAGGCAAGGTAAAGCAACGTAAAGCAACGTAAAGCAACGTAAAGCAAGGCAAGGCAAGGTAAAGCAACGTAAAGCAACGGAAAGCAACGAAAAGCTAGGCAAGGCAAGGTAAAGCAACGTAAAGCAACGTAAAGCAAGGCAAGGCAACGTAAAGCAACGTAAAGCAAGGCAAGGCAAGGCAAGGCAAGGTAAAGCAATGTAAAGCTACGTAAAGCATGGCAAGGCAAGGCAAGGCAAGGTAACGCAACGTAAAGCAACGTAAAGAAACGTAAAGCAAGGCAAGGCAAGTTAAAGCAAGGCAAGGCAAAGTAAAGCAACGTAAAGCAACGTAAAGTAATGTAAAGCAAGGCAAGGAAAGGTAAAGCAACATAAAGCAACGTAAAGCAACGTAAAGCAAGGTAAGGCAAGGCAAGGCAAGGGAAAGCAACGTAAAGCAACGTAAAGCAACATAAAGCAAGGCAACATAAAGCAACGTAAATCAACATAAAACAATGTAAAGCAAGGCAACGTAAAGCAACGTAAATCAATGTAAAGCAAAGCAACGTAAAGCAACGTAAAGCAAGTAAACGTAAAGCAACGTAAAGCAAGGCAACGTAAAGCAACGTAAATCAACGTAAAGCAAAGCAATGTAAAGCAACGTAAAGCAAGTCAACGTAAAGCAACGTAAAGCAACGTAAAGCAAGGCAACGTAAAGCAACGTAAAGCAACGTAAAGCAAGGCAACGTAAAGCAACGTAAAGCAATGCAACTTAAAGCAAAGTAAAGCAACGTAAAGCAAGGCAAGGCAAGGCAAAGCAACGTAAAGCAACGTAAACCAACGTTAAGCAACGCAACGTAAAGCAACGTAAAGCAACGTAAAGCAACGTAATCAAGGCAAGGCAAAGCAAGGCAAAGCAAGGCAAAGCAACGTAAAGCAACCTAAAGCAAGGTAAAGCAACGTAAAGCAAGGCAAGGCAAAGCAACGTAAAGCAACGTAAAGCAACGTAAAGCAAGGCAACGTAAAGGAAAGTAAAGCAACGTAAAGCAAGGCAAGGCAAAGCAACGTAAAGAAACGTAAAGCAAGGCAAGGCAAGGCAAAACAAGGCTAAGCAAGGCAAATCAACTTAAAGCAACGTAAAGCAAGGCAACGTAAAGCAAGGCAAAGCAAGGCAAATCAACGTAAAGCAACGTAAAGCAAGGCAAGGCATAGCAACGTAAAGCAATGTAAAGCAACGTAAATCAAGGCAAGGCAAAGCAACGTAAAGTAACGTAAAGCAACGTAAAGCAAGGCAAAGCAACGTAAAGCAACGTAAAGCAAGGCAAGGCAATGTAAAGCAACGTAAAGCAACTTAAAGCAACGTAAAACAATGCAAGGCAAGGTAAAGCAACGTAAAGCAATGTAAAGCAACGTAGAGCAAGGCAAGGCAAGGTAAAGCAACGTAAATCAACGTAAAGCAACGTAAAGCAAGGAAAAGCAAGGTAAAGCAACGTAAAGCAACGTAAAGCAAGGCAAGGCAAGGTAAAGCAGCGTAAAGCAACGTAAAGCAACGTAAAGCAAGGCAAGGCAAAGCAAGGCAAAGGAAGGCAAAGCAACGTAAAGCAACATAAAGCAACGTAAAACAAGGCAAGTCAAAGCAACGTAAAGCAACGTAAAGCAAGGCAAGGCAAGGTAAAGCAACGTAAAGCAGCGTAAAGCAACGTAAAGCAACGTAAAGCAAGGCAAGGCAACGTAAAGCAACGTAAATCAACGTAAAGCAAGGTAAGGCAAGGCAAGGCAAAGCAACGTAAAGCAACGTAAAGCAACATAAAGCAACGTAAAGCAAGGCAATGTAAAGCAACGAAAAGAAACGTAAATCAACGTAAAGCAAGGCAACGTAAACCAACGTAAAGAAAGGCAAGACAAGGCAAAGCAACGTAAAGCAACGTAAAGCAACGTAAAGCAAGGCAAGGCAAGGAAAAGCAACGTAAAGCAACGTAAATCAACGTAAAGCAATGTAAAGCAAGGCAACGTAAAGCAACGTAAATCAACGTAAAGAAACGTAAAGCAAGGCAAAGCAAGGCAAAGCAACGTAAAGCAACCTAAAGCAAGGTAAAGCAACGTAAAGCAAGGCAAGGCAAAGCAACGTAAAGAAACTTAAAGCAAGGCAAGGCAAGGCAAAGCAAGGCAAAGCAAGGCAAAACAACATAAAGCAACGTAAAGCAAGGCAACGTAAAGCAAGGCAAGGCAAGGTAAAGCAACGTAAAGCAACGTAAAGCAACGTAAAGCAAGGCAAGGCAAAGCAACGTAAAGCAACGTAAAGCAACGTAAATCAAGGCAAGGCAAAGCAACGTAAAGTAACTTAAAGCAACGTAAAGCAACATAAAGCAAGGCAAAGCAACGTAAAGAAACGTAAAGCAAGGCAACGTAAAGCAACGTAAAGCAGGCAAGGCAAGGTAAAGAAACGTAAAGCAAAGTAAAGCAAGGCAAGGCAAGGCAAAGCAACGTAAAGCAACGTAAAGCAAGGCAAGGCAATGTAAAGCAACGTAAAGCAACGTAAAGCAAGGGAAGGCAACGTAAAGCAACGTAAAGGAAGGCAAGGCAAGGGAAAGCAACGTAAAGCTACGTAAAGCAACGTAAAGCAAGGGAAGGCAACGTAAAGCAACGTAAAGCAAGGCAAGGCAAGGTAAAGCAACGTAAAGCAACGTAAAGCAAGGCAAGGCAAGGTAAAGCAACGTAAAGCAAAGTAAAGCTACGTAAAGCAAGGCAAGGCAAGGGAAGGTAACGCAACGTAAAGCAATGTAAAGCAACGTAAAGAAACGTAAAGCAAGGCAAAGCAACGTAAAGAAACGTAAAGCAAGGCAACGTAAAGCAACGTAAAGCAAGGCAAGGCAAGGCAAAGCAACGTAAAGCAACGTAAAGCAAGGCAAGGCAATGTAAAGCAACGTAAAGCAACGTAAAGCAAGGGAAGGCAACGTAAAGCAACGTAAAGCAAGGCAAGGCAAGGTAAAGCAACGTAAAGCAACGTAAAGCAACGTAAAGCAAGGGAAGGCAACGTAAAGCAACGTAAAGCAAGGCAAGGCAAGGTAAAGCAACGTAAAGCAACGTAAAGCAAGGCAATGCAAGGTAAAGCAACGTAAAGCAAAGTAAAGCTACGTAAAGCAAGGCAAGGCAAGGCAAGGTAACGCAACGTAAAGCAATGTAAAGCAACGTAAAGAAACGTAAAGCAAGGCAAGGCAAGTTAAAGCAACGTAAAGCAACGTAAAGCAAGGCAAGACAAGGCAAGGCAAAGCAATGTAAAGCAACGTAAAGCAACGTAAAGCAAGGCAACGTAAAGCAACGTAAAGCAACGTAAAACAACGTAAAGCAAGGCAACGTAAAGCAACGTAAATCAACGTAAATCAAAGCAACGTAAAGCAACGTAAAGCAAGTCAACGTAAAGCAACGTAAAGCAACGTAAAGCAAGTCAACGTAAAGAAACGTAAAGCAACGTAAAGCAATGCAATGTAAAGCAATGTAAAGCAACGTAAAGCAAGGCAAGGCAAGGCAAAGCAACGTAAAGCAACGTAAAGCAACGTAATGCAACGTAAAGCAAGGCAACATAAAGAAACGTAAAGCAACGTAAAGCAACGTAATCAAGGCAAGGCAAAGCAAGGCAAAGCAAGGCAAAGCAACGTAAAGCAACCTAAAGCAAGGTAAAGCAACGTAAAGCAAGGCAAGGCAAAGCAACGTAAAGCAACGTAAAGCAAGGAAACGTAAAGCAAAGTAAAGCAACGTAAAGCAAGGCAAGGCAAGGCAAAGCAAGGCTAAGCAAGGCAAAGCAACGTAAAGCAACGTAAAGCAACGTAAAGCAAGGCAAGGCAAAGCAACGTAAAGCAACGTAAAGCAACGTAAATCAAGGCATGCAAAGCAACGTAAAGTAACGTAAAGCAACGTAAAGCAACGTAAAGCAAGGGAAGGCAAGGTAAAGCAACGTAAAGAAACGTAAAGCAAGGTAAGGCAAGGTAAAGCAACGTAAAGCAACGTAAAGCAACGTAAAGCAAGGCAAGGCAAGGTAAAGCAACGTAAAGCAACGGAAAGCAACGAAAAGCTAGGCAAGGCAAGGTAAAGCAACGTAAAGCAACGTAAAGCAAGGCAAGGCAACGTAAAGCAACGTAAAGCAAGGCAAGGCAAGGTAAAGCAATGTAAAGCTACGTAAAGCATGGCAAGGCAAGGCAAGGCAAGGTAACGCAACGTAAAGCAACGTAAAGAAACGTAAAGCAAGGCAAGTTAAAGCAAGGCAAGGCAAAGTAAAGCAACGTAAAGCAACGTAAAGTAATTTAAAGCAAGGCAAGGAAAGGTAAAGCAACATAAAGCAACGTAAAGCAACGTAAAGCAAGGTAAGGCAAGGCAAGGCAAGGGAAAGCAACGTAAAGCAACGTAAAGCAACATAAAGCAAGGCAACATAAAGCAACGTAAATCAACATAAAACAATGTAAAGCAAGGCAACGTAAAGCAACGTAAATCAATGTAAAGCAAAGCAACGTAAAGCAACGTAAAGCAAGTAAACGTAAAGCAACGTAAAGCAAGGCAACGTAAAGCAACGTAAATCAACGTAAAGCAAAGCAATGTAAAGCAACGTAAAGGATGTCAACGTAAAGCAACGTAAAGCAACGTAAAGCAAGGCAACGTAAAGCAATGTAAAGCAATGCAACTTAAAGCAAAGTAAAGCAACGTAAAGCAAGGCAAGGCAAGGCAAAGCAACGTAAAGCAACGTAAACCAACGTTAAGCAACGCAACGTAAAGCAACGTAAAGCAACGTAAAGCAACGTAATCAAGGCAAGGCAAAGCAAGGCAAAGCAAGGCAAAGCAACGTAAAGCAACCTAAAGCAAGGCAAGGCAAGGCAAGGCAAGGCAAAGCAATGTAAAGCAAAGTAAACAACGTAAAGCAAGGCAACGTAAAGCAACGTAAAGCAACGTAAAACAACGTAAAGCAAGGCAACGTAAAGCAACGTAAATCAACGTAAAGCAAAGCAACGTAAAGCAACGTAAAGCAAGTCAACGTAAAGCAACGTAAAGCAACGTAAAGCAAGTCAACATAAAGAAACGTAAAGCAACGTAAAGCAATGCAATGTAAAGCAATGTAAAGCAACATAAAGCAAGGCAAGGCAAGGCAAAGCAACGTAAAGCAACGTAAAGCAACGTAAAGCAACGTAAAGCAAGGCAACGTAGAGCAACGTAAAGCAACGTAAAGCAACGTAAAGCAACGTAAAGCAAGGCAAGGCAAAGCAAGGCAAAGCAAGGCAAAGCAACGTAAAGCAACCTAAAGCAAGGTAAAGCAACGTAAAGCAAGGCAAGGCAAAGCAACGTAAAGCAACGTAAAGCAAGGCAATGTAAAGCAAAGTAAAGCAACGTAAAGCAAGGCAAGGCAAGGCAAAGCAAGGCTAAGCAAGGCAAAGCAACGTAAAGCAACGTAAAGCAACGTAAAGCAAGGCAAGGCAAAGCAACGTAAAGCAACGTAAAGCAACGTAAATCAAGGAATGCAAAGCAACGTAAAGTAACGTAAAGCAACGTAAAGCAACGTAAAGCAAGGGAAGGCAAGGTAAAGCAACGTAAAGCAGCGTAAAGCAACGTAAAGCAACGTAAAGCAAGGCAAGTCAAAGCAACGTTAAGCAACGTAAAGCAACGTAAAGGAAGGCAAGGCAAAGCAACATAAAGCAACGTAAAGCAACGTAAAGCAACGTAAAGCAAGGCAAGGCAAGGTAAAGCAACGTAAAGCAGCGTAAAGCAACGTAAAGCAACGTAAAGCAAGGCAAGGCAACGTAAAGCAACGTAAAGAAACGTAAAGCAAGGCAAGGGAAGGCAACATAAAGCAACGTAAAGAAACGTAAAGCAACGTAAAGCAAGGCAAGGCAACGTAAAGCAACATAACGCAAGACAAAGCTACGTAAAGCAACGTAAAGCAACTCAAGGCAACGTAAAGCAACGTAAAGCAAGGCAAGGCAACGTAAAGCAACGTAAAGCAACGTAAGGCAAGGCAAGGCAACGTAAAGCAACGTAAAGCAAGGCAACGTAAAGCAAGGCAACATAAAGCAACGCAACGTAAAGCAACGTAAAGCAACGTAAAGCAAGGCAACGTAAAGCAAGGCAACGTAAAGCAACGTAAAGCAACGTAAAGCAAGGCAACATAAAGCAAGGCAACGTAAAGCAACGTAAAGCAAGGCAACGTAAAGCAACGTAAAGCAACGTCAAGAAAGGCAACGTAAAACAAAGTAAAGCAAGGCAACGTAAACAACGTAAACCAAGGCAACGTAAAGCAACGTAAACCAAGGCAACGTAAAGCAACGTAAAGCAACGTCAAGCAAGGCAACGTAAAGCAACGTAAAGCAAGGCAATGTACAGCAACCTAAACCAAGGCAACTTCAAGCAACGTAAAGCAAGGCAACGTAAAACAAGGCAACGTAAAGCAATGTAAAGCAAGGCAACGTAAAGCAAGGCAACGTAAAGCAACGTAAAGCAAGGCAACGTAAAGCAACGTAAAGCAAGGCAAGGCAACGTAAAGCAAGGCAACGTAAAGCAACGTAACGCAAGGCTACGTAAAGCAACGTAAAGCAAGGAAAGGCAACGTAAAGCAAGGCAACGTAAAGCAACGTAAAGCAAGGCAATGGAAGGCAACGTAAAGCAAGGCAATGGAAGGCAACATAAAGCAAGGCAACGTAAATCAACGTAAAGCAACGTAAAGCAAGGCAAGGCAACGTAAAGCAAGGCAACGTAAAGAACGTAAAGCAAGGCAAGGCAACGTAAAGCAACGTAAAGGAAGGCAAGGCAAGGTAAAGCAACGTAAAGCAACGTAAAGCAAGGCAAGGCAAGGTAAAGCAACATAAAGCAACGTAAAGCAACGTAAAGCAACGTAAAGCAAGGCAAGGCAAGGCAAAGCAACGTAAATCAAAGTAAAGCAAGGCAAGGCAAGGTAAAGCAACGTAAAGCAACGTAAAGCAAGGCAAGGCAAGGTAAAGCAACATAAAGCAACGTAAAGCAACGTAAAGCAAGGCAAGGCAAGGTAAAGCATCGTAAAGTAACGTAAAGCAACGTAAAGCAAGGCAAGGCAACGTAAAGCAACGTAAAGGAAGGCAAGGCAAGGTAAAGCAACGTAAAGCAACGTAAAGCAAGGCAAGGCAAGGTAAAGCAATGTAAAGCAACGTAAAACCAGGCAAGGCAACGTAAAGCAACGTAAAGCAAGGCAAGGCAAGGTAAAGCAACGTAAAGCTACGTAAAGCTAGGTAAAGAAAGGCAAGGCAAGGCAAGGTAACGCAACGTAAAGCAACGTAAAGCAATGTAAAGCAAGGCAAGGCAAGGTAAAGCAACGTAAAGCAGCGTAAAGCAAGGCAAGGGAAAGCAACATAAAGGAACGTTAAGCAACGTAAAGCAACGTAAAGCAACGTAAAGCAACGTAAAGAAACATAAGGCAAGACAAAGCTACGTAAAGCAACGTAAAACAAGGCAAGGCAACGTAAAGCAACGTAAGGCAAGGCAAGGCAACGTAAAGCAACGTAAAGCAACGTAAAGCAAGGCAACATAAAGCAAGGCAACATAAAGGAACGCAACGTAAAGCAACATAAAGCAACGTAAAGCAAGGCAACGTAAAGCAACGTAAAGCAAGGCAACATAAAGCAAGGCAACGTAAAGCAACGTAAAGCAACGTAAAGCAACATAAAGCAAGGCAACGTAAAGCAACGTAAAGCAAGGCAACGTAATGCAACGTAAAGCAACGTCAAGCAAGGCAACGTAAAACAACGTAAAGCAAGGCAACGTAAAAAACGTAAACCAAGGCAACGTAAAGCAACGTAAAGCAAGGTAACATAAAGCAACGTAAAGCAACGTCAAGCAAGGCAACGTAAAGCAACGTAAAGCAAGGCAATGTACAGCAACGTAAAGCAAGGCAACGTAAAGCAACGTAAAGCAAGGCAAGGCAACGTAAAGCAAGGCAACGTAAAGAACGTAAAGCAAGGCAAGGCAACGTAAAGCAACGTAAAGCAAGGCAAGGGAAGGTAAAGCAACGTAAAGCAACGTAAAGCAAGGCAGGGCAAGGTAAAGCAACATAAAGCAACGTAAAGCAACGTAAAGCAACGTAAAGCAAGACAAGGCAAGGCAAAGCAACGTAAATCAACGTAAAGCAAGGCAAGGCAATGTAAAGCAACGTAAAGCAACGTAAAGCAAGGCAAGGCAAGGTAAAGCAACATAAAGCAACGTAAAGCAACGTAAAGCAAGGCAAGGCAAGGTAAAGCAACGTAAAGCAACGCAAAGCAACGTAAAGAAAGGCAAGGCAAGGTAAAGCAATGTAAAGCAACGTAAAACCAGGCAAGGCAACGTAAAGCAACGTAAAGCAAGGCAACATAAAGCAAGGCAACGTAAAGCAACGTAAAGCAAGGCAACGTAAAGCAACGTAAAGCAAGGCAACATAAAGCAAGGCAACGTAAAGCAACGTAAAGCAAGGCAACGTAAAGCAACGTAAAGCAACGTCAAGCAAGGCAACGTAAAACAACGTAAAGCAAGGCAACGTAAACAACGTAAACCAAGGCAACGTAAAGCAACGTAAAGCAAGGTAACATAAAGCAACGTAAAGCAACGTCAAGCAAGGCAACGTAAAGCAAGGCAATGTACAGCAACGTAAAGCAAGGCAACGTAAAGCAACGTAAAGCAAGGCAAGGCAACGTAAAGCAAGGCAACGTAAAGAACGTAAAGCAAGGCAAGGCAAGGTAAAGCAACGTAAAGCAAGGCAAGGCAAGGTAAAGCAACATAAAGCAACGTAAAGCAACGTAAAGCAACGTAAAGCAAGGCAAGGCAAGGCAAAGCAACGTAAATCAAGGTAAAGCAAGGCAAGGCAAGGTAAAGCAACGTAAAGCAACGTAAAGCAACGTAAAGCAAGGGAAGGCAAGGTAAATCAACGTAAAGCAACGCAAAGCAACGTAAAGGAAGGCAAGGCAAGGTAAAGCAATGTAAAGCAACGTAAAACCAGGTAAGGCAACGTAAAGCAACGTAAAGCAAGGCAAGGCAAGGTAAAGCAACGTAAAGCAAGGCAAGGCAAGGTAAAGCAACATAAAGCAACGTAAAGCAACGTAAAGCAACGTAAAGCAAGGCAAGGCAAGGCAAAGCAACGTAAATCAACGTAAAGCAAGGCAAGGCAAGGTAAAGCAACGTAAAGCAACGTAAAGCAACGTAAAGCAAGGGAAGGTAAGGTAAATCAACGTAAAGCAACGCAAAGCAACGTAAAGGAAGGCAAGGCAAGGTAAAGCAATGTAAAGCAACGTAAAACCAGGCAAGGCAACGTAAAGCAACGTAAAGCAAGGCAAGGCAAGGTAAAGCAACGTAAAGCTACGTAAAGCTAGGTAAAGAAAGGCAAGGCAAGGCAAGGCAAGGTAACGCAACGTAAAGCAACGTAAGCAATGTAAAGCAAGGCAAGGCAAGGTAAAGCAACGTAAAGCAGCGTAAAGCAAGGCAAGGGAAAGCAACATAAAGCAACGTAAAGCAACGTAAAGCAACGTAAAGCAAGGCAAGGCAACGTAAAGCAACATAAGGCAAGACAAAGCTACGTAAAGCAACGTAAAGCAAGGCAAGGCAACGTAAAGCAACGTAAGGCAAGGCAAGGCAACGTAAAGCAACGTAAAGCAACATAAAGCAAGGCAACGTAAAGCAAGGCAACATAAAAGAACGAAACGTAAAGCAACGTAAAGCAACGTAAAGCAAGGCAACGTAAAGCAAGGCAACGGAAAGCAACATAAAGCAACGTAAAGCAAGGCAACGTAAAGCAACGTAAAACAAGGCAACGTAAAGCAAGGCAACGTAAAGCAACGTAAAGCAAGGCAATATAAAGCAAGGCAACGTAAAGCAACGTAAAGCAAGGCAACGTAAAGCAACGTAAAGCAACGTCAAGCAAGGCAACGTAAAACAACGTAAAGCAAGGCAATGTACAGCAACGTAAAGCAAGGCAACGTAAAGCAACGTAAAGCAAGGCAAGGCAATGTAAAGCAAGGCAACGTAAAGCAACGTAAAGCAAGGCAAGGCAACGTAAAGCAACGTAAAGCAAGGCAAGGCAAGGTAAAGCAACATAAAGCAACGTAAAGCAAGGCAAGGCAAGGTAAAGCAACATAAAGCAACGTAAAGCAACGTAAAGCAACGTAAAGCAAGGCAAGGCAAGGCAAAGCAACGTAAATCAACGTAAAGCAAGGCAAGGCAAGGTAAAGAAACATAAAGCAACGTAAAGCAAGGCAAGGCAAGGTAAAGCAACATAAAGCAACGTAAAGCAACGTAAAGCAAGGCAAGGCAAGGTAAAGCATCGTAAAGTAACGTAAAGCAACGTAAAGCAAGGCAAAGCAACGTAAAGCAACGTAAAGGAAGGCAAGGCAAGGTAAAGCAACGTAAAGCAACGTAAAGCAACGTAAAGCAAGGCAAGGCAAGGTAAAGCAACGTAAAGCAACGCAAAGCAACGTAAAGAAAGGCAAGGCAAGGTAAAGCAATTTAAAGCAACGTAAAACCAGGCAAGGCAACGTAAAGCAACGTAAAGCAAGGCAAGGCAAGGTAAAGCAACGTAAAGCTACGTAAAGCTAGGTAAAGAAAGGCAAGGCAAGGCAAGGTAACGCAACGTAAAGCAACGTAAGCAATGTAAAGCAAGGCAAGGCAAGGTAAAGAAACGTAAAGCAGCGTAAAGCAAGGCAAGGGAAAGCAACATAAAGCAACGTAAAGCAACGTAAAGCAACGTAAAGCAAGGCAAGGCAACGTAAAGCAACATAAGGCAAGACAAAGCTACGTAAAGCAACGTAAAGCAAGGCAAGGCAACGTAAAGCAACGTAAGGCAAGGCAAGGCAACGTAAAGCAACGTAAAGCAACGTAAGGCAAGGCAAGGCAACGTAAAGCAACGTAAAGCAAGGCAACGTAAAGCAAGGCAACATAAAGGAACGAAACGTAAAGCAACGTAAAGCAACGTAAAGCAAGGCAACGTAAAGCAAGGCAACGTAAAGCAACGTAAAGCAAGGCAACATAAAGCAAGGCAACGTAAATCAACGTAAAGCAAGGCAACGTAAAGCAACGTAAAGCAACGTCAAGCAAGGCAACGTAAAACTACGTAAAGCAAGGCAACGTAAACAACGTAAACCAAGGCAACGTAAAGCAACGTAAAGCAAGGTAACATAAAGCAACGTAAAGCAAGGCAAGGCAACGTAAAGCAACGTAAAGCAAGGCAAGGGAAGGCAACGTAAAGCAAGGCAATGGAAGGCAACATAAAGCAAGGCAAATTAAATCAACGTAAAGCAAAGTAAAGCAAGGCAAGGCAACGTAAAGCAACGTATAGCAAGGCAAGGCAACGTAAAGCAACGTAAAGCAAGGCAAGGCAACGTAAAGCAAGGCAACGTAAAGAACGTAAAGCAAGGCAAGTCAACGTAAAGCAACGTAAAGCAAGGCAGAGCAACTTAAAGCAACGTAAAGCAACGAAAAGCAAGGCAAGGCAAAGCAACGTAAATCAACGTAAAGCAAGGCAAGGCAAGGTAAAGCAAAGTAAAGCAACGTAAAGCAAGGTAAGGCAAGGTAAAGCAACATAAAGCAACGTAAAGCAACGTAAAGCAAGGCAAGGCAAGGTAAAGCATCGTAAAGTAACGTAAAGCAACGTAAAGCAAGGCAAGGCAACGTAAAGCAACGTAAAGTAAGGCAAGGCAAGGTAAAGCAACGTAAAGCAACGTAAAGCAAGGCAAGGCAAGGTAAAGCAACGTAAAGAAACGCAAAGCAACGTAAAGAAAGGCAAGGCAAGGTAAAGCAATGTAAAGCAACGTAAAACCAGGCAATGCAACGTAAAGCAACGTAAAGCAAGGCAAGGCAAGGTAAAGCAACGTAAAGTAACGTAAAGCTAGGTAAAGAAAGGCAAGGCAAGGCAAGGCAAGGTAACGCAACGTAAAGCAACGTAAAGCAATGTAAAGCAAGGCAAGGAAGGTAAAGCAACGTAAAGCAACGTAAAGCAATGTAAAGCAAGGCAACGTAAAGCAACGTAAATCAACGTAAAGCAACGTAAAGCAAGGCAAAGCAAGGCAAAGCAACGTAATGCATCCTAAAGCTAGGTAAAGCAACGTAAAGCAAGGCAAGGCAAAGCAACGTAAAGGAACGTAAAGCAACGTAAAGCAAGGCAACGTAAAGCAAAGTAAAGCAACGTAAAGCAAAGCAACGTAAAGCAACGTAAAGCAAGTCAACGTAAAGCAACGTAAAGCAACGTAAAGCAAGGCAACGTAAAGCAACATAAAGCAATGCAACGTAAAGCAACGTAAAGCAACGTAAAGCAAGGCAAGTCAAGGCAAATCAACGTAAAGCAACGTAAAGCAACGTAAATCAACGTAAAGCAACCTAAAGCAAGGCAAAGCAAGGCAAAGCAACGTAAAGCAACGTAAAGCAACGTAAAGCAAGGCAACGTAAATAAAAGTAAAGCAACGTAAAGCAAGGCAAGGCAAAGCAACGTAAAGCAACGTAAAGGAAGGCAACGTAAAGCAACGTAAATCAAGGCAAGGCAAAGCAACGTAAAGCAATGTAAAGAAACGTAAAGCAAGGCAATGTAAAGCAATGTAAAGCAACGTAAAGAAACGTAAAGCAAGGCAAGTCAAGGCAAAGCAAGGCTAAGCAAGGCAAAGCAACGTAAAGCAACATAAAGCAAGGCAACGTAAAGCAAGGCAAAGAAAGGCAAAGCAACGTAAAGCAACGTAAAGCAACGTAAACAAGGCAAGGCAAGGTAAAGCAACGTAAAGCAACGTAAAGCAACGTAAAGCAAGGAAAGGCAAGGTAAAGCCACGTAAAGCAACGTAAAGCAAGGCAAGGCAAGGTAAAGCAGCGAAAAGCAACGTAAAGCAACGTAAAGCAAGGCAAGGCAAAGCAAGGCAAAGCAAGGGAAAGAAACCTAAAGCAACGTAAAGCAAGGTAAAGCAAGGCAAGTCAAAGCAAGGGAAAGCAAGGCAAAGCAACGTAAAGCAACGTAAAGCAAGGCAAGGCAAGGTAAAGCAACGTAAAGCAGCGTAAAGCAACGTAAAGCAACGTAAAGCAAGGCAAGGCAAGATAAACAGCGTAAAGCAAGGTAAAGAAACTTAAAGCAACGTAAAGCAAGGCAAGGCAACGTAAAGCAACGTAAAGCAACGTAAAGCAAGGCATGGCAACGTAAACCAACGTAAAACAACGTAAAGCAACGTAAAGCAAGGTAAGGCAACGTAAAGCAATGTAAAGGAAGGCAAGGCAACGTAAAGCAACGTAAAGCATGTAAGGCAAAGCAAGGCAACGTAAAGCAATGTAAAGCAAGGCAACGTAAAGCAACGCAACGTAAAGCAACGCAATGTAAAGCAACGTGATGCAACGTAAAGCAAGGCAACGTAAAGCAAGGCAACGTAAAGCAACATAAACCAACGTAAAGCAAGGCAACGTAAAGCAACGTGAAGCAAGGCAACGTAAACCAAGGCAACGTAAAGCAAGGCAACGTAAAGCAACGTAAAGCAACGTCAAGAAAGGCAACGTAAAGCAACGTAAAGCAAGGCAATGTACAGCAACGTAAAGCAAGGCAACGTAAATCAACGTAAAGCAACGTAAAGCAAGGCAAGGCAACGTAAAGCAAGGCAAGGCAACGTAAAGCAACGTAAAGCAAGGCAAGGCAACGTAAAGCAAGGCAACGTAAAGAACGTAAAGCAAGGCAAGGCAACGTAAAGCAACGTAAAGCAAGGCAAGGCAACGTAAAGCAACGTAAAGCAACGTAAAGCAAGGCAAGGCAAGGTAAAGCAACGTAAAGCAACGTAAAGCAAGGCAAGGCAAGGTAAAGCAACATAAAGCAACGTAAAGCAACGTAAAGCAAGGGAAGGCAAGGTAAAGCAACGTAAAGCAACGTAAAGCTACGTAAAGCAAGGCAAGGCAAGGCAAGGCAAGGTAACGCAACATAAAGCAACGTAAAGCAACGTAAAGCAAGGCAAGGCAAGGTAAAGCAACATAAAGCAACGTAAAGCAACGTAAAGCAAGGCAAGGCAAGGTAAAGCATCGTAAAGTAACGTAAAGCAACGTAAAGCAAGGCAAGGCAACGTAAAGCAACGTAAAGGAAGGCAAGGCAAGGTTAAGTAACGTAAAGCAACGTAAAGCAAGGCAAGGCAAGGTAAAGCAACGTAAAGAAACGCAAAGCAACGTAAAGAAAGGCAAGGCAAGGTAAAGCAATGTAAAGCAACGTAAAACCAGGCAATGCAACGTAAAGCACCGTAAAGCAAGGCAAGGCAAGGTAAAGCAACGTAAAGCAACGTAAAGCTAGGTAAAGAAAGGCAAGGCAAGGCAAGGCAAGGTAACGCAACGTAAAGCAACGTAAAGCAATGTAAAGCAAGGCAAGGAAGGTAAAGCAACGTAAAGCAACGTAAAGCAATGTAAAGCAAGGCAACGTAAAGCAACGTAAATCAACGTAAAGCAACGTAAAGCAAGGCAAAGCAAGGCAAAGCAACGTAATGCATCCTAAAGCTAGGTAAAGCAACGTAAAGCAAGGCAAGGCAAAGCAACGTAAAGGAACGTAAAGCAACGTAAAGCAAGGCAACGTAAAGCAAAGTAAAGCAACGTAAAGCAAAGCAACGTAAAGCAACGTAAAGCAAGTCAACGTAAAGCAACGTAAAGCAACGTAAAGCAAGGCAACGTAAAGCAACATAAAGCAATGCAACGTAAAGCAACGTAAAGCAACGTAAAGCAAGGCAAGTCAAGGCAAATCAACGTAAAGCAACGTAAAGCAACGTAAATCAACGTAAAGCAACCTAAAGCAAGGCAAAGCAAGGCAAAGCAACGTAAAGCAACGTAAAGCAACGTAAAGCAAGGCAACGTAAATAAAAGTAAAGCAACGTAAAGCAAGGCAAGGCAAAGCAACGTAAAGCAACGTAAAGCAAGGCAACGTAAAGCAACGTAAATCAAGGCAAGGCAAAGCAACGTAAAGCAATGTAAAGAAACGTAAAGCAAGGCAATGTAAAGCAATGTAAAGCAACGTAAAGAAACGTAAAGCAAGGCAAGTCAAGGCAAAGCAAGGCTAAGCAAGGCAAAGCAACGTAAAGCAACGTAAAGCAAGGCAACGTAAAGCAAGGCAAAGAAAGGCAAAGCAACGTAAAGCAACGTAAA
The DNA here is from genome assembly GCF_032191515.1 of Phaenicophaeus curvirostris. NCBI lineage: Eukaryota > Metazoa > Chordata > Aves > Cuculiformes > Cuculidae > Phaenicophaeus > Phaenicophaeus curvirostris. The sequence continues at coordinate 619,667 of NW_027206692.1, forward strand.
GCAACGTAAACAAGGCAAGGCAAGGTAAAGCAACGTAAAGCAACGTAAAGCAACGTAAAGCAAGGAAAGGCAAGGTAAAGCCACGTAAAGCAACGTAAAGCAAGGCAAGGCAAGGTAAAGCAGCGAAAAGCAACGTAAAGCAACGTAAAGCAAGGCAAGGCAAAGCAAGGCAAAGCAAGGGAAAGAAACCTAAAGCAACGTAAAGCAAGGTAAAGCAAGGCAAGTCAAAGCAAGGGAAAGCAAGGCAAAGCAACGTAAAGCAACGTAAAGCAACGTAAAGCAAGGCAAGGCAAGGTAAAGCAACGTAAAGCAGCGTAAAGCAACGTAAAGCAACGTAAAGCAAGGCAAGGCAAGATAAACAGCGTAAAGCAAGGTAAAGAAACTTAAAGCAACGTAAAGCAAGGCAAGGCAACGTAAAGCAACGTAAAGCAACGTAAAGCAAGGCATGGCAACGTAAACCAACGTAAAACAACGTAAAGCAACGTAAAGCAAGGTAAGGCAACGTAAAGCAATGTAAAGGAAGGCAAGGCAACGTAAAGCAACGTAAAGCAACGTAAGGCAAAGCAAGGCAACGTAAAGCAATGTAAAGCAAGGCAACGTAAAGCAACGCAACGTAAAGCAACGCAACGTAAAGCAACGTGATGCAACGTAATGCAAGGCAACGTAAAGCAAGGCAACGTAAAGCAACATAAACCAACGTAAAGCAAGGCAACGTAAAGCAACGTGAAGCAAGGCAACGTAAACCAAGGCAACGTAAAGCAACGTAAAGCAAGGCAACGTAAAGCAACGTAAAGCAACGTCAAGAAAGGCAACGTAAAGCAACGTAAAGCAAGGCAATGTACAGCAACGTAAAGCAAGGCAACGTAAATCAACGTAAAGCAACGTAAAGCAAGGCAAGGCAACGTAAAGCAAGGCAAGGCAACGTAAAGCAACGTAAAGCAAGGCAAGGCAACGTAAAGCAAGGCAACGTAAAGAACGTAAAGCAAGGCAAGGCAACGTAAAGCAACGTAAAGCAAGGCAAGGCAACGTAAAGCAACGTAAAGCAACGTAAAGCAAGGCAAGGCAAGGTAAAGCAACGTAAAGCAACGTAAAGCAACGTAAAGCAAGGGAAGGCAAGGTAAAGCAACGTAAAGCAACGTAAAGCTACGTAAAGCAAGGCAAGGCAAGGCAAGGCAAGGTAACGCAACATAAAGCAACGTAAAGCAACGTAAAGCAAGGCAAGGCAAGGCAAAGCAACGTAAAGCAACGTAAAGCAACATAAAGCAACGTAAAGCAAGGCAATGTAAAGCAACGTAAAGTAACGTAAATCAACGTAAAGCAAGGCAACATAAAGCAATGTAAATCAACGTAAAGCAAAGCAACGTAAAGCAACGTAAAGCAAGGCAACGTAAAGCAACCTAAAGCAATGCAACGTAAAGCAACGTAAAGCAACGTAAAGAAAGGCAAGACAAGGCAAAGCAACGTAAAGCAACGTAAAGCAACGTAAAGCAAGGCAAGGCAAGGAAAAGCAACGTAAAGCAACGTAAAGCAACGTAAAGCAATGTAAAGCAAGGCAACGTAAAGCAACGTAAATCAACGTAAAGCAACGTAAAGCAAGGCAAAGCAAGGCAAAGCAACGTAAAGCAACGTAAAGCAAGGCAAGGTAAAGCAAGGCAAAGCAAGGCAAAGCAACGTAAAGCAACGTAAAGCAACGTAAAGCAAGGCAAGGTAAAGCAAGGCAAAGCAAGGCTAAGCAAGGCAAAGCAACGTAAAGCAACGTAAAGCAAGGCAAGGTAAAGCAAGGCAAAGCAAGGCAAAGCAACGTAAAGCAACGTAAAGCAACGTAAAGCAAGGCAAGGTAAAGCAACGTAAAGCAACGTAAAGCAACGTAAATCAAGGCAAGGGAAAGCAACATAAAGCAACGTAAAGCAAGGCAAGGCAAAGCAACGTAAAGCAACGTAAAGCAACGTAAATCAATGCAAGGCAAAGCAACGTAAAGTAACGTAAAGCAACGTAAAGCAAGTCAACGTAAAGCAACGTAAAGCAACGTAAAGCAAGGCAACGTAAAGCAACGTAAAGCAATGCAACTTAAAGCAAAGTATAGCAACATAAAGCAAGGCAAGGCAAGGCAAAGCAACGTAAAGCAACGTAAACCAACGTTAAGCAACGCAACGTAAAGCAATGTAAAGCAACGTAAGACAAGGCAAGGCAACGTAAAGCAACGTAAAGCAAGGCAACGTAAAGCAAGGCAACGTAAAGCAAGGCAACGTAAAGCAACATAAAGCAACGTAAAGCAAGGCAACGTAAAGCAACGTAAAGCAACGTAAAGCAAGGCAACGTAAAGCAACGTAAAGCAAGGCAATGTAAAGCAAGGCAACGTAAAGCAACGTAAAGCAAGGCAACGTAAGGCAACGTAAAGCAACGTCAAGCAAGGCAACGTAAAACAACGTAAAGCAAGGCAACGTAAATCAACGTAAACCAAGGCAACGTAAAGCAACGTAAAGCAAGGCAACGTAAAGCAAGGTAAAGCAACGTCAAGCAAGGCAACGTAAAGCAACGTAAAGCAAGGCAATGTACAGCAACGTAAACCAAGGCAACGTCAAGCAACGTAAAGCAAGGCAACGTAAAGCAAGGCAACGTAAAGCAACGTAAAGCAAGGCAAGGCAACGTAAAGCAAGGCAACGTAAAGCAACGTAAAGCAAGGCAAGGCAACGTAAACCAAGGCAACGTAAAGCAACGTAAAGCAAGGCAAGGCAACGTAAAGCAAAGCAACGTAAAGCTACGTAAAGCAGGGCAAGGCAACGTAAAGCAACGTAAAGCAAGGCAAGGCAAGGCAATGTAAAGCATGGCAACGTAAATCAACGTAAAGCAACGTAAAGCAAGGCAAGGCAACGTAAAGCAACGTAAAGCAAGGCAAGGCAACGTAAAGCAAGGCAACGTAAAGAACGTAATGCAAGGCAAGGCAACGTAAAGCAACGTAAAGCAAGGCACAGCAACGTAAAGCAACGTAAAGCAACGTAAAGCAAGGCAAGGCAAGGTAAAGCAACGTAAAGCAACGTAAAGCAAGGCAAGGCAAGGTAAAGCAACATAAAGCAACGTAAAGCAACGTAAAGCAAGGCAAGGCAAGGTAAAGCAACGTAAAGTAATGTAAAGCAACGTAAAGCATGGCAAGGCAACGTAAAGCAACGTAAAGCAAGGGAAGGCAAGGTAAAGCAACGTAAAGCAACGTAAAGCAAGGCAAGGCAAGGTAAAGCAACGTAAAGCAACGTAAAGCAACGTAAAGCAAGGCAAGGTAAAGCAACGTAAAGCAAGGCAAGGCAAGGTAAAGCAACGTAAAGCAACGCAAAGCAACGTTAAGAAAGCAAGGCAAGGTAAAGAAACGTAAAGAAACGTAAAGCAAGGCAAGGAAAGGTAAAGCAACGTAAAGCAACGTAAAGCAACGTAAAGCAAGGCAGTGTAAAGCAACGTAAAGTAACGTAAAGCAACGTAAAGCAAGGCAACGTAAAGCAACCTAAAGCAATGCAACGTAAAGCAACGTAAACCAACGTAAAGAAAGGCAAGACAAGGCAAAGCAACGTAAAGCAACGTAAAGCAATTAAAGCAATGTAAAGCAAGGCAACGTAAAGCAACGTAAAGCAAGGCAACGTAAAGCAACGTAAACCAACGTAAAGAAAGGCAAGACAAGGCAAAGCAACGTAAAGCAACGTAAAGCAATTAAAGCAATGTAAAGCAAGGCAACGTAAAGCAACGTAAATCAACGTAAAGAAACGTAAAGCAAGGCAAAGCAAGGCAAAGAAACGTAAATCAACCTAAAGCAAGGTAAAGCAACGTAAAGCAAGGCAAGGCAAAGTAACTTAAAGCAACGTAAAGCAACGTAAAGCAAGGCAACGTAAAGCAAAGTAAAGCAACGTAAAGCAAGGCAAGGCAAAGCAACGTAAAGAAACGTAAAGCAAGGCAAGGCAAGGCAAAGCAAGGCAAAGCAAGGCAAAGCAACGTAAAGCAACGTAAAGCAAGGCAAGGCAAAGCAACGTAAAGCAACGTAAAGCAACGTAAATCAAGGCAAGGCAAAGCAACGTAAAGTAACTTAAAGCAACGTAAAGCAACGTAAAGCAAGGCAAACAACGTAAAGAAATGTAAAGCAAGGCAACGTAAAGCAACGTAAAGCAAGGCAAGGCAACGTAAAGAAACGTAAAGCAACGTAAAGCAAGGCAAGGCAAGGCAAAGCAACGTAAAGAAACGTAAAGCAAGGCAAGGCAATGTAAAGCAACGTTAAGCAACGTAAAGCAAGGGAAGGCAACGTAAAGCAACGTAAAGCAAGGCAAGGCAAGGTAAAGCAACGTAAAGCAACGTAAAGCAACGTAAAGCAAGGGAAGGCAAAGTAAAGCAACGTAAAGCAAGGCAAGGCAAGGTAAAGCAACGTAAAGCAACGTAAAGCAAGGCAAGGCAAGGTAAAGCAACGTAAAGCAAAGTAAAGCTACGTAAAGCAAGGCAAGGCAAGGCAAGGTAACGCAACGTAAAGCAATGTAAAGCAACGTAAAGAAACGTAAAGCAAGGCAAGTTAAAGCAACGTAAAGCAACGCAAAGCAACGTAAAGCAAGGCAAGACAAGGTAAAGCAACGTAAAGCAACGTAAAGCAACGTAAAGCAAGGTAAGGCAAGGCAAGGCAAAGCAATGTAAAGCAACGTAAAGCAACGTAAAGCAAGGCAACGTAAAGCAACGTAAAGCAACGTAAAACAACGTAAAGCAAGGAAACGTAAAGCAACGTAAATTAACGTAAAGCAAAGCAACGTAAAGCAAGTCAACGTAAAGCAACGTAAAGCAACGTAAAGCAAGTCAACGTAAAGAAACGTAAAGCAACGTAAAGCAATGCAATGTAAAGCAATGTAAAGCAACGTAAAGCAAGGCAAGGCAAGGCAAAGCAACGTAAAGCAACGTAAAGCAACGTAATGCAACGTAAAGCAAGGCAACATAAAGAAACGTAAAGCAACTTAAAGCAACGTAATCAAGGCAAGGCAAAGAAAGGCAAAGCAAGGCAAAGCAACGTAAAGCAACCTAAAGCAAGGTAAAGCAACGTAAAGCAAGGCAAGGCAAAGCAACGTAAAGCAACGTAAAGCAAGGCAACGTAAAGCAAAGTAAAGCAACGTAAAGCAAGGCAAGGCAAGGCAAAGCAAGGCTAAGCAAGGCAAAGCAACGTAAAGCAACGTAAAGCAACGTAAAGCAAGGCAAGGAAAAGCAACATAAAGCAACGTAAAGCAACGTAAATCAAGGCATGCAAAGCAACGTAAAGTAACGTAAAGCAACGTAAAGCAACGTAAAGCAAGGGAACGCAACGTAAAGCAACGTAAAGCAACGTAAAGCAAGGTAAGGCAAGGTAAAGCAACGTAAAGCAACGTAAAGCAACGTAAAGCAAGGCAAGGCAAGGTAAAGCAATGTAAAGCAACGTAAAGCAACGTAAAGCAAGGCAAGGCAAGGTAAAGCAACGTATAGCAACGGAAAGCAACGAAAAGCTAGGCAAGGCAAGGTAAAGCAACGTAAAGCAACGTAAATCAAGGCAAGGTAACGTAAAGCAACGTAAAGCAACGTAAAGCAAGGCAAGGCAAGGTAAAGCAATGTAAAGCTACGTAAAGCAAGGCAAGGCAAGGCAATGTAAAGCAAGGCAACGTAAATCAACGTAAAGCAACGTAAAGCAAGGCAAGGCAACGTAAAGCAACGTAAAGGAAGGCAAGGCAACGTATAGCAAGGCAACGTAAAGAACGTAATGCAAGGCAAGGCAACGTAAAGCAACGTAAAGCAAGGCACAGCAACGTAAAGCAACATAAAGCAACGTAAAGCAAGGCAAGGCAAGGTAAAGCAACGTAAAACAACGTAAAGCAAGGCAAGGCAAGGTAAAGCAACATAAAGCAACGTAAAGCAACGTAAAGCAAGGCAAGGCAAGGTAAAGCAACGTAAAGTAACGTAAAGCAACGTAAAGCATGGCAAGGCAACGTAAAGCAACGTAAAGCAAGGGAAGGCAAGGTAAAGCAACGTAAAGCAACGTAAAGCAAGGCAAGGCAAGGTAAAGCAACGTAAAGCAACATAAAGCAACGTAAAGCAAGGCAAGGTAAAGCAACGTAAAGCAAGGCAAGGCAAGGTAAAGCAACGTAAAGCAACGCAAAGCAACGTAAAGAAAGCAAGGCAAGGTAAAGAAACGTAAAGAAACGTAAAGCAAGGCAAGGAAAGTTAAAGCAACGTAAAGCAACGTAAAGCAACGTAAAGCAAGGCAAGGCAAGGTAAAGCAACGTAAAGCAACGCAAAGCAACGTAAAGAAAGCAAGGCAAGGTAAAGAAACGTAAAGAAACGGAAAGCAAGGCAAGGCAAGGTAACGCAACGTAAAGCAACGTAAAGCAACGTAAAGCAAAGCAAGGCAAGGTAAAGCAACGTAAAGCAACGTAAAGCAACGTAAAGCAAGGCAAGGCAAAGCAACGTAAAGCAACGTAAAGCAACCTAAAGCAAGGTAAAGCAACGTAAAGCAAGGCAAGGCAAAGTAACTTAAAGCAACGTAAAGCAACGTAAAGCAAGGCAACGTAAAGCAAAGTAAAGCAACGTAAAGCTAGGCAAGGCAAAGCAACGTAAAGAAACGTAAAGCAAGGCAAGGCAAGGCAAAGCAAGGCAAAGCAAGGCAAAGCAACGTAAAGCAACGTAAAGCAAGGCAAGGCAAAGCAACGTAAAGCAACGTAAAGCAACGTAAATCAAGACAAGGCAAAGCAACGTAAAGTAACTTAAAGCAACGTAAAGCAACGTAAAGCAAGGCAAAGCAACGTAAAAAACGTAAAGCAAGGCAACGTAAAGCAACGTAAAGCAAGGCAAGGCAAGGTAAAGCAACGTAAAGCAACGTAAAGCAAGGCAAGGCAAGGCAAAGCAACGTAAAGCAAAGTAAAGCAAGGCAAGGCAATGTAAAGCAACGTAAAGCAACGTAAAGCAAGGGAAGGCAACGTAAAGCAACGTAAAGCAAGGCAAGGCAAGGTAAAGCAACGTAAAGCAACGTAAAGCAACGTAAAGCAAGGGAAGGCAACGTAAAGCAACGTAAAGCAAGGCAAGGCAAGGTAAAGCAACGTAAAGCAACGTAAAGCAAGGCAAGGCAAGGTAAAGCAACGTAAAGCAAAGTAAAGCTACGTAAAGCAAGGCAAGGCAAGGTAACGCAACGTAAAGCAATGTAAAGCAACGTAAAGAAACGTAAAGCAAGGCAAGGCAAGTTAAAGCAACGTAAAGCAACGTAAAGCAACGTAAAGCAAGGTAAGGCAAGAAAAGGCAAAGCAATGTAAAGCAACGTAAAGCAACGTAAAGCAAGGCAACGTAAAGCAACGTAAAGCAATGTAAAACAACGTAAAGCAAGGCAACGTAAAGCAACGTAAATCAACGTAAAGCAAAGCAACGTAAAGCAACGTAAAGCAAGTCAACGTAAAGCAACGTAAAGCAACGTAAAGCAAGTCAACGTAAAGAAACGTAAAGCAACGTAAAGCAATGCAATGTAAAGCAATGTAAAGCAACGTAAAGCAAGGCAAGGCAAGGCAAAGCAACGTAAAGCAACGTAAAGCAACGTAATGCAACGTAAAGCAAGGCAACATAAAGAAACGTAAAGCAACGTAAAGCAACGTAATCAAGGCAAGGCAAAGCAAGGCAAAGCAAGGCAAAGCAACGTAAAGCAACCTAAAGCAAGGTAAAGCAACGTAAAGCAAGGCAAGGCAAAGCAACGTAAAGCAACGTAAAGCAAGGCAACGTAAAGCAAAGTAAAGCAACGTAAAGCAAGGCAAGGCAAGGCAAAGCAAGGCTAAGCAAGGCAAAGCAACGTAAAGCAACGTAAAGCAACGTAAAGCAAGGCAAGGCAAAGCAACGTAAAGCAACGTAAAGCAACGTAAATCAAGGCATGCAAAGCAACGTAAAGTAATGTAAAGCAACGTAAAGAAACGTAAAGCATGGGAAGGCAAGGTAAAGCTACGTAAAGCAACGTAAAGCAAGGCAAGGCAAGGTAAAGCAACATAAAGCAACGTAAAGCAACGTAAAGAAAGGCAAGGCAAGGTAAAGCAACGTAAAGCAACGGAAAGCAACGAAAAGCTAGGCAAGGCAAGGTAAAGCAACGTAAAGCAACGTAAAGCAAGGCAAGGCAACGTAAAGCAACGTAAAGCAACGTAAAGCAAGGCAAGGCAAGGTAAAGCAATGTAAAGCTACGTAAAGCATGGCAAGGCAAGGCAAGGCAAGGTAACGCAACGTAAAGCAACGTAAAGAAACGTAAAGCAAGGCAAGGCAAGTTAAAGCAAGGCAAGGCAAAGTAAAGCAACGTAAAGCAACGTAAAGTAATGTAAAGCAAGGCAAGGAAAGGTAAAGCAACATAAAGCAACGTAAAGCAACGTAAAGCAAGGTAAGGCAAGGCAAGGCAAGGGAAAGCAACGTAAAGCAACATAAAGCAACGTAAAGCAAGGCAACGTAAAGCAACGTAAATCAACATAAAACAATGTAAAGCAAGGCAACGTAAAGCAACGTAAATCAATGTAAAGCAAAGCAACGTAAAGCAACGTAAAGCAAGTAAACGTAAAGCAACGTAAAGCAAGGCAACGTAAAGCAACGTAAATCAACGTAAAGCAAAGCAATGTAAAGCAACGTAAAGCAAGTCAACGTAAAGCAACGTAAAGCAACGTAAAGCAAGGCAACGTAAAGCAACGTAAAGCAATGCAACTTAAAGCAAAGTAAAGCAACGTAAAGCAAGGCAAGGCAAGGCAAAGCAACGTAAATCAACGTAAACCAACGTTAAGCAACGCAACGTAAAGCAACGTAAAGCAACGTAAAGCAACGTAATCAAGGCAAGGCAAAGCAAGGCAAAGCAAGGCAAAGCAACGTAAAGCAACCTAAAGCAAGGTAAAGCAACGTAAAGCAAGGCAAGGCAAAGCAACGTAAAGCAATGTAAAGCAACGTAAAGCAAGGCAACGTAAAGGAAAGTAAAGCAACGTAAAGCAAGGCAAGGCAAAGCAACGTAAAGAAACGTAAAGCAAGGCAAGGCAAGGCAAAACAAGGCTAAGCAAGGCAAAGCAACGTAAAGCAAGGAAAAGCAAGGCAAGGCATAGCAACGTAAAGCAATGTAAAGAAACGTAAATCAAGGCAAGGCAAAGCAACGTAAAGTAACGTAAAGCAACGTAAAGCAAGGCAAAGCAACGTAAAGCAACGTAAAGCAAGGCAAGGCAATGTAAAGCAACGTAAAGCAACTTAAAGCAACGTAAAACAATGCAAGGCAAGGTAAAGCAACGTAAAGCAATGTAAAGCAACGTAGAGCAAGGCAAGGCAAGGTAAAGCAACGTAAAGCAAGGTAAAGCAACGTAAAGCAACGTAAAGTAAGGTAAAGCAACGTAAAGCAACGTAAAGCAAGGCAAGGCAAGGTAAAGCAGCGTAAAGCAACGTAAAGCAACGTAAAGCAAGGCAAGGCAAAGCAAGGCAAAGGAAGGCAAAGCAACGTAAAGCAACGTAAAGCAACGTAAAACAAGGCAAGTCAAAGCAACGTAAAGCAACGTAAAGCAACGTAAAGCAAGGGAAGGCAAGGTAAATCAACGTAAAGCAGCGTAAAGCAACGTAAAGCAACGTAAAGCAAGGCAAGGCAACGTAAAGCAACGTAAATCAACGTAAAGCAAGGTAAGGCAAGGCAAGGCAAAGCAACGTAAAGCAACGTAAAGCAACATAAAGCAACGTAAAGCAAGGCAATGTAAAGCAACGTAAAGTAACGTAAATCAACGTAAAGCAAGGCAAAATAAAGCAATGTAAATCAACGTAAAGCAAAGCAACGTAAAGCAACGTAAAGCAAGGCAACGTAAAGCAACCTAAAGCAATGCAACGTAAAGCAACGTAAACCAACGTAAAGAAAGGCAAGACAAGGCAAAGCAACGTAAAGCAACGTAAAGCAACGTAAAGCAAGGCAAGGCAAGGAAAAGCAACGTAAAGCAACGTAAAGCAACGTAAAGCAATGTAAAGCAAGGCAACGTAAAGCAACGTAAATCAACGTAAAGAAACGTAAAGCAATGCAAAGCAAGGCAAAGCAACGTAAAGCAACCTAAAGCAAGGTAAAGCAACGTAAAGCAAGGCAAGGCAAAGTAACTTAAAGCAACGTAAAGCAACGTAAAGCAAGGCAACGTAAAGCAAAGTAAAGCAACGTAAAGCAAGGCAAGGCAAAGCAACGTAAAGAAACGTAAAGCAAGGCAAGGCAAGGCAAAGCAAGGCAAAGCAAGGCAAAGCAACGTAAAGCAACGTAAAGCAAGGCAACGTAAAGCAAGGCAAGGCAAGGTAAAGCAACGTAAAGCAAGGCAAGACAAGGTAAAGCAACGTAAAGCAACGTAAAGCAACGTAAAGCAAGTCAACGTAAAGAAACGTAAAGCAACGTAAAGCAATGCAATGTAAAGCAATGTAAAGCAACGTAAAGCAAGGCAAGGCAAGGCAAAGCAACGTAAAGCAACGTAAAGCAACGTAATGCAACGTAAAGCAAGGCAACATAAAGAAACGTAAAGCAACATAAAGCAACGTAATCAAGGCAAGGCAAAGCAAGGCAAAGCAAGGCAAAGCAACGTAAAGCAACCTAAAGCAAGGTAAAGCAACGTAAAGCAAGGCAAGCCAAAGCAACGTAAAGCAACGTAAAGCAAGGCAACGTAAAGCAAAGTAAAGCAACGTAAAGCAAGGCAAGGCAAGGCAAAGCAAGGCTAAGCAAGGCAAAGCAACGTAAAGCAACGTAAAGCAACGTAAAGCAAGGCAAGCAAAGCAACGTAAAGCAACGTAAAGCAACGTAAATCAAGGCATGCAAAGCAACTTAAAGTAACGTAAAGCAACGTAAAGCAACGTAAAGCAAGGGAAGGCAAGGTAAAGCAACGTAAAGCAACGTAAAGCAAGGTAAGGCAAGGTAAAGCAACGTAAAGCAACGTAAAGCAACGTAAAGCAAGGCAAGGCAAGATAAAGCAACGTAAAGCAACGGAAAGCAACGAAAAGTTAGGCAAGGCAAGGTAAAGCAACGTAAAGCAACGTAAAGCAAGGCAAATCAACGTAAAGCAACGTAAAGAAAGGCAAGGCAAGGTAAAGCAATGTAAAGCTACGTAAAGCATGGCAAGGCAAGGCAAGGCAAGGTAACGCAACGTAAAGCAACGTAAAGAAACGTAAAGCAAGGCAAGGCAAGTTAAAGCAAGGCAAGGCAAAGTAAAGCAACGTAAAGCAACGTAAAGTAATGTAAAGCAAGGCAAGGAAAGGTAAAGCAACATAAAGCAACGTAAAGCAACGTAAAGCAAGGTAAGGCAAGGCAAGGCAAGGGAAAGCAACGTAAAGCAACGTAAAGCAACGTAAAGCAAGGCAACGTAAAGCAACGTAAATCAACATAAAACAATGTAAAGCAAGGCAACGTAAAGCAACGTAAATCAATGTAAAGCAAAGCAACGTAAAGCAACGTAAAGCAAGTAAACGTAAAGCAACGTAAAGCAAGGCAACGTAAAGCAACGTAAATCAACGTAAAGCAAAGAAATGTAATGCAACGTAAAGCAAGTCAACGTAAAGCAACATAAAGCAACGTAAAGCAAGGCAACGTAAAGCAACGTAAAGCAATGCAACTTAAAGCAAAGTAAAGCAACGTAAAGCAAGGCAAGGCAAGGCAAAGCAACGTAAAGCAACGTAAACCAACGTTAAGCAACGCAACGTAAAGCAACGTAAAGCAACGTAAAGCAACGTAATCAAGGCAAGGCAAAGCAAGGCAAAGCAAGGCAAAGCAACGTAAAGCAACCTAAAGCAAGGTAAAGCAACGTAAAGCAAGGCAAGGCAAAGCAACGTAAAGCAACGTAAAGCAACGTAAAGCAAGGCAACGTAAAGGAAAGTAAAGCAACGTAAAGCAAGGCAAGGCAAAGCAACGTAAAGAAAAGTAAAGCAAGGCAAGGCAAGGCAAAACAAGGCTAAGCAAGGCAAAGCAACGTAAAGCAACGTAAAGCAAGGCAAGGCATAGCAACGTAAAGCAACGTAAAGCAAGGCAAAGCAAGGCAAAGCAACGTAAAGCAACGAAAAGCAAGGCAAGGCATAGCAACGTAAAGCAATGTAAAGCAACGTAAATCAAGGCAAGGCAAAGCAACGTAAAGTAACGTAAAGCAACGTAAAGCAAGGCAAAGCAACGTAAAGCAACGTAAAGCAAGGCAAGGCAATGTAAAGCAACGTAAAGCAACTTAAAGCAACGTAAAACAATGCAAGGCAAGGTAAAGCAACGTAAAGCAATGTAAAGCAACGTAGAGAAAGGCAAGGCAAGGTAAAGCAACGTAAAGCAACGTAAAGCAACGTAAAGCAAGGAAAAGCAAGGTAAAGCAACGTAAAGCAACGTAAAGCAAGGCAAGGCAAGGTAAAGCAGCGTAAAGCAACGTAAAGCAAAGTAAAGCAAGGCAAGGCAAAGCAAGGCAAAGGAAGGCAAAGCAACGTAAAGCAACGTAAAGCAACGTAAAACAAGGCAAGTCAAAGCAACGTAAAGCAACGTAAAGCAACGTAAAGCAAGGCAAGGCAAGGTAAAGCAACGTAAAGCAGCGTAAAGCAACGTAAAGCAACGTAAAGCAAGGCAAGGCAACGTAAAGCAACGTAAATCAACGTAAAGCAAGGTAAGGCAAGGCAAGGCAAAGCAAAGTAAAGCAACGTAAAGCAACATAAAGCAACGTAAAGCAAGGCAATGTAAAGCAACGTAAAGTAACGTAAATCAACGTAAAGCAAGGCAACATAAAGCAATGTAAATCAACGTAAAGCAAAGCAACGTAAAGCAACGTAAATCAAGGCAACGTAAAGCAACCTAAAGCAATGCAACGTAAAGCAACGTAAACCAACGTAAAGAAAGGCAAGACAAGGCAAAGCAACGTAAAGCAACGTAAAGCAACGTAAAGCAAGGCAAGGCAAGGAAAAGCAACGTAAAGCAACGTAAAGCAACGTAAAGCAATGTAAAGCAAGGCAACGTAAAGCAACGTAAATCAACGTAAAGAAACGTAAAGCAATGCAAAGCAAGGAAAAGCAACGTAAAGCAACCTAAAGCAAGGTAAAGCAACGTAAAGCAAGGCAAGGCAAAGTAACTTAAAGCAACGTAAAGCAAGGCAACGTAAAGCAATGTAAAGCAACGTAAAGCAAGGCAAGGCAAAGCAACGTAAAGAAACGTAAAGCAAGGCAAGGCAAGGCAAAGCAAGGCAAAGCAAGGCAAAGCAACGTAAAGCAACGTAAAGCAAGGCAACGTAAAGCAAGGCAAGGCAAGGTAAAGCAACGTAAAGCAACGTAAAGCAACGTAAAGCAAGGCAAGGCAAAGCAACGTAAAGCAACGTTAAGCAACGTAAATCAAGGCAAGGCAAAGCAACGTAAAGCAACTTAAAGCAACGTAAAGCAACATAAAGCAAGGCAAAGCAACGTAAAGAAACGTAAAGCAAGGCAACGTAAAGCAACGTAAAGCAAGGCAAGGCAAGGTAAAGAAACGTAAAGCAACGTAGAGCAAGGCAAGGCAAGGCAAAGCAACGTAAAGCAACGTAAAGCAAGGCAAGGCAATGTAAAGCAACGTAAAGCAACGTAAAGCAAGGGAAGGCAACGTAAAGCAACGTAAAGCAAGGCAAGGCAAGGTAAAGCAACGTAAAGCAACGTAAAGCAACGTAAAGCAAGGGAAGGCAACGTAAAGCAACGTAAAGCAAGGCAAGGCAAGGTAAAGCAACGTAAAGCAACGTAAAGCAAGGCAAGGCAAGGTAAAGCAACGTAAAGCAAAGTAAAGCTACGTAAAGCAAGGCAAGGCAAGGCAAGGTAACGCAACGTAAAGCAATGTAAAGCAACGTAAAGAAACGTAAAGCAAGGCAAGGCAAGTTAAAGCACCGTAAAGCAACGTAAAGCAACGTAAAGCAAGGCAAGACAAGGTAAAGCAACGTAAAGCAACGTAAAGCAACGTAAAGCAAGGTATAGCAAGGCAAGGCAAGGCAAAGCAATGTAAAGCAACGTAAAGCAACGTAAAGCAAGGCAACGTAAAGCAACGTAAAGCAACGTAAAACAACGTAAGCAAGGCAACGTAAAGCAACGTAAATCAACATAAAGCAAAGCAACGTAAAGCAACGTAAAGCAAGTCAACGTAAAGCAACGTAAAGCAACGTAAAGCAAGTCAACGTAAAGAAACGTAAAGCAACGTAAAGCAATGCAATGTAAAGCAATGTAAAGCAACATTAAGCAAGGCAAGCCAAGGCAAAGCAATGTAAAGCAACGTAAAGCAACGTAATGCAACGTAAAGCAAGGCAACATAAAGAAACGTAAAGCAACGTAAAGCAACGTAATCAAGGTAAGGCAAAGCAAGGCAAAGCAAGGCAAAGCAACGTAAAGCAACCTAAAGCAAGGTAAAGCAACGTAAAGCAAGGCAAGGCAAAGCAACGTAAAGCAACGTAAAGCAAGGCAACGTAAAGCAAAGTAAAGCAACGTAAAGCAAGGCAAGGCAAGGCAAAGCAAGGCTAAGCAAGGCAAAGCAACGTAAAGCAACGTAAAGCAACGTAAAGCAAGGCAAGGCAAAGCAATGTAAAGCAACGTAAAGCAACGTAAATCAAGGCAAGCAAAGCAACGTAAAGTAACGTAAAGCAACGTAAAGCAACGTAAAGCAAGGGAAGGCAAGGTAAAGCAACGTGAAGCAACGTAAAGCAAGGTAAGGCAAGGTAAAGCAACGTAAAGCAACGTAAAGCAACGTAAAGCAAGGCAAGGCAAGGTAAAGCAACGTAAAGCAACGGAAAGCAACGAAAAGCTAGGCAAGGCAAGGTAAAGCAACGTAAAGCAACGTAAAGCAAGGCAAGGCAACGTAAAGCAACGTAAAGCAAGGCAAGGCAAGGTAAAGCAATGTAAAGCTACGTAAAGCAAGGCAAGGCAAGGCAAGGCAAGGTAACGCAACGTAAAGCAACGTAAAGAAACGTAAAGCAAGGCAAGGCAAGGTAAAGCAAGGCAAGGCAAGGTAAAGCAACGTAAAGCAACGTAAAGCAATGTAAAGCAAGGCAAGGAAAGGTAAAGCAACATAAAGCAACGTAAAGCAACGTAAAGCAAGGTAAGGCAAGGCAAGGCAAGGGAAAGCAACGTGAAGCAACGTAAAGCAAGGTAAGGCAAGGTAAAGCAACGTAAAGCAACGTAAAGCATGGCAAGGCAAGGCAAGGCAAGGTAACGCAACGTAAAGCAACGTAAAGAAACGTAAAGCAAGGCAAGGCAAGTTAAAGCAAGGCAAGGCAAAGTAAAGCAACGTAAAGCAACGTAAAGTAATGTAAAGCAAGGCAAGGAAAGGTAAAGCAACATAAAGCAACGTAAAGCAACGTAAAGCAACGTAAAGCAAGGCAACGTAAAGCAACGTAAATCAACATAAAACAATGTAAAGCAAGGCAACGTAAAGCAACGTAAATCAATGTAAAGCAAAGCAACGTAAAGCAACGTAAAGCAAGTAAACGTAAAGCAACGTAAAGCAAGGCAACGTAAAGCAACGTAAATCAACGTAAAGCAAAGAAATGTAATGCAACGTAAAGCAAGTCAACGTAAAGCAACATAAAGCAACGTAAAGCAAGGCAACGTAAAGCAACGTAAAGCAATGCAACTTAAAGCAAAGTAAAGCAACGTAAAGCAAGGCAAGGCAAGGCAAAGCAACGTAAAGCAACGTAAACCAACGTTAAGCAACGCAACGTAAAGCAACGTAAAGCAACGTAAAGCAACGTAATCAAGGCAAGGCAAAGCAAGGCAAAGCAAGGCAAAGCAACGTAAAGCAACCTAAAGCAAGGTAAAGCAACGTAAAGCAAGGCAAGGCAAAGCAACGTAAAGCAACGTAAAGCAACGTAAAGCAAGGCAACGTAAAGGAAAGTAAAGCAACGTAAAGCAAGGCAAGGCAAAGCAACGTAAAGAAAAGTAAAGCAAGGCAAGGCAAGGCAAAACAAGGCTAAGCAAGGCAAAGCAACGTAAAGCAACGTAAAGCAAGGCAAGGCATAGCAACGTAAAGCAACGTAAAGCAAGGCAAAGCAAGGCAAAGCAACGTAAAGCAACGAAAAGCAAGGCAAGGCATAGCAACGTAAAGCAATGTAAAGCAACGTAAGTCAAGGCAAGGCAAAGCAACGTAAAGTAACGTAAAGCAACGTAAAGCAAGGCAAAGCAACGTAAAGCAAGGCATGGCAATGTAAAGCAACGTAAAGCAACTTAAAGCAACGTAAAACAATGCAAGGCAAGGTAAAGCAACGTAAAGCAATGTAAAGCAACGTAGAGAAAGGCAAGGCAAGGTAAAGCAACGTAAAGCAACGTAAAGCAACGTAAAGCAAGGAAAAGCAAGGTAAAGCAACGTAAAGCAACGTAAAGCAAGGCAAGGAAAGGTAAAGCAGCGTAAAGCAACGTAAAGCAACGTAAAGCAAGGCAAGGCAAAGCAAGGCAAAGGAAGGCAAAGCAACGTAAAGCAACGTAAAGCAACGTAAAACAAGGCAAGTCAAAGCAACGTAAAGCAACGTAAAGCAACGTAAAGCAAGGCAAGGCAAGGTAAAGCAACGTAAAGCAGCGTAAAGCAACGTAAAGCAACGTAAAGCAAGGCAAGGCAACGTAAAGCAACGTAAATCAACGTAAAGCAAGGTAAGGCAAGGCAAGGCAAAGCAACGTAAAGCAACGTAAAGCAACATAAAGCAACGTAAAGCAAGGCAATGTAAAGCAACGTAAAGTAACGTAAATCAACGTAAAGCAAGGCAACATAAAGCAATGTAAATCAACGTAAAGCAAAGCAACGTAAAGCAACGTAAATCAAGGCAACGTAAAGCAACCTAAAGCAATGCAACGTAAAGCAACGTAAACCAACGTAAAGAAAGGCAAGACAAGGCAAAGCAACGTAAAGCAACGTAAAGCAACGTAAAGCAAGGCAAGGCAAGGAAAAGCAACGTAAAGCAACGTAAAGCAACGTAAAGCAATGTAAAGCAAGGCAACGTAAAGCAACGTAAATCAACGTAAAGAAACGTAAAGCAATGCAAAGCAAGGAAAAGCAACGTAAAGCAACCTAAAGCAAGGTAAAGCAACGTAAAGCAAGGCAAGGCAAAGTAACTTAAAGCAACGTAAAGCAAGGCAACGTAAAGCAAAGTAAAGCAACGTAAAGCAAGGCAAGGCAAAGCAACTTAAAGAAACGTAAAGCAAGGCAAGGCAAGGCAAAGCAAGGCAAAGCAAGGCAAAGCAACGTAAAGCAACGTAAAGCAAGGCAACGTAAAGCAAGGCAAGGCAAGGTAAAGCAACGTAAAGCAACGTAAAGCAACGTAAAGCAAGGAAAGGCAAAGCAACGTAAAGCAACGTTAAGCAACGTAAATCAAGGCAAGGCAAAGCAACGTAAAGTAACTTAAAGCAACGTAAAGCAACATAAAGCAAGGCAAAGCAACGTAAAGAAACGTAAAGCAAGGCAACGTAAAGCAACGTAAAGCAAGGCAAGGCAAGGTAAAGAAACGTAAAGCAACGTAGAGCAAGGCAAGGCAAGGCAAAGCAACGTAAAGCAACGTAAAGCAAGGCAAGGCAATGTAAAGCAACGTAAAGCAACGTAAAGCAAGGGAAGGCAACGTAAAGCAACGTAAAGCAAGGCAAGGCAAGGTAAAGCAACGTAAAGCAACGTAAAGCAACGTAAAGCAAGGGAAGGCAACGTAAAGCAACGTAAAGCAAGGCAAGGCAAGGTAAAGCAACGTAAAGCAACGTAAAGCAAGGCAAGGCAAGGTAAAGCAACGTAAAGCAAAGTAAAGCTACGTAAAGCAAGGCAAGGCAAGGCAAGGTAACGCAACGTAAAGCAATGTAAAGCAACGTAAAGAAACGTAAAGCAAGGCAAGGCAAGTTAAAGCAACGTAAAGCAACGTAAAGCAACGTAAAGCAAGGCAAGACAAGGTAAAGCAACATAAAGCAACGTAAAGCAACGTAAAGCAAGGTATAGCAAGGCAAGGTAAGGCAAAGCAATGTAAAGCAACGTAAAGCAACGTAAAGCAAGGCAACGTAAAGCAACGTAAAGCAACGTAAAACAACGTAAGCAAGGCAACGTAAAGCAACGTAAATCAACGTAAAGCAAAGCAACGTAAAGCAACGTAAAGCAAGTCAACGTAAAGCAACGTAAAGCAACGTAAAGCAAGTCAACGTAAAGAAACGTAAAGCAACGTAAAGCAATGCAATGTAAAGCAATGTAAAGCAACATAAAGCAAGGCAAGCCAAGGCAAAGCAATGTAAAGCAACGTAAAGCAACGTAAAGCAACGTAAAGCAAGGCAACATAAAGAAACGTAAAGCAACGTAAAGCAACGTAATCAAGGTAAGGCAAAGCAAGGCAAAGCAAGGCAAAGCAACGTAAAGCAACCTAAAGCAAGGTAAAGCAACGTAAAGCAAGGCAAGGCAAAGCAACGTAAAGCAACGTAAAGCAAGGCAACGTAAAGCAAAGTAAAGCAACGTAAAGCAAGGCAAGGCAAGGCAAAGCAAGGCTAAGCAAGGCAAAGCAACGTAAAGCAACGTAAAGCAACGTAAAGCAAGGCAAGGCAAAGCAACGTAAAGCAACGTAAAGCAACGTAAATCAAGGCATGCAAAGCAACGTAAAGTAACGTAAAGCAACGTAAAGCAACGTAAAGCAAGGGAAGGCAAGGTAAAGCAACGTGAAGCAACGTAAAGCAAGGTAAGGCAAGGTAAAGCAACGTAAAGCAACGTAAAGCAACGTAAAGCAAGGCAAGGCAAGGTAAAGCAACGTAAAGCAACGGAAAGCAACGAAAAGCTAGGCAAGGCAAGGTAAAGCAACGTAAAGCAACGTAAAGCAAGGCAAGGCAACGTAAAGCAACGTAAAGCAAGGCAAGGCAAGGTAAAGCAATGTAAAGCTACGTAAAGCAAGGCAAGGCAAGGCAAGGCAAGGTAACGCAACGTAAAGCAACGTAAAGAAACGTAAAGCAAGGCAAGGCAAGGTAAAGCAAGGCAAGGCAAGGTAAAGCAACGTAAAGCAACGTAAAGCAATGTAAAGCAAGGCAAGGAAAGGTAAAGCAACATAAAGCAACGTAAAGCAACGTAAAGCAAGGTAAGGCAAGGCAAGGCAAGGGAAAGAAACGTAAAGCAACGTAAAGCAACGTAAAGCAAGGCAACGTAAAGCAACGTAAATCAACATAAAACAATGTAAAGCAAGGCAACGTAAAGCAACGTAAATCAATGTAAAGCAAAGCAACGTAAAGCAACGTTTAGCAAGTAAACATAAAGCAACGTAAAGCAAGGCAACGTAAAGCAACGTAAATCAACGTAAAGCAAAGCAATGTAAAGCAACGTAAACCAAGTCAACGTAAAGCAACGTAAAGCAACGTAACGCAAGGCAACGTAAAGCAACGTAAAGCAAGGCAACGTAAAGCAACGTAAAGCAATGCAACTTAAAGCAAAGTAAAGCAACGTAAAGCAAGGCAAGGCAAGGCAAAGCAACGTAAAGCAACGTAAACCAAGGCAAGGGAAAGCAACGTAAAGCAACCTAAAGCAACGTAAAGCAACGTAAAGCAAGGTAAGGCAAGGTAAAGCAACGTAAAGCAACGTAAAGCAAGGCAAGGCAAGGTAAAGCAACGTAAAGCAACGGAAAGCAACGAAAAGCTAGGCAAGGCAAGGTAAAGCAACGTAAAGCAACGTAAAGCAAGGCAAGGCAACGTAAAGCAACGTAAAGCAAGGCAAGGCAAGGTAACGCAACGTAAAGCAACGTAAAGAAACGTAAAGCAAGGCAAGGCAAGTTAAAGCAAGGCAAGGCAAAGTAAAGCAACGTAAAGCAACGTAAAGTAATGTAAAGCAAGGCAAGGAAAGGTAAAGCAACATAAAGCAACGTAAAGCAACGTAAAGCAAGGTAAGGCAAGGCAAGGCAAGGGAAAGCAACGTAAAGCAACGTAAAGCAACGTAAAGCAAGGCAACGTAAAGCAACGTAAATCAACATAAAACAATGTAAAGCAAGGCAACGTAAAGCAACGTAAATCAATGTAAAGCAAAGCAACGTAAAGCAACGTAAAGCAAGTAAACGTAAAGCAACGTAAAGCAAGGCAACGTAAAGCAACGTAAATCAACGTAAAGCAAAGAAATGTAATGCAACGTAAAGCAAGTCAACGTAAAGCAACATAAAGCAACGTAAAGCAAGGTAAGGCAAGGCAAGGCAAAGCAACGTAAAGCAACGTTAAGCAACGTAAATCAAGGCAAGGCAAAGCAACGTAAAGTAACTTAAAGCAACGTAAAGCAACGTAAAGCAAGGCAAGCAACGTAAAGAAACGTAAAGCAAGGCAACGTAAAGCAACGTAAAGCAAGGCAAGGCAAGGTAAAGAAACGTAAAGCAACGTAAAGCAAGGCAAGGCAAGGCAAAGCAACGTAAAGCAACGTAAAGCAAGGCAAGGCAATGTAAAGCAACGTAAAGCAACGTAAAGCAAGGGAAGGCAACGTAAAGCAACGTAAAGCAAGGCAAGGCAAGGTAAAGCAACGTAAAGCAACGTAAAGCAACGTAAAGCAAGGGAAGGCAACGTAAAGCAACATAAAGCAAGGCAAGGCAAGGTAAAGCAACGTAAAGCAACGTAAAGCAAGGCAAGGGAAGTTAACGCAACGTAAAGCAATGTAAAGCAACGTAAAGAAACGTAAAGCAAGGCAAGGCAAGTTAAAGCAACGTAAAGCAACGTAAAGCAACGTAAAGCAAGGCAAGACAAGGTAAAGCAACGTAAAGCAACTTAAAGCAACGTAAAGCAAGGTAAGGCAAGGCAAGGCAAGGCAAAGCAATGTAAAGCAACGTAAAGCAACGTAAAGCAAGGCAACGTAAAGCAACGTAAAGCAACGTAAAACAACGTAAGCAAGGCAACGTAAAGCAACGTAAATCAACGTAAAGCAAAGCAACGTAAAGCAACGTAAAGCAAGTCAATGTAAAGCAACGTAAAGCAACGTAAAGCAAGTCAACGTAAAGAAACGTAAAGCAACGTAAAGCAATGCAATGTAAAGCAATGTAAAGCAACATAAAGCAAGGCAAGCCAAGGCAAAGCAACGTAAAGCAACGTAAAGCAACGTAAAGCAAGGCAACATAAAGAAACGTAAAGCAAAGTAAAGCAACGTAATCAAGGTAAGGCAAAGCAAGGCAAAGCAAGGCAAAGCAACGTAAAGCAACCTAAAGCAAGGTAAAGCAACGTAAAGCAAGGCAAGGCAAAGCAACGTAAAGCAACGTAAAGCAAGGCAACGTAAAGCAAGGCAAGGCAAGGCAAAGCAAGGCTAAGCAAGGCAAAGCAACGTAAAGCAACGTAAAGCAACGTAAAGCAAGGCAAGGCAAAGCAACGTAAAGCAACGTAAAGCAACGTAGATCAAGGCATGCAAAGCAACGTAAAGTAACGTAAAGCAACGTAAAGCAACGTAAAGCAAGGGAAGGCAAGGTAAAGCAACGTGAAGCAACGTAAAGCAAGGTAAGGCAAGGTAAAGCAACGTAAAGCAACGTAAAGCAACGTAAGCAAGGCAAGGCAAGGTAAAGCAACGTAAAGCAAGGGAAAGCAACGAAAAGCTAGGCAAGGCAAGGTAAAGCAACGTAAAGCAACGTAAAGCAAGGCAAGGCAACCTAAAGCAACGTAAAGCAAGGCAAGGCAAGGTAAAGCAATGTAAAGCTACGTAAAGCAAGGCAAGGCAAGGCAAGGCAAGGTAACGCAACGTAAAGCAACGTAAAGAAACGTAAAACAAGGCAAGGCAAGGTAAAGCAAGGCAAGGCAAGGTAAAGCAACGTAAAGCAACGTAAAGCAATGTAAAGCAAGGCAAGGAAAGGTAAAGCAACATAAAGCAACGTAAAGCAACGTAAAGCAAGGTAAGGCAAGGCAAGGCAAGGGAAAGCAACGTAAAGCAACGTAAAGCAACGTAAAGCAAGGCAACGTAAAGCAACGTAAATCAACATAAAACAATGTAAAGCAAGGCAACGTAAAGCAACGTAAATCAATGTAAAGCAAAGCAACGTAAAGCAACGTAAAGCAAGTAAACGTAAAGCAACGTAAAGCAAGGCAACGTAAAGCAACGTAAATCAACGTAAAGCAAAGCAATGTAAAGCAACGTAAAGCAAGTCAACGTAAAGCAACGTAAAGCAACGTAAAGCAAGGCAACGTAAAGCAACGTAAAGCAATGCAACTTAAAGCAAAGTAAAGCAACGTAAAGCAAGGCAAGGCAAGGCAAAGCAACGTAAAGCAACGTAAACCAACGTTAAGCAACGCAACGTAAAGCAACGTAAAGCAACGTAAAGCAACGTAATCAAGGCAAGGCAAAGCAAGGCAAAGCAACGTAAAGCAACCTAAAGCAAGGTAAAGCAACGTAAAGCAAGGCAAGGCAAAGCAACGTAAAGCAACGTAAAGCAACGTAAAGCAAGGCAACGTAAAGGAAAGTAAAGCAACGTAAAGCAAGGCAAGGCAAAGCAACGTAAAGAAACGTAAAGCAAGGCTAGGCAAGGCAAAACAAGTCTAAGCAAGGCAAAGCAACGTAAAGCAACGTAAAGCAAGGCAACGTAAAGCAAGGCAAAGCAAGGCAAAGCAACGTAAAGCAACGTAAAGCAAGGCAAGGCATAGCAACGTAAAGCAATGTAAAGCAACGTAAGTCAAGGCAAGGCAAAGCAACGTAAAGTAACGTAAAGCAACGTAAAGCAAGGCAAAGCAACGTAAAGCAACGTAAAGCAAGGCAAGGCAATGTAAAGCAACGTAAAGCAACATAAAGCAACGTAAAACAATGCAAGGCAAGGTAAAGCAACGTAAAGCAATGTAAAGCAACGTAGAGCAAGGCAAGGCAAGGTAAAGCAACGTAAAGCAACGTAAAGCAACGTAAAGCAAGGAAAAGCAAGGTAAAGCAACGTAAAGCAACGTAAAGCAAGGCAAGGCAAGGTAAAGCAGCGTAAAGCAACGTAAAGCAAGTCAAGGCAACGTAAAGCAACGTAAAGCAAGGCAAGGCAACGTAAAGCAACGTAAAGCAACGTAAGGCAAGGCAAGGCAACGTAAAGCAACGTAAAGCAAGGCAACGTAAAGCAAGGCAACATAAAGCAACGCAACGTAAAGCAACGTAAAGCAACGTAAAGCAAGGCAACATAAAGCAAGGCAACGTAAAGCAACATAAAGCAACGTAAAGCAAGGCAACGTAAAGCAACATAAAGCAAGGCAACATAAAGCAAGGCAACGTAAAGCAACGTAAAGCAAGGCAACGTAAAGCAACGTAAAGCAACGTCAAGCAAGGCAACGTAAAACAACGTAAAGCAAGGCAACGTAAACAACGTAAAGCAAGGCAACGTAAAGCAACGTAAAGCAAGGCAACGTAAAGCAACGTAAAGCAACGTCAAGCAAGGCAACGTAAAGCAACGTAAAGCAAGGCAATGTACAGCAACGTAAACCAAGGCAACATCAAGCAATGTAAAGCAAGGCAACGTAAAGCAAGGCAACGTAAAGCAACGTAAAGCAAGGCAACGTAAAGCAACGTAAAGCAAGGCAAGGCAAAGTAAAGCAAGGCAACGTAAAGCAACGTAAAGCAAGGCTACGTAAAGCAACGTAAAGCAAGGCAAGGCAACGTAAAGCAAGGCAATGTTAAGCAACTTAAAGCAAGGCAAGGGAAGGCAACGTAAAGCAAGGCAATGGAAGGCAACATAAAGCAAGGCAACGTAAATCAACGTAAAGCAGCGTAAAGCAAGGCAAGGGAAAGCAACATAAAGCAACGTAAAGCAACGTAAAGCAACGTAAAGCAAGGCAAGGCAACGTAAAGCAACATAAGGCAAGACAAAGCTACGTAAAGCAACGTAAAGCAAGGCAAGGCAACGTAAAGCAACGTAAGGCAAGGCAAGGCAACGTAAAGCAACGAAAAGCAACGTAAGGCAAGGGAAGGCAACGTAAAGCAACGTAAAGCAAGGCAACGCAAAGCAAGGCAACATAAAGGAACGCAACGTAAAGCAACGTAAAGCAACGTAAAGCAAGGCAACGTAAAGCAAGGCAACGTAAAGCAACATAAAGCAACGTAAAGCAAGGCAACGTAAAGCAACGTAAAGCAAGGCAACGTAAAGCAAGGCAACGTAAAGCAACGTAAAGCAAGGCAACATAAAGCAAGGCAACGTAAAGCAACGTAAAGCAAGGCAACGTAAAGCAACGTAAAGCAACGTCAAGCAAGGCAACGTAAAATAACGTAAAGCAAGGCAACGTAAACAACGTAAACCAAGGCAACGTAAAGCAACGTAAAGCAAGGTAACATAAAGCAACGTAAAGCAACGTCAAGCAAGGCAACGTAAAGCAACGTCAAGCAAGGCAACGTAAAGCAACGTAAAGCAAGGCAATGTAGAGCAACGTAAAGCAAGGCAACGTAAAGCAACGTAAAGCAAGGCAAGGCAACGTAAAGCAAGGCAACGTAAAGCAACGTAAAGCAACGCAAAGCAACGTAAAGAAAGGCAAGGCAAGGTAAAGCAATGTAAAGCAACGTAAAACCAGGCAAGGCAACGTAAAGCAACGTAAAGCAAGGCAAGGCAAGGTAAAGCAAAGTAAATCAACGTAAAGCTAGGTAAAGAAAGGCAAGGCCAGTCAAGGCAAGGTAACGCAACGTAAAGCAACGTAAAGCAATGTAAAGCAAGGCAAGGAAGGTAAAGCAACGTAAAGCAACGTAAAGCAACGTAAAGCAATGTAAAGCAAGGCAACGTAAAGCAACGTAAATCAACGTAAAGCAACGTAAAGCAAGGCAAAGCAAGGCAAAGCAACGTAAAGCATCCTAAAGCTAGGTAAAGCAACGTAAAGCAAGGCAAGGCAAAGCAACGTAAAGGAACGTAAAGCAACGTAAAGCAAGGCAACGTAAAGCAAAGTAAAGCAACGTAAAGCAAAGCAACGTAAAGCAACGTAAAGCAACGTAAAGCAAGTCAACGTAAAGCAACGTAAAGCAACGTAAAGCAAGGCAACGTAAAGCAACGTAAAGCAATGCAACGTAAAGCAACGTAAAGCAACGTAAAGCAAGGCAAGTCAAGGCAAAGCAACGTAAAGCAACGTAAAGCAACGTAAATCAACGTAAAGCAACGTAAAGCAAGGCAAAGCAAGGCAAAGCAACGTAAAGCAACCTAAAGTAAGGTAAAGCAACGTAAAGCAACGTAAAGCAACGTAAAGCAACGTAAAGCAAGGCAACGTAAATAAAAGTAAAGCAACGTAAAGCAAGGCAAGGCAAAGCAACGTGAAGAAACGTAAAGCAAGGCAAGGCAAGGCAAAGCAAGGCAAAGCAACGTAAAGCAACGTAAAGCAAGGCAACGTAAAGCAACGTAAAGCAAGGCAAGGCAAAGCAATGTAAAGCAACGTAAAGAAACGTAAAGCAAGGCAACGTAAAGCAATGTAAAGCAACGTAAAGAAACGTAAAGCAAGGCAAGTCAAGGCAAAGCAAGGCTAAGCAAGGCAAAGCAACGTAAAGCAACGTAAAGCAAGGCAACATAAAGCAAGGCAAAGAAAGGCAAAGCAACGTAAAGCAACGTAAACAAGGCAAGGCAAGGTAAAGCAACGTAAAGCAACGTAAAGCAACGTAAAGCAAGGAAAGGCAAGGTAAAGCCACGTAAAGCAACGTAAAGCAAGGCAAGGCAAGGTAAAGCAGCGAAAAGCAACGTAAAGCAACGTAAAGCAAGGCAAGGCAAAGCAAGGCAAAGCAAGAGAAAGAAACCTAAAGCAACGTAAAGCAAGGTAAAGCAAGGCAAGTCAAAGCAAGGGAAAGCAAGGCAAAGCAACGTAAAGCAACGTAAAGCAACGTAAAGCAAGGCAAGGCAAGGTAAAGCAACGTAAAGCAGCGTAAAGCAACGTAAAGCAACGTAAAGCAAGGCATGGCAACGTAAACCAACGTAAAACAACGTAAAGCAACGTAAAGCAAGGTAAGGCAACGTAAAGCAATGTAAAGGAAGTCAAGGCAATGTAAAGCAACGTAAAGCAACGTAAGGCAAAGCAAGGCAACGTAAAGCAATGTAAAGCAAGGCAACGTAAAGTAAGGCAACGTAAAGCAACGCAACGTAAAGCAACGTGAAGCAACGTAAAGCAAGGCAACGTAAAGCAAGGCAACGTAAAGCAACATAAACCAACGTAAAGCAAGGCAACGTAAAGCAACGTGAAGCAAGGCAACGTAAACCAAGGCAACGTAAAGCAACGTAAAGCAAGGCAACGTAAAGCAACGTAAAGCAACGTCAAGAAAGGCAACGTAAAGCAACGTAAAGCAAGGCAATGTACAGCAACGTAAAGCAAGGCAACGTAAATCAACGTAAAGCAACGTAAAGCAAGGCAAGGCAACGTAAAGCAAGGCAAGACAACGTAAAGCAACGTAAAGCAAGGCAAGGCAACGTAAAGCAAGGCAAGGCAACGTAAAGCAAGGCAACGTAAAGAACGTAAAGCAAGGCAAGGCAACGTAAAGCAACGTAAAGCAAGGCACAGCAACGTAAAGCAACGTAAAGCAACGTAAAGCAAGGCAAGGCAAGGTAAAGCAACGTAAAGCAACGTAAAGCAAGGCAAGGCAAGGTAAAGCAACATAAAGCAACGTAAAGCAACGTAAAGCAAGGGAAGGCAAGGTAAAGCAACATAAAGCAACGTAAAGCTACGTAAAGCAAGGCAAGGCAAGGCAAGGCAAGGTAACGCAACGTAAAGCAACGTAAAGCAACGTAAAGCAAGGCAAGGCAAGGTAAAGCAACGTAAAGCAGCGTAAAGCAACGTAAAGCAACGTAAAGCAAGGCAAGGCAACGTAAAGCAACGTAAAGCAACGTAAAGCAAGGTAAGGCAAGGCAAAGCAAAGCAACGTAAAGCAACGTAAAGCAACATAAAGCAACGTAAAGCAAGGCAATGTAAAGCAACGTAAAGTAACGTAAATCAACGTAAAGCAAGGCAACATAAAGCAATGTAAATCAACGTAAAGCAAAGCAACGTAAAGCAACGTAAAGCAAGGCAACGTAAAGCAACCTAAAGCAATGCAACGTAAAGCAACGTAAACCAACGTAAAGAAAGGCAAGACAAGGCAAAGCAACGTAAAGCAACGTAAAGCAACGTAAAGCAAGGCAAGGCAAGGAAAAGCAACGTAAAGCAACGTAAAGCAACGTAAAGCAATGTAAAGCAAGGCAACGTAAAGCAACGTAAATCAACGTAAAGCAACGTAAAGCAAGGCAAAGCAAGGCAAAGCAACGTAAAGCAACCTAAAGCAAGGTAAAGCAACGTAAAGCAAGGCAATTCAAAGTAACTTAAAGCAACGTAAAGCAACGTAAAGCAAGGCAACGTAAAGCAACGTAAATCAACGTAAAGCAAAGCAACGTAAAGCAACGTAAAGCAACTCAACGTAAAGCAACGTAAAGCAACGTAAAGCAATTCAACGTAAAGAAACGTAAAGCAACGTAAAGCAATGCAATGTAAAGCAACGTAAAGCAACGTAAAGCAAGGCAAGGCAAGGCAAAGCAACGTAAAGCAACGTAAAGCAACGGAATGCAACGTAAAGCAAGGCAAGGCAAAGCAACGTAAAGCAACGTAAAGCAAGGCAACGTAAAGCAAAGTAAAGCAAAGTAAAGCAAGGCAAGGCAAGGCAAAGCAAGGCTAAGCAAGGCAAAGCAACGTAAAGCAACGTAAAGCAACGTAAAGCAAGGCAAGGCAAAGCAACGTAAAGCAACGTAAAGCAACGTAAATCAAGGCATGCAAAGCAACGTAAAGTAACGTAAAGCAACGTAAAGCAACGTAAAGCAAGGCAAGGCAAGGTAAAGCAGCGTAAAGCAAGGTAAAGCAACATAAAGCAACGTAAAGCAAGGGAAGGCAACGTAAAGCAACGTAAAGCAAGTAAAGCAAGGCAAGGCAACGTAAAGCAACGTAAAACAACGTAAAGCAACGCAAAGCAAGGCAAGGCAACGTAAAGCAACTTAAGGCAAGTCAAAGCAACGTAAAGCAACGTAAAGCAACATAAAGCAAGGCAAGGCAAGGCAAAGCAACGTAAAGCAACGTAAAGCAACGTAAAGGAAAGCAAGGCAAGGTAAAGCAACGTAAAGCAACGTAAAGCAACGTAAAGCAAGGTAAGGCAAGGCAAGGCAAAGCAACGTAAATCAATGTAAGGCAACGTAAAGCAACGTAAAGCAACATAAAGCAACGTAAAGCAAGGCAACATTAAACAACGTAAAGTAGCGTAAAACAACGTAAATAACATTAAAGAACGTAAAGCAAGGCAACGTAAAGAAACGTAAATCAACGTAAAGCAAAGCAACGTAAAGGAACGTAAAGCAACGTAAAGCAAGTCAACGTAAAGCAACGTAAAGCAACGTAAAGCAAGGTAAAGCAAGGCAACGTAAAGCAACGTAAAGCAATGCAGCGTAAAGCAACGTAAAGCAACGTAAAGCAAGGCAAGGCAAGACAAAGCAACGTAAATCAACGTAAAGCAACGTAAAGCAAGGCAAAGCAAGGCAAAGCAACGTAAAGCAACCTAAAGCAAGGTAAAGCAACGTAAATTAAGGCAAGGCAAAGCAACGTAAAGCAACGTAAAGCAACGTAAATCAACGCAAGGCAAAGCAACGTAAAGCACGTAAAGCAACGTAAATCAAGGCAAGGCAAAACAACGTAAAGCAACGTAAAGCAACGTAAAGCAACGTAAAGCAAGGCAAAGCAACGTAAAGCAACGTAAAGCAAGGCAAGGCAATGTAAAGCAACGTAAAGCAAAGTAAAGCAACGTAAAGCAAGGCAAGGCAAGGTAAAGCAACGTAAAGCAACATAAAGCAACGTAGAGCAAGGCAAGGCAAAGCAAGGCAAAGCAACGTAAAGCAACGTAAAGCAAGGTAAAGCAAGGCAAGTCAAGGCAAGGTAAAGCAACTTAAAGCAACGTAAAGCAACGTAAAGCAACGTAAAGCAAGGCAAGTCAAATCAACGTTAAGCAACGTAAAGCAACGTAAAGCAAGGCAAGGCAAAGCAACGTAAAGTAGCGTAAAGCAACGTAAAGCCAGGCAAGGAAAGGTAAAGCAGCGTAAAGCAAGGTAAAGCAACTTAAAGCAACGTAAAGCAAGGCAAGGCAACGTAAAGCAACGTAAAGCAACGTAAAGCAAGACAAGGCAAAGTAAAGCAACGTAAAACAACGTAAAGCAACGTAAAGCAAGGCAAGGCAACGTAAAGCAAGGCAAGGCAACGTAAAGCAACGTAAAGCAACGTAAGGCAAGGCAAGGCAACGTAAAGCAACGTAAAGCAAGGCAACGTAAAGCAAGGCAACGTAAAGCAACGCAACGTAAAGCAACGTAAAGCAAGGCAACGTAAAGCAAGGCAACGTAAAGCAAGGCAACGTAAAGCAACATAAAGCAACGTAAAGCAAGGCAACGTAAAGCAACGTAAAGCAAGGCAACGTAAAGCAAGGCAACGTAAAGCAACGTAAAGCAAGGAAACATAAAGCAAGGCAACGTAAAGCAACGTAAAGCAAGGCAATGTAAAGCAAACTAAAACAACGTCAAGCAAGGCAACGTAAAACAACGTAAAGCAAGGCAACGTAAAGCAACGTAGACCAAGGCAACGTAAAGCAACGTAAAACAAGGCAACGTAAAGCAACGTAAAGCAACGTCAAGCAAGGCAACGTAAAGCAACGTAAAGCAAGGCAATGTACAGCAACGTAAACCAAGGCAACGTCAAGCAACGTAAAGCAAGTCAACGTAAAGCAAGGAAACGTAAAGCAATGTAAAGCAAGGTAACGTAAAGCAACGTAAAGCAAGGCAAGGCAACGTAAAGCAAGGCCACGTAAAGCAACGTAAAGCAAGGCAAGGCAACGTAAAGTAAGGCAACGTAAAGCAACGTAAAGCAAGGCAAGGCAAGGCAACGTAAAGCAAGGCAACGTAAATCAACGTAAAGCAACGTAAAGCAAGGCAAGGAAACGTAAAGCAAGGCAACGTAAAGGAAGGCAAGGCAATGTACAGCAACGTAAAGCAAGGCAACGTAAAGCAACGTAAAGCAAGGCAAGGCAACGTAAAGCAAGGCAACGTAAAGAACGTAAAGCAAGGCAAGGCAACGTAAAGCAACGTAAAGCAAGGCAAGGCAAGGTAAAACAACGTAAAGCAACGTAAAGAAAGGCAAGGCAAGGCAAAGCAACGTAAAGCAACTTAAAGCAAAGCAAGGCAAGGTAAAGCAACGTAAAGCAACGTAAAGCAAGGCAAGGCAAGGTAAAGCAACATAAAGCAACGTAAAGCAACGTAAAGCAAGGCAAGGCAAGGTAAAGCAACGTGAAGTAACGTAAAGCAACGTAAAGCAAGGCAAGGCAACGTAAAGCAACGTAAAGCAAGGGAAGGCAAGGTAAAGCAACGTAAAGAAACGTAAAGCAAGGCAAGGCAAGGTAAAGCAACGTAAAGCAACGCAAAGCCACGTAAAAAAAAGGAAGGCAAGGTAAAACAACGTAAAGCAACGTAAAGCAAGGCAAGGCAACGTAAAGCAACCTAAAGCAAGGCAAGGCAAGGTAAAGCAACGTAAAGCAACGTAAAGCTACGTAAAGCAAGGCAAGGCCAGTCAAGGCAAGGTAACGCAACGTAAAGCAACGTAAAGCAACGTAAAGCAAGGCAAGGCAAGGTAAAGCAACGTAAAGCAACGTAAAGCAACGTAAAGCAAGGTAAGGCAAGGCAAGGCAAAGCAACGTAAAGCAACGTAAAGTAACGTAAAACAACGTAAAGCAAGGCAACGTAAATCAACGTAAATCAAAGTAAAGCAAAGCAACGTAAAGCAACGTAAAGCAACGTAAAGCAAGGCAACGTAAAGCAACGTAAAGCAATGCAACGTAAAGCAACGTAAAGCTACGTAAAGGAAGGCAAGGCAAGGCAAAGCAACGTAAAGCAACGTAAAGCAATGTAAAGCAAGGGAATGTAAAGCAAAGTAAATCAACGTAAAACAACATAAAGCAAGGCAAAGCAAGGCAAAGCAACGTAAAGCAACCTAAATCAAGGTAAATCAACGTAAAGCAAGGCAAGGCAAAGCAACGTAAAGCAACGTAAAGCAACGTAAATCAACGTAAAGCAAGGCAACGTAATGCAAATTAAAGCAACGTAAAGCAACGTAAAGCAACGTAAAGCAAGTCAACATAAAGCAACGTAAAGCAAAGTAAAGCAAGGCAACGTAAAGCAACGTAAAGCAATGCAACGTAAAGCAACGTAAAGCAACGTAAAGCAAGGCAAGGCAAGGCAAAGTAACGTAAAGCAACGTAAGGCAACGTAAATCAATGTAAAGCAAGGCAACGTAAAGCAACGTAAATCAACGTAAAGCAACGTAAAGCAAGGCAAAGCAAGGCAAAGCAACGTAAAGTCACATAAAGCAAGGTAAAGCAACGTAAAGCAACGTAAAGCAACGTAAAGCAAGGCAAGGTAAATCAAAGTAAAGCAACGTAGAGCAAGGCAAGGCAAAGCAACGTAAAGAATCGTAAAGCAAGGCAAGGCAAGGCAAAGCAAGGCAAAGCAACGTAAAGCAACGTAAAGCAACGTAAAGCAAGGCAAGGCAAGGCAAAGCAACGTAAAGCAACGTAAAGCAACGTAAATCAGCGTAAAGCAAGGCAACGTAAAGCAACGTAAAGCAACGTAAAGCAAGGTAATCAAGGCAAGGCAAAGCAAGGCAAAGCAAGGCAAAGCAACATAAAGGAACCTAAAGCAAGGCAACGTAAAGCAATGTAAATCAACGTAAAGCAAGGCAAGGCAAAGCAACGTTAAGAAACGTAATGCAAGGCAAGGCAAGGCAAAGCAAGGCTAAGCAAGGCAAAGCAACGTAAAGCAACGTAAAGCAAGGCAAGGTAAAGCAAGGCAAAGCAAGGCAAAGCAACGTAAAGCAACGTAAAGCAACGTAAAGCAAGGCAAGGTAAAGCAACGTAAAGCAACGTAAAGCAACGTAAATCAAGGCAAGGCAAAGCAACGTAAAGCAACGTAAAGCAAGGCAACGTAAAGAAACCTAAAGCAATGCAACGTAAAGCAACGTAAACCAACGTACAGAAAGGCAAGACAAGGCAAAGCAACGTAAAGCAACGTAAAGCAACGTAAAGCAAGGCAAGGCAAGGAAAAGCAACGTAAAGCAACGTAAAGCAACGTAAAGCAATGTAAAGCAAGGCAACGTAAAGCAACGTAAAGCAAGGCAAAGCAAGGCAAAGCAACGTAAAGCAACCTAAAGCAAGGTAAAGCAACGTAAAGAAAGGCAATTCAAAGTAACTTAAAGCAACGTAAAGCAACGTAAAGCAAGGTAACGTAAAGCAACCTAAATCAACGTAAAGCAAAGCAACGTAAAGCAACGTAAAGCAAGTCAACGTAAAGCAAGGTAAAGCAACGTAAAGCAAGTCATCGTAAAGAAACGTAAAGCAACGTAAAGCAATGCAATGTAAAGCAACGTAAAGCAACGTAAAGCAAGGCAAGGCAAGGCAAAGCAACGTAAAGCAACGTAAAACAACGGAATGCAACGTAAAGCAAGGCAAGGCAAAGCAACGTAAAGCAACGTAAAGCAAGGCAACGTAAAGCAAAGTAAAGCAACGTAAAGCAAGGCAAGGCAAGGCAAAGCAAGGCTAAGCAAGGCAAAGCAACGTAAAGCAACGTAAAGCAACGTAAAGCAAGGCAAGGCAAAGCAACGTAAAGCAACGTAAAGCAACGTAAATCAAGGCATGCAAAGCAACGTAAAGTAACGTAAAGCAACGTAAAGCAGCGTAAAGCAAGGTAAAGCAACATAAAGCAACGTAAAGCACGGGAAGGCAACGTAAAGCAACGTAAAGCAAGTAAAGCAAGGCAAGGCAACGTAAAGCAACGTAAAACAACGTAAAGCAACGCAAAGCAAGGCAAGGCAACGTAAAGCAACGTAAAACAACGTAAAGCAACGCAAAGCAAGGCAAGGCAACGTAATGCAACTTAAGGCAAGGCAAAGCAACGTAAAGCAACGTAAAGCAACATAAAGCAAGGCAAGGCAAGTTAAAGCAACGTAAAGCAAAGTAAAGCAACGTAAAGGAAAGCAAGGCAAGGTAAAGCAACGTAAAGCAACGTAAAGCAACGTAAAGCAAGGTAAGGTAAGGCAAGGCAAAGCAACGTAAATCAATGTAAAGCAACGTAAAGCAACGTAAAGCAACATAAAGCAACGTAAAGCAAGGCAACATTAAACAACGTAAAGTAACGTAAAACAACGTAAAGTAACATAAAACAACGTAAAGCAAGGCAACGTAAAGAAACGTAAATCAACGTAAAGCAAAGCAACGTAAAGGAACGTAAATCAACGTAAAGCAAAGCAACGTAAAGGAACGTAAAGCAATGTAAAGCAAGTCAACGTAAAGCAACGTAAAGCAACGTAAAGCAAGGTAAAGCAAGGCAACGTAAAGCAACGTAAAGCAATGCAACGTAAAGCAACGTAAAGCAACGTAAAGCAAGGCAAGGCAAGGCAAACAACGTAAATCAACGTAAAGCAACGTAAAGCAAGGCAAAGCAAGGCAAAGCAACGTAAAGCAACCTAAAGCAAGGTAAAGCAACGTAAAGCAAGGCAAGGCAAAGCAACGTAAAGCAACATAAAGCAAGGCAACATAAAGCAAAGTAAAGCAACGTAAAGCAAGGCAAGGCAAAGCAACGTAAAGAAACGTAAAGCAAGGCAAGGCAAGGCAAAGCAAGGCAAAGCAACATAAAGCAACGTAAAGCAATGCAACGTAAAGCAATGTAAAGCAACGTAAAGCAATGTAAAGCAACGTAAAGCAAGGCAAGGTAAAGCAACGTAAAGCAACGTAAAGCAACGTAAAGCAACGTAATCAAGGCAAAGCAAAGCAAGGCAAAGCAAGGCAAAGCAACGTAAAGCAACCTAAAGCAAGGTAAAGCAACGTAAAGCAAGGCAAGGCAAAGCAACGTAAAGCAATGTAAAGCAACGTAAAGCAACGTAAAGCAAGGCAACGTAAAGCAAAATAAGGCAACGTAAAGCAAGGCAAGGCAAAGTAACGTAAAGAAACGAAAAGCAAGGCAAGGCAAGGCAAAGCAAGGCCAAGCAAGGCAAAGCATCGTAAAGCAACGTAAAGAAAGGCAACTTAAAGCAAGGCAAAGCAAGGCAAAACAACGTAAAGCAACGTAAAGCAACGTAAAGCAACGTAAATTAAGGCAAGGCAAAGAAACGTAAAGCAACGTAAAGCAACGTAAATCAAGGCAAGGCAAAGCAACGTAAAGCAACGTAAAGCAAGGCAAGGCAAGGTAAAGCAAGGTAAAGCAAAGTAAAGCAACGTAAAGCAAGGCAAGGCAAGGTAAAGCAACGTAAAGCAATGTAAAGCAACGTA
This sequence comes from Phaenicophaeus curvirostris, assembly GCF_032191515.1. Classification (NCBI taxonomy): domain Eukaryota; kingdom Metazoa; phylum Chordata; class Aves; order Cuculiformes; family Cuculidae; genus Phaenicophaeus; species Phaenicophaeus curvirostris. The sequence continues at coordinate 653,826 of NW_027206692.1, forward strand.
GAGCAAGGCAAGGCAAGGTAAAGCAACGTAAAGCAACATAAAGCAACGGAAAGCAAGGCAAGGCAAAGCAAGGCAAAGCAAGGCAAAGCAACGTAAAGCAACGTAAAGCAAGGTAAAGCAAGGCAAGTCAAGGCAAGGTAAAGCAACTTAAAGCAACGTAAAGCAACGTAAAGCAACGTAAAGCAAGGTAAGTCAAATCAACGTTAAGCAACGTAAAGCAACGTAAAGCAAGGCAAGGCAAAGCAACGTAAAGCAGCGTAAAGCAACGTAAAGCCAGGCAAGGAAAGGTAAAGCAGCGTAAAGCAAGGTAAAGCAACTTAAAGCAACGTAAAGCAAGGCAAGGCAACGTAAAGCAACGTAAAGCAACGTAAAGCAAGACAAGGCAACGTAAAGCAACGTAAAACAACGTAAAGCAACGTAAAGCAAGGCAAGGCAACGTAAAGCAACGTAAGGCAAGGCAAAGCAACGTAAAGCAACGTAAAGCAAGGCAAGGCAACGTAAAGCAACGTAAAGCAAGGCAAGGCAACGTAAAGCAACGTAAAGCAACGTAAGGCAAGGCAAGGCAACGTAAAGCAACGTAAAGCAAGGCAACGTAAAGCAAGGCAACGTAAAGCAACGCAACGTAAAGCAACGTAAAGCAAGGCAACGTAAAGAAAGGCAACGTAAAGCAAGGCAAAGTAGAGCAACATAAAGCAACGTAAAGCAAGGCAACGTAAAGCAACGTAAAGCAAGGCAACGTAAAGCAAGGCCACGTAAAGCAACGTAAAGCAAGGCAACATAAAGCAAGGCAACGTAAAGCAACGTAAAGCAAGGCAATGTAAAGCAAACTAAAGCAACGTCAAGCAAGGCAACGTAAAACAACGTAAAGCAAGGCAACGTAAAGCAACGTAGACCAAGGCAACGTAAAGCAACGTAAAACAAGGCAACGTAAAGCAACGTAAAGCAACGTCAAGCAAGGCAACGTAAAGCAACGTAAAGCAAGGCAATGTACAGCAACGTAAACCAAGGCAACGTCAAGCAACGTAAAGCAAGTCAACGTAAAGCAAGGCAACGTAAAGCAATGTAAAGCAAGGCAACGTAAAGCAACGTAAAGCAAGGCAAGGCAACGTAAAGCAAGGCAACGTAAAGCAACGTAAAGCAAGGCAAGGCAACGTAAAGTAAGGCAACGTAAAGCAACGTAAAGCAAGGCAAGGCAACGTAAAACAAAGCAACGTAAAGCAATGTAAGGCAAGGCAAGGCAAGGCAATGTAAGGCAAGGTAAGGCAAGGCAATGTAAAGCAAGGCAACGTAAAGCAACGTAAAGCAAGGCAAGGCAACGTAAAGCAAGGCAACGTAAATCAACGTAAAGCAACGTAAAGCAAGGCAAGGAAACGTAAAGCAAGGCAACGTAAAGGAAGGCAAGGCAACGTAAAGCAACGTAAAGCAAGGGAAGGCAACGTAAAGCAAGGCAACGTAAAGAACGTAAAGCAAGGCAAGGCAACGTAAAGCAACGTAAAGCAAGGCAAGGCAAGGTAAAGCAACGTAAAGCAACGTAAAGAAAGGCAAGGCAAGGCAAAGCAACGTAAAGCAAATTAAAGCAAGGCAAGGCAAGGTAAAGCAACGTAAAGAAACGTAAAGCAAGGCAAGGCAAGGTAAAGCAACATAAAGCAACGTAAAGCAACGTAAAGCAAGGCAAGGCAAGGTAAAGCAACGTGAAGTAACGTAAAGCAACGTAAAGCAAGGCAAGGCAACGTAAAGCAACGTAAAGCAAGGGAAGTCAAGGTAAAGCAACGTAAAGAAACGTAAAGCAAGGCAAGGCAAGGTAAAGCAACGTAAAGCAACGCAAAGCCACGTAAAAAAAGGCAAGGCAAGGTAAAACAACGTAAAGCAACGTAAAGCAAGGCAAGGCAACGTAAAGCAACCTAAAGCAAGGCAAGGCAAGGTAAAGCAACGTAAAGCAACGTAAAGCTACGTAAAGCAAGGAAAGGCCAGTCAAGGCAAGGCAACGCAACGTAAAGCAACGTAAAGCAACGTAAAGCAAGGCAAGGCAAGGTAAAGCAACGTAAAGCAACGTAAAGCAACGTAAGGCAAGGTAAAGCAACGTAAAGCAACGTAAAGCAACGTAAAGCAAGGTAAGGCAAGGCAAGGCAAAGCAACGTAAAGCAACGTAAAGTAACGTAAAACAACGTAAAGCAAGGCAACGTAAAGCAACGTAAATCAAAGTAAAGCAAAGCAACGTAAAGAAACGTAAAGCAACGTAAAGCAAGGCAACGTAAAGCAACGTAAAGCAATGCAACGTAAAGCAACGTAAAGCTACGTAAAGCAAGGCAAGGCAAGGCAAAGCAACGTAAAGCAACGTAAAGCAATGTAAAGCAAGGGAACGTAAAGCAAAGTAAATCAACGTAAAACAACATAAAGCAAGGCAAAGCAAGGCAAAGCAACGTAAAGCAACCTAAAGCAAGGTAAATCAACGTAAAGCAAGGCAAGGCAAAGCAACGTAAAGCAACGTAAAGCAACGTAAAGCAAGGCAACGTAATGCAAATTAAAGCAACGTAAAGCAACGTAAAGCAACGTAAAGCAAGTCAACGTAAAGCAACGTAAAGCAAAGTAAAGCAAGGCAACGTAAAGCAACGTAAAGCAATGCAACGTAAAGCAAGGTAAAGCAACGTAAAGCAAGGCAAGGCAAGGCAAAGCAAGGCTAAGCAAGGCAAAGCAACGTAAAGCAACGTAAAGCAACGTAAAGCAAGGTAAGGCAAGGCAAGGCAAAGCAACGTAAAGCAACGTAAAGTAACGTAAAACAACGTAAAGCAAGGCAACGTAAAGCAACGTAAATCAAAGTAAAGCAAAGCAACGTAAAGAAACGTAAAGCAACGTAAAGCAAGGCAACGTAAAGCAACGTAAAGCAATGCAACGTAAAGCAACGTAAAGCTACGTAAAGCAAGGCAAGGCAAGGCAAAGCAACGTAAAGCAACGTAAAGCAATGTAAAGCAAGGGAACGTAAAGCAAAGTAAATCAACGTAAAACAACATAAAGCAAGGCAAAGCAAGGCAAAGCAACGTAAAGCAACCTAAAGCAAGGTAAATCAACGTAAAGCAAGGCAAGGCAAAGCAACGTAAAGCAACGTAAAGCAACGTAAAGCAAGGCAACGTAATGCAAATTAAAGCAACGTAAAGCAACGTAAAGCAACGTAAAGCAAGTCAACGTAAAGCAACGTAAAGCAAAGTAAAGCAAGGCAACGTAAAGCAACGTAAAGCAATGCAACGTAAAGCAAGGTAAAGCAACGTAAAGCAAGGCAAAGCAAGGCAAAGCAACGTAAAGTCACCTAAAGCAAGGTAAAGCAACGTAAAGCAACGTAAAGCAACGTAAAGCAAGGCAAGGTAAATCAAAGTAAAGCAACGTAAAGCAAGGAAAGGCAAAGAAACGTAAAGAAACGTAAAGCAAGGTAAGGCAAGGCAAAGCAAGGCAAAGCAACATAAAGCAACGTAAAGCAACGTAAAGCAAGGCAAGGCAAGGCAAAGCAACGTAAAGCAACGTAAAGCAACGTAAAGCAACGTAAAGCAAGGCAACGTAAAGCAACGTAAAGCAACGTAAAGCAAGGTAATCAAGGCAAGGCAAAGCAAGGCAAAGCAAGGCAAAGCAACATAAAGGAACCTAAAGCAAGGCAACGTAAAGCAATGTAAATCAACGTAAAGCCAGGCAAGGCAAAGCAACGTTAAGAAACGTAAAGCAAGGCAAGGCAAGGCAAAGCAAGGCTAAGCAAGGCAAAGCAACGTAAAGCAACGTAAAGCAAGGCAACGTAAAGCAACGTAAAGAAACGTAAAGCAACGTAAATCAATGCAAGGCAAAGCAACGTAGAGCAACGTAAAGAAGGCAAGGCAAAGCAACGTAAAGCAACGTAAAGCAACGTAAATCAATGCAAGGCAAAGCAACGTAAAGTAATGTAAAGCAACGTAAAGCAACGTAAAGCAAGGCAAAGCAACGTAAAGCAACGTAAAGCAAGGCAAGGCAAGGTAAAGCAACGTAAAGCAAAGTAAACCAAGATAAAGCAGGCAAGGCAAGGTAAAGCAACGTAAAGCAATGTAAAGCAACGTAGAGCAAGGCAAGGGAAGGTAAAGCAACGTAAAGCAACGTAAAGCAACGTAAAGCAAGGCAAGGCAAAGCAAGGCAAAACAAGGCAAAGCAACGTAAAGCAACGTAAGGCAACGTAAAGCAAGGCAAGTCAAAGCAACGTTAAGCAACGTAAAGCAACATAAAGCAAGCCAAGGCAAAGCAACATAAAGCAACGTAAAGCAACGTAAAGCAAGACAAGGCAAGGTAAAGCAATGTAAAGCAGCTTAAAGCAACTTAAAGCCAGGCAAGGCAAGGTAAAGCATCGTAAAGCAAGGTAAAGCAACTTAAAGCAATGTAAAGCAAGGCAAGGCAACGTAAAGCATGGTAAAGCAACGTAAAGCAAGGCAAGGCAACGTAAAGCAACGTAAGGCAAGGCAAAGCAACGTAAAGCAACGTAAGGCAAGGCAAGGCAACGTAAAGCAACGTAAAGCAAGGCAACGTAAAGCAAGGCAACGTAAAGCAAGGCAACGTAAAGCAACATAAAGCAACGTAAAGCAAGGCAACGTAAAGTAAGGTAACGTAAAGCAAGGCAACGTAAAGCAAGGCAACGTAAAGCAACGTAAAGCAAGGCAACATAAAGCAAGGCAACGTAAAGCAAGGCAACGTAAAGCAAAGTAAAGCAACGTCAAGCAAGGCAACGTAAAACAACTTAAAGCAAGGCAACGTAAAGCAACGTAAACCAAGGAAACGTCAAGTAACGTAAAGCAAGGCAACGTAAAGCAAGGCAACGTAAAGCAATGTAAAGCAAGGCAACATAAAGCAACGTAAAGTAAGGCAACGTAAAGCAACGTAAAGCAAGGCAAGGCAACGTAAAGCAAGGCAACGTAGAGCAACGTAAAGCAAGGCAAGGCAACGTAAAGCAAGGCAACGTAAAGCAACGTAAAGCAAGGCAAGGCAAGGTAAAGCAACGTAAAGCAACGTAAAGAAAGGCAAGGCAAGGCAAAGCAACATAAAGCAACGTAAAGCAAGGGAAGGCATGGTAAAGCAACATAAAGCAACGTAAAGCAACGTAAAGCAAGGCAAGGCAAGGTAAAGCAACGTAAAGAAACGTAAAGCAAAGTAAAGCAAGGCAAGGCAAGTTAAAGCAAGGAAAAGCAACGTAAAGCTTCGTAAAGCAAGGCAAGGCAAGGCAAGGCAAGGTAACGCAATGTAAAGCAACGTAAAGCAACGTAAAGCAAGGCAAGGCAAGGTAAAGAAACGTAAAGCAACGTAAAGCAACGTAAAGCAAGTCAAGGCAAGGTAAAGCAACGTAAAGCAACGTAAAGCAACGTAAAGCAAGGTATGGCAAGGCAAGTCAAAGCAACGTAAAGCAACGTAAAGCAACTTAAAGCAACGTAAAGCAAGGCAACGTAAAGCAATGTAAAGTAACGTAAAACAACGTAAAGCAAGGCATCGCAAAGCAACGTAAATCAACGTAAAGCAACGTAAAGCAAGGCAAAGCAAGGCAAAGCAACGTAAAGCAACGTAAAGCAACGTAAAGCAAGGCAACGTAAAGAGAGGCAAAGCAAGGCAAAGCAATGTAAAGCAACGTAAAGCAACGTAACGCTACGTAAAGGAAGGCAAGGCAAAGCAACGTAAAGCAACGTAAAGCATCGTAAAGCAAGGTAGGGCAAGGTAAAGCAACGTAATGCAACATAAAGCAACGTAAAGCACGGCAAGGCAAGGTAAAGTAACATAAAGTTAAGCAACATAAAGCAACGTAAAGCAAGGCTAGGCAAGGTAAAGCAACGTAAACAAGGCAAGGCAAGGTAAAGCAACGAAAAGCAACGTAAATCAAGGCAAGGCAAAGCAACGTAAAGTAACGTAAAGCAACGAAAAGTAACGTAAAGCAAAGTAAAGCAACGTAAAGCAAGGCAGGGCAAGGTAAAGCAACGTAAAGAAACGTAAAGCAACGTAAAGCAAGGAAAGGAAAGGTAAAGCAACGTAAATCAAAGTAAAGCAACGTAAAGCAACATAAAGCAAGGCAAGGCAAGGTAAAGCAACGTAAAGCAACGTAAAGCAAGGCAAGGCAAGGTAAAGCAACGTAAAGCAACGTAAAGCAATGTAAAGCAACGTAAATCAAGGCAAGCAAAGCAACGTAAAGCAAGGCAAGGCAAGGTAAATCAACGTAAAGCAACGTAAAGCAATGTAAAGCAAGGCAAGGAAAGGTAAAGCAACGTAAAGCAAGGCAAGGCAAGGTTAAGCTACGTAAAGTAACGTAAAACAACGTAAATCAAGGCAAGGAAACGTAAAGCAACGTAAAGCAACGTAAAGCAAGGCAAGGCAAGGTAAAGCGTGTAAAGCAACGTAAAGCAAGGCAAGGCAACGTAAAGAAACGTAAAGCAACGTAAAGCAAAGTAAAGCAACATAAAGCAAGACAAGGAAAGGTAAAGAAACATAAAGCAACGTAAAACAACGTAAAGCAAGGGAAGGCAACGTAAAGCAACGTAAAGCAACGAAAAGCAAGGCAAGGGAACGTAAAGCAACGTAAAGCAACGTAAAGCAAGGCAAGGCATGTCAAGTCAAGTTAAAGCAACGTCAAGTAGGTAAAGCAACGTAAAGCAAGGCAAGGCAAGGTAAAGCAACGTAAAGCAACGTAAAGCAAGGCAAAGCAACGTAAAGCAACGTAAAGCAAGGCAAAGCAACGTAAAGCAACGTAAAGCAACGTAAAGCTACGTAAAGCAAGGCAAGGCCAGGCAAGTCAAGTTATTGCAACGTAAAGCAACGTAAAGCAAGGCAAGGCAAGGTAAAGCAACGTAAAGCAACGTAAAGCAAGGCAAGGCAAGGTATAAGCAACGTAAAGAAACGTAAAGCAACGTAAAGCAAGGTTAGGCAAGGCAAGGCAAAGCAACGTAAAGCAACGTAAAGCAACATAAAGCAACGTAAAGCAAGGCAACGTAAAGCATCGTAAAGTAACGTAAAACAACGTAAAGAAAGGCAACGTAAAGCAACGTAAATCAACGTAAAGCAAAGCAACGTAAAGCAACGTAAAGCAACGTAAAGCAAGTCAACCTAAAGCAACGTAAAGCAACATAAAGCAAGGGAAGGCAAGGCAAAGCAACGTAAAGCAACGTAAAGCAACGTAAATCAATGTAAAGCAAGGCAACGTAAAGCAAAGTAAATCAACGTAAAGCAACGTAAAGCAAGTCAACATAAAGCAACGTAAAGCAACGTAAAGCAAGGCAATGTAAAGCAACGTAAAGCAATGCAACGTAAAGCAACGTAAAGCAACGTAAAGAAAGGGAAGACAAGGCAAAGGCACGTAAAGCAACGTAAAGCAATGTAAAACAAGGCAACGTAAAGCAACGTAAATCAACGTAAAGCAATGTAAAGCAAGGCAAAGCAAGGCAAAGCAACGTAAAGCAACGTAAAGCAACGTAAAGCAAGGCAACGTAAATCAAAGTAAAGCAACGTAAAGCAAGGCAAGGCAAAGCAACGTAAAGAAAAGTAAAGCAAGGCAACGCAAGGCAAAGCAAGGCAAAGCAACGTAAAGCAACGTAAAGCAATGCAACGTAAAGCAACGTAAAGCAACGTAAAGCAAGGCAAGTCAAGGCAAAGCAACGTAAAGCAACGTAAAGCAACGTAAAGCAACGTAATCAAGGCAAGGCAAAGCAAGGCAAAGAAAGGCAAAACAACGTAAAGCAACCTAAGCAAGGTAAAGCAACGTAAAGCAAGGCAAGGCAAAGCAACGTAAAGCAACGTAAAGCAACGTAAATCAACGTAATCAAGGCAAGGCAAAGCAAGGCAAAGAAAGGCAAAGAAACGTAAAGCAACCTAAAGCAAGGTAAAGCAACGTAAAGGAAGGCAAGGCAAAGCAACGTAAAGCAACGTAAAGCAACGTAAAGCAAGGCAACATAAAGCAAAGTAAAGCAACGAAAAGCAAGGCAAGGCAAAGCAACATAAAAAAACGTAAAGCAAGGCAAAGTAAAGCAAGGCAAAGCAAGGCAAAGAACGTAAAGCAACGTAAAGCAACGTAAAGCAAGGCAAGGCAAAGCAATGTAAAGCAACGTAAAGCAACGCAAAGCAACGTAAAGCAAGGCAAAGCAATGTAAAGCAACGTAAAGCAAGGCAAGGCAAGGTAAAGCAACGTAAAGCAAAGTAAAGCAACGTAAAGCAACGTAAAGCAACGTAAAGCAAATCAACGTAAAGCAACGTAAAGCAGCGTAAAGCAAGGCAACGTAAAGCAACGTAAAGCAACGTAAAGCACGGCAACGTAAAGCAAAGTAAAGCAACGTAAAGCAAGGCAAGGCAAAGCAACGTAAAGAAACGTAAAGCAAGGCAAGGCAAGGAAAGCAAGGCAAAGCAACGTAAAGCAACATAAAGCAACGTAAAGCAAGGCAAGGCAAGGCAAAGCAACGTAAAGCAACGTAAAGCAACGTAAAGCAAGGCAAAGCAACGTAAAGCAACGTAAAGCAACGTAAAGCAACGTAAAGCAAGGCAAGGCAAAGCAACGTAAAGCAACGTAAATCAAGGCAAGGCAAAGCAACGTAAAGTAACGTAAAGCAACGTAAAGCAACGTAAAGCAAGGCAAAGCAACGTAAAGCAACGTAAAGCATCGTAAAGGAAGGAAAGCAAAATTAAGCAACGTAAAGCAAGGCAAGGCAAGGTAAAGCAACGTAAAGCAATGTAAAGCAACGTAGAGCAAGGGAAGGCAAGGTAAAGCAACGTAAAGCAATGTAAAGCAACGTAAAGCAAGGAAAGGCAAGGTAAAGCAACGTAAAGCAACGTAAAGCAAGGCAAGGCAAGGTAAAGCAGCGTAAAGCAACGTAAAGCAACGTAAATGAAGGCAAGGCAAAGCAAGGCAAAGCAACGTAAAGCAACGTAAAGCAAGGTAAAGCAAGGCAAGTCAAAGCAAGGGAAAGCAAGGCAAAGCAACGTAAAGCAACGTAAAGCAACGTAAAGCAAGGCAAGTCAAAGCAACGTTAAGCAACGTAAAGCAACGTAAAGCAAGGCAACGAAAAGCAACATAAAGCAACGTAAAGCAACCTAAAGCAAGACAAGGCAAGGTAAAGCAACGTAAAGCAGCGTAAAGCAACGTAAAGCAAGGCAAGGCAACGTAAAGCAACATAAAGCAAGGCAAGGCAACGTAAAGCAAGGCAACGTAAAGAACGTAAAGCAAGGCAAGGCAACGTAAAGCAACGTAAAGCAAGGCACAGCAACGTAAAGCAACGTAAAGCAACGTAAAGCAAGGCAAGGCAAGGTCAAGCAACGTAAAGCAACGTAAAGAAATGCAAGGCAAGGCAAAGCAACGTAAAGCAACGTAAAGCAAGGCAAGGCAAGGTAAAGCAACGTAAAGCAAGGGAAGGCAAGGTAAAGAAACGTAAAGCAAGGGAAGGCAAGTTAAAGCAACGTAAAGCAACGTAAAGCAAGGCAAGGCAAGGTAAAGCAACGTAAAGCAACGTAAATCAACGTAAAGCAAGGCAAGGCAAGGTAAAGCAACGTAAAGCAACGTAAAGCAACGTAAAGCAAGGCAAGGCAAGGTAAAGCAACGTAAAGCAACACAAAGCAACGTAAAGAAAGGCAAGGCAAGGTAAAGCAACGTAAAGCAACCTAAAGCAAGGCAAGGCAAGGTAAAGCAACGTAAAGCAACGTAAAGCTACGTAAAGCAAGGCAAGGCCAGGCAAGGCAAGGTAACGCAACGTAAAGCAAAGTAAAGCAACGTAAAGCAAGGTAAGGCAAGGCAAGGCAAAGCAACGTAAAGCAACATAAAGCAACGTAAAGCAAGGTAACGTAAAGCAACGTAAAGTAACGTAAAACAACGTAAAGCAAGGCAACCTAAAGCAACGTAAATCAAAGTAAAGCAAAGCAACGTAAAGCAACGTAAACAAACGTAAAGCAAGTCAACATAAAGCAACGTAAAGCAACGTAAAGCAAGGCAACGTAAAGCAAGGCAACGTAAAGCAACATAAAGCAACGTAAAGCAAGGCAACGTAAAGCAACGTAAAGCAAGGCAACGTAAAGCAAGGCAACGTAAAGCAACGTAAAGCAAGGCAAGGTAAAGCAAAGTAAATCAATGTCAAGCAAGGCAACGTAAAACAACGTAAAGCAAGGCAACGTAAAGCAACGTAAACCAAGGCAACGTAAAGCAACGTAAAGCAAGGCAACGTAAAGCAACGTAAAACAACGTCAAGCAAGGCAACGTAAAGCAACGTAAAGCAAGGCAATGTATATCAACGCAAACCAAGGCAACGTCAAGAAACGTAAAGCAATGCAACGTAAAGCAAGGCAACGTAAAGCAATGTAAAGCAAGGACACTTTAAGCAAGGCAACGTAAAGCAACGCAAAGCAAGGCAAGGCAACGTAAAGCAAGGCAACGTAAAGCAACGTAAAGCAAGGAAAGGCAACGTAAAGCAAGGCAACCTAATGCAACGTAAAGCAAGGCAAGGCAACGTAAAGCAAGGAAACGTAAAGCAAGGCAAGGCAACGTAAAGCAAGGCAACGTAAAGCAATGTAAAGCAAGGCAAGGCAACGTAAAAAAAAGCAACGTAAAGCAACGTAAGGCAAGGCAAGGCAATGTAAAGCAAGGCAACGTAAAGCAACGTAAAGCAAGGCAAGGCAGGGCAACATAAAGCAAGGCAAGGCAACGTAAAGCAACATAAAGCAAGGCAAGGCAACGTAAAGCAAGGCAACGTAAAGAACGTAAAGCAAGGCAAGGCAACGTAAAGCAACGTAAAGCAAGGCACAGCAACGTAAAGCAACGTAAAGCAACGTAAAGCAAGGCAAGGCAAGGTAAAGCAACGTAAAGCAACGTAAAGAAAGGCAAGGCAAGGCAAAGCAACGTAAAGCAACGTAAAGCAACGTAAAGCAAGGCAAGGCAAGGTAAAGCAACGTAAAGCAACATAAAGCTACGTAAAGCAAGGCAAGGCCAGGCAAGGCAAGGTAACGCAACGTAAAGCAACGTAAAACAACGTAAAGCAAGGTATGGCAAGGCAAGGCAAAGCAACGTAAAGCAACGTAAAGCAACATAAAGCAACGTAAAGCAAGGTAACGTAAAGCAACGTAAAGTAACGTAAAACAACGTAAAGCAAGGCAACGTAAAGCAACGTAAATCAAAGTAAAGCAAAGCAACGTAAAGCAACGTAAACAAACGTAAAGCAAGTCAACGTAATGCAACGTAAAGCAACGTAAAGCAAGGCAACGTAAAGCAAGGCAACGTAAAGCAACATAAAGCAACGTAAAGCAAGGAAACGTAAAGCAACGTAAAGCAAGGCAACGTAAAGCAAGGCAACGTAAAGCAACGTAAAGCAAGGCAACATAAAGCAAGGCAACGTAAAGCAACGTAAAGCAAGGCAACGTAAAGCAAAGTAAAGCAATGTCAAGCAAGGCAACGTAAAACAACGTAAAGCAAGGCAACGTAAAGCAACGCAAACCAAGGCAACGTAAAACAACGTAAAGCAAGGCAACGTAAAGCAACGTAAAACAACGTCAAGCAAGGCAACGTAAAGCAACGTAAAGCAAGGCAATGTATAGCAACGTAAACCAAGGCAACGTCAAGCAATGTAAAGCAAGGACACGTAAAGCAAGGACGCGTAAAGCAACGCAAAGAAAGGCAAGGCAACGTAAAGCAAGGCAACGTAAAGCAACGTAAAGCAAGGAAAGGCAACGTAATGCAAGGCAACGTAAAGCAACGTAAAGCAAGGCAAGGCAACGTAAAGAAAGGAAACGTAAAGCAAGGCAACGTAAAGCAACGTAAAGCAAGGCAAGTCAACGTAAAAAAAAGCAACGTAAAACAAGGTAAGGCAAGGCAAGGCAATGTAAAGCAAGGCAACGTAAAGCAACGTAAAGCAAGGCAAGGCAGGGCAACATAAAGCAAGGCAAGGCAACGTAAAGCAACATAAAGCAAGGCACGGCAACGTAAAGCAAGGCAACGTAAAGAACGTAAAGCAAGGCAAGGCAACGTAAAGCAACGTAAAGCAAGGCACAGCAACGTAAAGCAACGTAAACCAACGTAAAGCAAGGCAAGGCAAGGTAAAGCAACGTAAAGCAACGAAAAGAAAGGCAAGGCAAGGCAAAGCAACATAAAGCAACGTAAAGCAACGTAAAGCAAGTCAAGGCAAGGTAAAGCAACGGAAAGCAAGGGAAGGCAAGGTAAAGCAACGTAAAGCAAGGGAAGGCAAGGTAAAGCAACGTAAAGCAATGTAAAGCAAGGCAAGGCAAGGTAAAGCAACGTAAAGCAACGTAAAGCAACGTAAAGCAACACAAAGCAACGTAAAGAAAGGCAAGGCAAGGTAAAGCAACGTAAAGCAACACAAAGCAACGTAAAGAAAGGCAAGGCAAGGTAAAGCAATGTAAAGCAACGTAAAGCAAGGCAAGGCAACGTAAAGCAACGTACAGCAAGGCAAGGCAAGGTAAAGCAACGTAAAGCAACGTAAAGCTACGTAAAGCAAGGCAAGGCCAGGCAAGGCAAGGTAACGCAACGTAAAGCTACGTCAAGCAACGTAAAGCAAGGTAAGGCAAGGCAAGGCAAAGCAACGTAAAGCAACGTAAAGCAACATAAAGCAACGTAAAGCAAGGTAACGTAAAGCAACGTAAAGTAACGTAAAACAACGTAAAGCAAGGCAACGTAAAGCAACGTAAATCAAAGTAAAGCAAAGCAACGTAAAGCAACGTAAAGAAATGTAAAGCAAGCCAACGTAAAGCAACGTAAAGCAACGTAAAGCAAGTAAACGTAAAGCAACGTAAAGCAATGCAACGTAAAGCAACGTAAAGCAACGTAAAGCAAGGCAAGGCAAGGCAAAGCAACATAAAGCAACGTAAAGCAACGTAAAGCAATGTAAAGCAAGGCAACGTAAATCAACGTAAATCAACGTAAAACAACGTAAAGCAAGGCAAAGCAAGGCAAAGCAACGTAAAGCAACCTAAAGCAAGGTAAAGCAACGTAAAGCAAGGCAAGGCAAAGCAACGTAAAGCAACGTAAAGCAACGTAAATCAAGGCAACGTAAAGCAAAGTAAAGCAACGTAAAGCAACGTAAAGCAACGTAAAGCAAGGCAACGTAAAGCAACGTAGAACACTGGAACGTAAAGCAACGTAAAGCAACGTAAAGGAAGGCAAGGCAAGGCAAAGCAACGTAAAGCAACGTAAAGCAACATAAAGCAATGTAAAGCAAGGCAACGTAAAGCAACGTAAATCAACGTAAAGCAACGTAAAGCAAGGTAAAGCAACGTAAAGCAAGGCAACGTAAATCAAAGTAAAGCAACATAAAGCAAGGCAAGGCAAAGCAACGTAAAGGAACGTAAAGCAAGGCAAAGCATGGCAAAGCAAGGCAAAGCAACGTAAAGCAACGTAAAGCAACGTAAAGAAAGGCAAGGCAAGGTAAAGCAACGTAAAGCAACATAAAGCAACGTAAAGCAAGGTAACGTAAAGCAACGTAAAGTAACGTAAAACGACGTAAAGCAAGGCAACGTAAAGCAACGTAAATCAAAGTAAAGCAAAGCAACGTAAAGCAACGTAAAGAAATGTAAAGCAAGCCAACGTAAAGCAACGTAAAGCAACGTAAAGCAAGTAAACGTAAAGCAACGTAAAGCAATGCAACGTAAAGCAACGTAAAGCAACGTAAAGCAAGGCAAGGCAAGGCAAAGCAACATAAAGCAACGTAAAGCAACGTAAAGCAATGTAAAGCAAGGCAACGTAAATCAACGTAAATCAACGTAAAACAACGTAAAGCAAGGCAAAGCAAGGCAAAGCAACGTAAAGCAACCTAAAGCAAGGTAAAGCAACGTAAAGCAAGGCAAGGCAAAGCAACGTAAAGCAACGTAAAGCAACGTAAATCAAGGCAACGTAAAGCAAAGTAAAGCAACGTAAAGCAACGTAAAGCAACGTAAAGCAAGTCAACGTAAAGCAACGTAAAGCAAGGCAACGTAAAGCAACGTAAAACAATGCAACGTAAAGCAACGTAAAGCAACGTAAAGGAAGGCAAGGCAAGGCAAAGCAACGTAAAGCAACGTAAAGCAACATAAAGCAATGTAAAGCAAGGCAACGTAAAGCAACGTAAATCAACGTAAAGCAACGTAAAGCAAGGTAAAGCAACGTAAAGCAAGGCAACGTAAATCAAAGTAAAGCAACATAAAGCAAGGCAAGGCAAAGCAACGTAAAGGAACGTAAAGCAAGGCAAAGCATGGCAAAGCAAGGCAAAGCAACGTAAAGCAACGTAAAGCAACGTAAAGAAAGGCAAGGCAAGGTAAAGCAACGTAAAGCAACATAAAGCAACGTAAAGCAAGGCAACGTAAAGCAACGTAAAGTAACGTAAAGCAACTTAAAGCAACGTAAAGCAACGTAAAGCAACGTAATCAAGGCAAGGCAAAGCAAGGAAAAGCAAGGCAAAGCAACGTAAAGCAACCTAAAGCAAGGTAAAGCAACGTAAAGCAAGGCAAGGCAAAGCAACGTAAAGCAACGTAAAGCAATGTAAAGCAAGGCAACGTAATGCAAAGTAAAGCAACGTAAAGCAAGGCAAGGCAAAGCAACATAAAGAAACGTAAAGCAAGGCAAGGCAACGTAAAGCAAGGCAAAGCAAGGCAAAGCAACGTAAAGCAACGTAAAGCAAAGTAAAGCAAGGCAAGGCAAGGTAACGCAACATAAAGGAACGTAAAGCAACGTAAATCAAGGCAAGGCAAGGTAAAGCAACGTAAAGCAATGTAAAGCAACGTAGAGCAAGGCAAGGGAAGGTAAAGCAACGTAAAGCAACGTAAAGCAACGTAAAGCAAGGAAAGGCAAGGTAAAGCAACGTAAAGCAAGGTAAAGCAAGGCAAGGCAAGGTAAAGCAGCGTAAAGCAACGTAAAGCAACGTAAAGCAAGGCAAGGCAAAGCAAGGCAAAGCAAGGCAAAGCAACGTAAAGCAACGTAAAGCAAGGTAAAGCAAGGCAAGTCAAAGCAAGGGAAAGCAAGGCAAAGCAACGTAAAGCAACGTAAAGCAAAGCAAGTCAAAGCAACGTTAAGCAACGTAAAGCAACATAAAGCAAGGCAAGGCAAAGCAACATAAAGCAACGTAAAGCAACGTAAAGCAACGTAAAGCAAGGCAAGGCAAGGTAAAGCAACGTAAAGCAGCGTAAAGCAGCGTAAAGCAACGTAAAGCAAGGCAAGGCAAAGCAACATAAAGCTACTTAAAGCAACGTAAAGCAAGGCAAGTCAAGGTAAAGCAGCGTAAAGCAACGTAAAGCAAGGTAAACAAGGCAACGCAACGTAAAGAAACGTAAAACAACGTAAAGCAACGTAAAGCAAGGCAAGGCAACGTAAAGCAATGTAACGCAAGGCAAGGAAACTTAAAGCAACGTAAAGCAAAGTAAGGCAAGGCAAGGTAACATAAAGCAACGTAAAGCAAGGCAACGTAAAGCAAGGCAACGTAAAGCAACGCAACGTAAAGCAACGTAAAGCAACGTAAACAAGGCAACGTAAAGCAAGGCAACGTAAAGCAACATAAAGCAACGTAAAGCAAGGCAAAGTAAAGCAACGTAAAGCAAGGCAACGTAAAGCAAGGCAACGTAAAGCAACGTAAAGCAATGCAACGTAAAGCAAGACAATGTAAAGCAACGTAAAGCAACGTAAAGCAACGTCAAGCAAGGCAACGTAAAACAACGTAAAGCAAGGCAACGTAAAGCAACGTAAAGCAAGGCAACGTAAAGCAACGTAAAGCAACGTCAAGCAAGGCAACGTAAAGCAACGTAAAACAATGCAACGTAAAGCAACGTAAAGCAACGTAAAGGAAGGCAAGGCAAGGCAAAGCAACGTAAAGCAACGTAAAGCAACGTAAAGCAATGTAAAGCAAGGCAACGTAAAGCAACGTAAATCAACGTAAAGCAACGTAAAGCAAGGCAAAGCAAGGCAAAGCAACGTAAAGCAATTTAAAGCTAGGTAAAGCAACGTAAAGCAAGGCAAGTCAAAGGAACGTAAAGCAACGTAAAGCAACGTAAAGCAAGGCAACGTAAATCAAAATAAAGCAACGTAAAGCAAGGCAAGGCAAAGCAACGTAAAGAAACGTAAAGCAAGGCAAAGCAAGGCAAAGCAAGGCAAAGCAACGTAAAGCAACGTAAAGCAACGTAAAGAAAGGCAAGGCAAGGCAAAACAACGTAAAGCAACATAAAGCAACGTAAAGCAAGGCAACGTAAAGCAACGTAAAGCAACGTAAAGCAACGTAATCAAGGCAAGGCAAAGCAAGGCAAAGCAAGGCAAAGCAACATAAAGCAACCTAAAGCAAGGTAAAGCAACGTAAAGCAAGGCAAGGCAAAGCAACGTAAAGCAACGTAAAGCAACGTAAAGCAAGGCAACATAAAGCAAAGTAAAGCAACGTAAAGCAAGGCAAGGCAAAGCAACGTAAATAAACGTAAAGCAAGGCAAGGCAAGGCAACGTAAAGCAAGGCAAAGCAAGGCAAAGCAACGTAAAGCAACGTAAAGCAACGTAAAGCAAGGCAAGGCAAGGTAACGCAACATAAAGGAACGTAAAGCAACGTAAATCAAGGCAAGGCAAGGTAAAGCAACGTAAAGCAACTTAAAGCAACGTAAAAAAATGCAAGGCAAGGTAAAGCAACGAAAAGCAATGTAAAGCAACGTAGAGCAAGGCAAGGGAAGGTAAAGCAACGTAAAGCAACGTAAAGCAACGTAAAGCAAGGAAAGGCAAGGTAAAGCAACGTAAAGCAAGGTAAAGCAAGGCAAGGCAAGGTAAAGCAGCGTAAAGCAACGTAAAGCAACGTAAAGCAAGGCAAGGCAAAGCAAGGCAAAGCAAGGCAAAGCAACGTAAAGCAACGTAAAGCAAAGCAAGTCAAAGCAACGTTAAGCAACGTAAAGCAACGTAAAGCAAGGCAAGGCAAAGCAACATAAAGCAACGTAAAGCAACGTAAAGCAACGTAAAGCAAGGCAAGGCAAGGTAAAGCAACGTAAAGCAGCGTAAAGCAGCGTAAAGCAACGTAAAACAAGGCAAGGCAAAGCAACATAAAGCTACTTAAAGCAACGTAAAGCAAGGCAAGTCAAGGTAAAGCAGCGTAAAGCAACGTAAAGCAACGTAAAGCAACGTAAACAAGGCAACGCAACGTAAAGCAACGTAAAACAACGTAAAGCAACGTAAAGCAAGGCAAGGCAACGTAAAGCAACGTAACACAAGGCAAGGAAATGTAAAGCAACGTAAAGCAACGTAAGGCAAGGGAAGGCAACGTAAAGCAACGTAAAGCAAGGCAACGTAAAGCAAGGCAACGTAAAGCAACGCAACGTAAAGCAACGTAAAGCAACGTAAACAAGGCAACGTAAAGCAAGGCAAGGTAAAGCAACATAAAGCAACGTAAAGCAAGGCAACGTAAAGCAACGTAAAGCAAGGCAACGTAAAGCAAGGCAACGTGAAGCAACGTAAAGCAATGCAACGTAAAGCAAGGCAATGTAAAGCAACGTAAAGCAACGTAAAGCAACGTCAAGCAAGGCAACGTAAAACAACGTAAAGCAAGGCAACGTAAAGCAACGTAAACCAAGGCAACGTAAAGCAACGTAAAGCAAGGCAAGGTAAAGCAACGTAAAGCAACGTCAAGCAAGGCAACGTAAAGCAACGTAAAACAATGCAACGTAAAGCAACGTAAAGCAACGTAAAGGAAGGCAAGGCAAGGCAAAGCAACGTAAAGCAACGTAAAGCAACGTAAAGCAATGTAAAGCAAGGCAACGTAAAGCAACGTAAATCACCGTAAAGCAACGTAAAGCAAGGCAAAGCAAGGCAAAGCAACGTAAAGCAACCTAAAGCTAGGTAAAGCAACGTAAAGCAAGGCAAGTCAAAGGAACATAAAGCAACGTAAAGCAACGTAAAGCAAGGCAACGTAAATCAAAATAAAGCAACGTAAAGCAATGCAAGGCAAAGCAACGTAAAGAAACGTAAAGCAAGGCAAAGCAAGGCAAAGCAAGGCAAAGCAACGTAAAGCAACGTAAAGCAACGTAAAGAAAGGCAAGGCAAGGCAAAGCAACGTAAAGCAACATAAAGCAACGTAAAGCAAGGCAACGTAAAGCAACGTAAAGCAACGTAAAGCAACGTAAAGCAACGTAATCAAGGCAAGGCAAAGCAACGTAAAGTAACGTAAAGCAACGTAAAGTAACGTAAAGCAACGTAAAGCAACGTAAAGCAAGGCAGGGCAAGGTAAAGCAACGTAAAGAAACGTAAAGCAACGTAAAGCATGGCAAGGAAAGGTAAAGCAACGTAAATCAAAGTAAAGCAACGTAAAGCAACGTAAAGCAAGGCAAGGCAAGGTAAAGCAACGTAAAGCAACGTAAAGCAAGGCAAGGCAAGGTAAAGCAACGTAAAGCAACGTAAAGCAATGTAAAGCAACGTAAATCAAGGCAAGCAAAGCAACGTAAAGCAAGGCAAGGAAAAGTAAAGCAACGTACAGCAACGTAAAGCAATGTAAAGCAAGGCAAAGCAAGGCAAAGCAACGTAAAGCAACGTAAAGCAAGGTAAAGCAAGGCAAGTCAAAGCAAGGGAAAGCAAGGCAAAGCAACGTAAAGCAACGTAAAGCAACGTAAAGCAAGGCAAGTCAAAGCAACGTTAAGCAACGTAAAGCAACGTAAAGAAAGGCAACGAAAAGCAACATAAAGCAACGTAAAGCAACCTAAAGCAAGACAAGGCAAGGTAAAGCAACGTAAAGCAGCATAAAGCAACGTAAAGCAAGGCAAGGCAACGTAAAGCAACATAAAGCAAGGCAAGGCAACGTAAAGCAAGGCAACGTAAAGAACGTAAAGCCAGGCAAGGCAGCGTAAAGCAACGTAAAGCAAGGCACAGCAACGTAAAGCAACGTAAAGCAACGTACAGCAAGGCAAGGTAAGGTCAAGCAACGTAAAGCAACGTAAAGAAATGCAAGGCAAGGCAAAGCAACGTAAAGCAACGTAAAGCAAGGCAAGGCAAGGTAAAGCAACGTAAAGCAAGGGAAGGCAAGGTAAAGCAACGTAAAGCAAGGGAAGGCAAGGTAAAGCAACGTAAAGCAACGTAAAGCAAGGCAAGGCAAGGTAAAGCAACGTAAAGCAACGTAAATCAACGTAAAGCAAGGCAAGGCAAGGTAAAGCAACGTAAAGCAACGTAAAGCAACGTAAAGGAAGGCAAGGCAAGGTAAAGCAACGTAAAGCAACACAAAGCAACGTAAAGAAAGGTAAGGCAAGGTAAAGCAACGTAAAGCAACCTAAAGCAAGGCAAGGCAACGTAAAGCAACGTAAAGCAAGGGAAGGCAAGGTAAAGCAACGTAAAGCAACGTAAAGCTACGTAAAGCAAGGCAAGGCAAGGCAAGGCAAGGTAACGCAACGTAAAGCAACGTAAAGCAACGTAAAGCAAGGTAAGGCAAGGCAAGGCAAAGCAACGTAAAGCAACATAAAGCAACGTAAAGCAAGGTAGCGTAAAGCAACGTAAAGTAACGTAAAACAACGTAAAGCAAGGCAACGTAAAGCAACGTAAATCAAAGTAAAGCAAAGCAACGTAAAGCAACGTAAACAAACGTAAAGCAAGTCAACATAAAGCAACGTAAAGCAACGTAAAGCAAGGCAACGTAAAGCAAGGCAACGTAAAGCAACATAAAGCAACGTAAAGCAAGGCAACGTAAAGCAACGTAAAGCAAGACAACGTAAAGCAAGGCAACGTAAAGCAACGTAAAGCAAGGCAACTTAAAGCAACGTAAATCAATGTCAAGCAAGGCAACGTAAAACAACGTCAAGCAAGGCAACGTAAAGCAACGTACACCAAGGCAACGTAAAGCAACGTAAAGCAAGCCAACGTAAAGCAACCTAAAACAACGTCAAGCAAGGCAACGTAAAGCAACGTAAAGCAAGGCAATGTATAGCAACGTAAACCAAGGCAACGTCAAGCAACGTAAAGCAATGAAACGTAAAGCAAGGCAACGCAAAGCAAGGCAAGGCAACGTAAAGCAAGGCAACGTAAAGCAACGCAAAGCAAGGCAAGGCAACGTAAAGCAAGGCAACGTAAAGCAACGTAAAGCAAGGAAAGGCAACGTAAAGCAAGGCAACCTAATGCAACGTAAAGCAAGGCAAGGCAACGTAAAGCAAGGAAACGTAAAGCAAGGCAAGGCAACGTAAAGCAAGGCAACGTAAAGCAATGTAAAGCAAGGCAAGGCAACGTAAAAAAAAGCAACGTAAAGCAACGTAAGGCAAGGCAAGTCAATGTAAAGCAAGGCAACGTAAAGCAACGTAAAGCAAGGCAAGGCAGGGCAACATAAAGCAAGGCAAGGCAACGTAAAGCAACATAAAGGAACGTAAAGCAACGTAAATCAAGGCAAGGCAAGGTAAAGCAAAGTAAAGCAACTTAAAGCAACGTAAAACAATGCAAGGCAAGGTAAAGCAACGTAAAGCAATGTAAAGCAACGTAGAGCAAGGCAAGGGAAGTTAAAGCAACGTAAAGCAACGTAAAGCAACGTAAAGCAAGGAAAGGCAAGGTAAAGCAACGTAAAGCAAGTTAAAGCAAGGCAAGGCAAGGTAAAGCAGCGTAAAGCAACGTAAAGCAACGTAAAGCAAGGCAAGGCAAAGCAAGGCAAAGCAAGGCAAAGCAACGTAAAGCAACGTAAAGCAAGGTAAAGCAAGGCAAGTCAAAGCAAGGGAAAGCAAGGCAAAGCAACGTAAAGCAACGTAAAGCAAAGCAAGTCAAAGCAACGTTAAGCAACGTAAAGCAACATAAAGCAAGGCAAGGCAAAGCAACATAAAGCAACGTAAAGCAACGTAAAGCAACGTAAAGCAAGGCAAGGCAAGGTAAAGCAACGTAAAGCAGTGTAAAGCAGCGTAAAGCAACGTAAAGCAAGGCAAGGCAAAGCAACATAAAGCTACTTAAAGCAACTTAAAGCAAGGCAAATCAAGGTAAAGCAGCGTAAACCAACGTAAAGCAACGTAAAGCAACGTAAACAAGGCAACGCAACGTAAAGCAACGTAAAGCAACGTAAAGCAAGGCAAGGCAACGTAAAGCAATGTAACGCAAGGCAAGGAAAAGTAAAGCAACGTAAAGCAAAGTAAGGCAAGGCAAGGCAACATAAAGCAACGTAAAGCAAGGCAACGTAAAGCAAGGCAACGTAAAGCAACGCAACGTAAAGCAACGTAAAGCAACGTAAACAAGGCAACGTAAAGCAAGGCAACGTAAAGCAACATAAAGCAACGTAAAGCAAGGCAAAGTAAAGCAACGTAAAGCAAGGCAACATAAAGCAACGTAAAGCAACGTAAAGCAACGTAAAGCAAGGCAACATAAAGCAAAGTAAAGCAACGTAAAGCAAGGCAAGGCAAAGCAACGTAAATAAACGTAAAGCAAGGCAAGGCAAGGCAACGTAAAGCAAGGCAAAGCAAGGCAAAGCAACGTAAAGCAACGTAAAGCAACGTAAAGCAAGGCAAGGCAAGGTAACGCAACATAAAGGAACGTAAAGCAACGTAAATCAAGGCAAGGCAAGGTAAAGCAACGTAAAGCAACTTAAAGCAACGTAAAACAATGCAAGGCAAGGTAAAGCAACGTAAAGCAATGTAAAGCAACGTAGAGCAAGGCAAGGGAAGGTTAAGCAACGTAAAGCAACGTAAAGCAACGTAAAGCAAGGAAAGGCAAGGTAAAGCAACGTAAAGCAAGGTAAAGCAAGGCAAGGCAAGGTAAAGCAGCGTAAAGCAACGTAAAGCAAGGTAAGGCAAGGCAAGGCAAAGCAAGGCAAAGCAAGGCAAAGCAACGTAAAGCAACGTAAAGCAAAGCAAGTCAAAGCAACGTTAAGCAACGTAAAGCAACGTAAAGCAAGGCAAGGCAAAGCAACATAAAGCAACGTAAAGCAACGTAAAGCAAAGTAAAGCAAGGCAAGTCAAGGTAAAGCAACGTAAAGCAGCGTAAAGCAGCGTAAAGCAACGTAAAGCAAGGCAAGGCAAAGCAACATAAAGCTACTTAAAGCAACGTAAAGAAGGCAAGTCAAGGTAAAGCAGCGTAAAGCAACGTAAAGCAACGTAAAGCAACGTAAACAAGGCAACGCAACGTAAAGCAACGTAAAACAACGTAAAGCAACGTAAAGCAAGGAAAGGCAACGTAAAGCAACGTAACGCAAGGCAAGGAAATGTAAAGCAACGTAAAGCAACGTAAGGCAAGGCAAGGCAAGGTAAAGCAACGTAAAGCAAGGCAACGTAAAGCAAGGCAACGTAAAGCAACGCAACGTAAAGCAACGTAAAGCAACGTAAACAAGGCAACGTAAACAAGGCAACGTAAAGCAAGGCAACGTAAAGCAACATAAAGCAACGTAAAGCAAGGCAACGTAAAGCAACGTAAAGCAAGGCAACGTAAAGCAACGTAAAGCAATGCAACGTAAAGCAAGGCAATGTAAAGCAACGTAAAGCAACGTAAAGCAACGTCAAGCAAGGCAACGTAAAACAACGTAAAGCAAGGCAACGTAAAGCAACGTAAACCAAGGCAACGTAAAGCAACGTAAAGCAAGGCAACGTAAAGCAACGTAAAGCAACGTCAAGCAAGGCAACGTAAAGCAACGTAAAACAATGCAACGTAAAGCAACGTAAAGCAACGTAAAGGAAGGCAAGGCAAGGCAAAGCAACGTAAAGCAACGTAAAGCAACGTAAAGCAATGTAAAGCAAGGCAACGTAAAGCAACGTAAATCAACGTAAAGCAACGTAAAGCAAGGCAAAGCAAGGCAAAGCAACGTAAAGCAACCTAAAGCTAGGTAAAGCAACGTAAAGCAAGGCAAGTCAAAGGAACGTAAAGCAACGTAAAGCAACGTAATGCAAGGCAACGTAAATCAAAATAAAGCAACGTAAAGCAAGGCAAGGCAAAACAACGTAAAGAAACGTAAAGCAAGGCAAAGCAAGGCAAAGCAAGGCAAAGCAACGTAAAGCAACGTAATCAAGGCAAGGCAAAGCAAGGCAAAGGAAGGCAAAGCAATGTAAAGCAACCTAAAGCAAGGTAAAGCAACGTAAAGCAAGGCAAGGCAAAGCAACGTAAAGCAACGTAAAGCAACGTAAAGCAAGGCAACGTAAAGCAAAGTAAAGCAACGTAAAGCAAGGCAAGGCAAAGCAACGTAAATAAACGTAAAGCAAGGAAAGGCAAGGCAACGTAAAACAAGGCAAAGCAAGGCAAAGCAACGTAAAGCAACGTAAAGCAACGTAAAGCAAGGAAACGCAAGGTAACGCAACATAAAGGAACGTAAAGCAACGTAAATCAAGGCAAGGCAAGGTAAAGCAACGTAAAGCAACTTAAAGCAACGTAAAACAATGCAAGGCAAGGTAAAGCAACGTAAAGCAATGTAAAGCAACGTAGAGCAAGGCAAGGGAAGGTAAAGGAACGTAA
Source organism: Phaenicophaeus curvirostris (assembly GCF_032191515.1). Taxonomy (NCBI): domain Eukaryota; kingdom Metazoa; phylum Chordata; class Aves; order Cuculiformes; family Cuculidae; genus Phaenicophaeus; species Phaenicophaeus curvirostris. Next base: position 677,150 of record NW_027206692.1, read on the forward strand.
AGCAACGTAAAGCAACGTAAAGCAAGGAAAGGCAAGGTAAAGCAACGTAAAGCAAGGTAAAGCAAGGCAAGGCAAGGTAAAGCAGCGTAAAGCAACGTAAAGCAACGTAAAGCAAGGCAAGGCAAAGCAAGGCAAAGCAAGGCAAAGCAACGTAAAGCAACGTAAAGCAAAGCAAGTCAAAGCAACGTTAAGCAACGTAAACCAACGTAAAGCAAGGCAAGGCAAAGCAACATAAAGCAACGTAAAGCAACGTAAAGCAACGTAAAGCAAGGCAAGGCAAGGTAAAGCAACGTAAAGCAGCGTAAAGCAGCGTAAAGCAACGTAAAGCAAGGCAAGGCAAAGCAACATAAAGCTACTTAAAGCAACGTAAAGCAAGGCAAGGCAAGGTAAAGCAGCGTAAAGCAACGTAAAGCAACGTAAAGCAACGTAAACAAGGCAAGGCAAGGTAAAGCAACGTAAAACAACGTAAAGCAACGTAAAGCAAGGCAAGGCAACGTAAAGCAACGTAACGCAAGGCAAGGAAACGTAAAGCAACGTAAAGCAACGTAAGGCAAGGCAAGGCAACGTAAAGCAACGTAAAGCAAGGCAACGTAAAGCAAGGCAACGTAAAGCAGCGCAACGTAAAGCAACGTAAATCAACGTAAACAAGGCAACGTAAAGCAAGGCAACGTAAAGCAACATAAAGCAACGTAAAGCAAGGCAACGTAAAGCAACGTAAAGCAAGGCAACGTAAAGCAAGGCAACGTAAAGCAACGTAAAGCAATGCAACGTAAAGCAAGGCAATGTAAAGCAACGTAAAGCAACGTAAAGCAACGTCAAGCAAGGCAACGTAAAACAACGTAAAGCAAGGCAACGTAAAGCAACGTAAACCAAGGCAACGTAAAGCAACGTAAAGCAACGTAAAGCAACGTCAAGCAAGGCAAGGCAAGGTAAAGCAACGTAAAGCAATGTAAAGCAAGGCAAGGCAAGGTAAAGCAACATAAAGCAATGTAAAGCAACGTAAAGCAAAGAAAGGAAAGGTAAAGCAACGTAAAGTAACGTAAAGCAACGTAAAGCAAGGCAAGGCAACGTAAAGCAACGTAAAGCAAGGGAAGCAAGGTAAAGCAACGTAAATCAACGTAAAGCAAGGCAAGGCAAAGTAAAGCAAGGTAAAGCAACGTAAAGCAAGGCAAGGCAAGGTAAAGCAACGTAAAGCAACGTAAAGCAACGTGAAGAAAGTCAAGGCAAGTTAAAGCAACGTAAAGCAACGTAAAGCTTCGTAAAGCAAGGCAAGGCAAGGTAACGCAACGTAAAGCAACGTAAAGCAAGGTAAAGCAAGGCAACGCAACGTAAAGCAACGTAAAACAACGTAAAGCAACGTAAAGCAAGGCAAGGCAACGTAAAGCAACGTAACGCAAGGCAAGGAAACGTAAAGCAACGTAAAGCAAGGCAACGTAAAGCAAGGCAACGTAAAGCAACGCAACGTAAAGCAACGTAAAGCAACGTAAACAAGGCAACGTAAACAAGGCAACGTAAAGCAAGGCAACGTAAAGCAACATAAAGCAACGTAAAGCAAGGCAACGTAAAGCAACGTAAAGCAAGGCAACGTAAAGCAACGTAAAGCAATGCAACGTAAAGCAAGGCAATGTAAAGCAACGTAAAGCAACGTAAAGCAACGTCAAGCAAGGCAACGTAAAGCAAGGCAACGTAAAGCAACGTAAAGCAACGTAAACCAAGGCAACGTAAAGCAACGTAAAGCAAGGCAACGTAAAGCAACGTAAAGCAACGTCAAGCAAGGCAACGTAAAGCAACGTAAAACAATGCAACGTAAAGCAACGTAAAGCAACGTAAAGGAAGGCAAGGCAAGGCAAAGCAACGTAAAGCAACGTAAAGCAATGTAAAGCAAGGCAACGTAAAGCAACGTAAATCAACGTAAAGCAACGTAAAGCAAGGCAAAGCAAGGCAAAGCAACGTAAAGCAACCTAAAGCTAGGTAAAGCAACGTAAAGCAAGGCAAGTCAAAGGAACGTAAAGCAACGTAAAGCAACGTAAAGCAAGGCAACGTAAATCAAAATAAAGCAACGTAAAGCAAGGCAAGGCAAAACAACGTAAAGAAACGTAAAGCAAGGCAAAGCAAGGCAAAGCAAGGCAAAGCAACGTAAAGCAACGTAAAGCAAAGCAAGTCAAAGCAACGTTAAGCAACGTAAAGCAACATAAAGCAAGGCAAGGCAAAGCAACATAAAGCAACGTAAAGCAACGTAAAGCAACGTAAAGCAAGGCAAGGCAAGGTAAAGCAACGTAAAGCAGTGTAAAGCAGCGTAAAGCAACGTAAAGCAAGGCAAGGCAAAGCAACATAAAGCTACTTAAAGCAACTTAAAGCAAGGCAAATCAAGGTAAAGCAGCGTAAACCAACGTAAAGCAACGTAAAGCAACGTAAACAAGGCAACGCAACGTAAAGCAACGTAAAGCAACGTAAAGCAAGGCAAGGCAACGTAAAGCAATGTAACGCAAGGCAAGGAAACGTAAAGCAACGTAAAGCAAAGTAAGGCAAGGCAAGGCAACATAAAGCAACGTAAAGCAAGGCAACGTAAAGCAAGGCAACGTAAAGCAACGCAACGTAAAGCAACGTAAAGCAACGTAAACAAGGCAACGTAAAGCAAGGCAACGTAAAGCAACATAAAGCAACGTAAAGCAAGGCAAAGTAAAGCAACGTAAAGCAAGGCAACATAAAGCAACGTAAAGCAACGTAAAGCAACGTAAAGCAAGGCAACATAAAGCAAAGTAAAGCAACGTAAAGCAAGGCAAGGCAAAGCAACGTAAATAAACGTAAAGCAAGGCAAGGCAAGGCAACGTAAAGCAAGGCAAAGCAAGGCAAAGCAACGTAAAGCAACGTAAAGCAACGTAAAGCAAGGCAAGGCAAGGTAACGCAACATAAAGGAACGTAAAGCAACGTAAATCAAGGCAAGGCAAGGTAAAGCAACGTAAAGCAACTTAAAGCAACGTAAAACAATGCAAGGCAAGGTAAAGCAACGTAAAGCAATGTAAAGCAACGTAGAGCAAGGCAAGGGAAGGTAAAGCAACGTAAAGCAACGTAAAGCAACGTAAAGCAAGGAAAGGCAAGGTAAAGCAACGTAAAGCAAGGTAAAGCAAGGCAAGGCAAGGTAAAGCAGCGTAAAGCAACGTAAAGCAAGGTAAGGCAAGGCAAGGCAAAGCAAGGCAAAGCAAGGCAAAGCAAAGTAAAGCAACGTAAAGCAAAGCAAGTCAAAGCAACGTTAAGCAACGTAAAGCAACGTAAAGCAAGGCAAGGCAAAGCAACATAAAGCAACGTAAAGCAACGTAAAGCAAAGTAAAGCAAGGCAAGTCAAGGTAAAGCAACGTAAAGCAGCGTAAAGCAGCGTAAAGCAACGTAAAGCAAGGCAAGGCAAAGCAACATAAAGCTACTTAAAGCAACGTAAAGAAGGCAAGTCAAGGTAAAGCAGCGTAAAGCAACGTAAAGCAACGTAAAGCAACGTAAAGCAACGTAAACAAGGCAACGCAACGTAAAGCAACGTAAAACAACGTAAAGCAACGTAAAGCAAGGAAAGGCAACGTAAAGCAACGTAACGCAAGGCAAGGAAATGTAAAGCAACGTAAAGCAACGTAAGGCAAGGCAAGGCAACGTAAAGCAACGTAAAGCAAGGCAACGTAAAGCAAGGCAACGTAAAGCAACGCAACGTAAAGCAACGTAAAGCAACGTAAACAAGGCAACGTAAACAAGGCAACGTAAAGCAAGGCAACGTAAAGCAACATAAAGCAACGTAAAGCAAGGCAACGTAAAGCAACGTAAAGCAAGGCAACGTAAAGCAACGTAAAGCAATGCAACGTAAAGCAAGGCAATGTAAAGCAACGTAAAGCAACGTAAAGCAACGTCAAGCAAGGCAACGTAAAACAACGTAAAGCAAGGCAACGTAAAGCAACGTAAACCAAGGCAACGTAAAGCAACGTAAAGCAAGGCAACGTAAAGCAACGTAAAGCAACGTCAAGCAAGGCAACGTAAAGCAACGTAAAACAATGCAACGTAAAGCAACGTAAAGCAACGTAAAGGAAGGCAAGGCAAGGCAAAGCAACGTAAAGCAACGTAAAGCAACGTAAAGCAATGTAAAGCAAGGCAACGTAAAGCAACGTAAATCAACGTAAAGCAACGTAAAGCAAGGCAAAGCAAGGCAAAGCAACGTAAAGCAACCTAAAGCTAGGTAAAGCAACGTAAAGCAAGGCAAGTCAAAGGAACGTAAAGCAACGTAAAGCAACGTAATGCAAGGCAACGTAAATCAAAATAAAGCAACGTAAAGCAAGGCAAGGCAAAACAACGTAAAGAAACGTAAAGCAAGGCAAAGCAAGGCAAAGCAAGGCAAAGCAACGTAAAGCAACGTAAAGCAACGTAAAGAAAGGCAAGGCAAGGCAAAGCAACGTAAAGCAACATAAAGCAACGTAAAGCAAGGCAACGTAAAGCAATGTAAAACAACGTAAAGCAACGTAAAGCAACGTAATCAAGGCAAGGCAAAGCAAGGCAAAGGAAGGCAAAGCAATGTAAAGCAACCTAAAGCAAGGTAAAGCAACGTAAAGCAAGGCAAGGGAAAGCAACGTAAAGCAACGTAAAGCAACGTAAAGCAAGGCAACGTAAAGCAAAGTAAAGCAACGTAAAGCAAGGCAAGGCAAAGCAACGTAAATAAACGTAAAGCAAGGAAAGGCAAGGCAACGTAAAACAAGGCAAAGCAAGGCAAAGCAACGTAAAGCAACGTAAAGCAACGTAAAGCAAGGAAACGCAAGGTAACGCAACATAAAGGAACGTAAAGCAACGTAAATCAAGGCAAGGCAAGGTAAAGCAACGTAAAGCAACTTAAAGCAACGTAAAACAATGCAAGGCAAGGTAAAGCAACGTAAAGCAATGTAAAGCAACGTAGAGCAAGGCAAGGGAAGGTAAAGGAACGTAAAGCAACGTAAAGCAACGTAAAGCAAGGAAAGGCAAGGTAAAGCAACGTAAAGCAAGGTAAAGCAAGGCAAGGCAAGGTAAAGCAGCGTAAAGCAACGTAAAGCAACGTAAAGCAAGGCAAGGCAAAGCAAGGCAAAGCAAGGCAAAGCAACGTAAAGCAACGTAAAGCAAAGCAAGTCAAAGCAACGTTAAGCAACGTAAACCAACGTAAAGCAAGGCAAGGCAAAGCAACATAAAGCAACGTAAAGCAACGTAAAGCAACGTAAAGCAAGGCAAGGCAAGGTAAAGCAACGTAAAGCAGCGTAAAGCAGCGTAAAGCAACGTAAAGCAAGGCAAGGCAAAGCAACATAAAGCTACTTAAAGCAACGTAAAGCAAGGCAAGGCAAGGTAAAGCAGCGTAAAGCAACGTAAAGCAACGTAAAGCAACGTAAACAAGGCAAGGCAAGGTAAAGCAACGTAAAACAACGTAAAGCAACGTAAAACAAGGCAAGGCAACGTAAAGCAACGTAACGCAAGGCAAGGAAACGTAAAGCAACGTAAAGCAACGTAAGGCAAGGCAAGGCAACGTAAAGCAACGTAAAGCAAGGCAACGTAAAGCAAGGCAACGTAAAGCAGCGCAACGTAAAGCAACGTAAATCAACGTAAACAAGGCAACGTAAAGCAAGGCAACGTAAAGCAACATAAAGCAACGTAAAGCAAGGCAACGTAAAGCAACGTAAAGCAAGGCAACGTAAAGCAAGGCAACGTAAAGCAACGTAAAGCAATGCAACGTAAAGCAAGGCAATGTAAAGCAACGTAAAGCAATGTAAAGCAACGTCAAGCAAGGCAACGTAAAACAACGTAAAGCAAGGCAACGTAAAGCAACGTAAACCAAGGCAACGTAAAGCAACGTAAAGCAACGTAAAGCAACGTCAAGCAAGGCAAGGCAAGGTAAAGCAACGTAAAGCAATGTAAAGCAAGGCAAGGCAAGGTAAAGCAACATAAAGCAATGTAAAGCAACGTAAAGCAAAGAAAGGAAAGGTAAAGCAACGTAAAGTAACGTAAAGCAACGTAAAGCAAGGCAAGGCAACGTAAAGCAACGTAAAGCAAGGGAAGCAAGGTAAAGCAACGTAAATCAACGTAAAGCAAGGCAAGGCAAAGTAAAGCAAGGTAAAGCAACGTAAAGCAAGGCAAGGCAAGGTAAAGCAACGTAAAGCAACGTAAAGCAACGTGAAGAAAGTCAAGGCAAGTTAAAGCAACGTAAAGCAACGTAAAGCTTCGTAAAGCAAGGCAAGGCAAGGTAACGCAACGTAAAGCAACGTAAAGCAAGGTAAAGCAAGGCAACGCAACGTAAAGCAACGTAAAACAACGTAAAGCAACGTAAAGCAAGGCAAGGCAACGTAAAGCAACGTAACGCAAGGCAAGGAAACGTAAAGCAACGTAAAGCAAGGCAACGTAAAGCAAGGCAACGTAAAGCAACGCAACGTAAAGCAACGTAAAGCAACGTAAACAAGGCAACGTAAACAAGGCAACGTAAAGCAAGGCAACGTAAAGCAACATAAAGCAACGTAAAGAAAGGCAACGTAAAGCAACGTAAAGCAAGGCAACGTAAAGCAACGTAAAGCAATGCAACGTAAAGCAAGGCAATGTAAAGCAACGTAAAGCAACGTCAAGCAAGGCAACGTAAAACAACGTAAAGCAAGGCAACGTAAAGCAACGTAAACCAAGGCAACGTAAAGCAACGTAAAGCAAGGCAACGTAAAGCAACGTAAAGCAACGTCAAGCAAGGCAACGTAAAGCAACGTAAAACAATGCAACGTAAAGCAACGTAAAGCAACGTAAAGGAAGGCAAGGCAAGGCAAAGCAACGTAAAGCAACGTAAAGCAATGTAAAGCAAGGCAACGTAAAGCAACGTAAATCAACGTAAAGCAACGTAAAGCAAGGCAAAGCAAGGCAAAGCAACGTAAAGCAACCTAAAGCTAGGTAAAGCAACGTAAAGCAAGGCAAGTCAAAGGAACGTAAAGCAACGTAAAGCAACGTAAAGCAAGGCAACGTAAATCAAAATAAAGCAACGTAAAGCAAGGCAAGGCAAAACAACGTAAAGAAACGTAAAGCAAGGCAAAGCAAGGCAAAGCAAGGCAAAGCAACGTAAAGCAACGTAAAGCAACGTAAAGAAAGGCAAGGCAAGGCAAAGCAACGTAAAGCAACATAAAGCAACGTAAAGCAAGGCAACGTAAAGCAATGTAAAACAACGTAAAGCAACGTAAAGCAACGTAATCAAGGCAAGGCAAAGCAAGGCAAAGGAAGGCAAAGCAATGTAAAGCAACCTAAAGCAAGGTAAAGCAACGTAAAGCAAGGCAAGGCAAAGCAACGTAAAGCAACGTAAAGCAACGTAAAGCAAGGCAACGTAAAGCAAAGTAAAGCAACGTAAAGCAAGGCAAGGCAAAGCAACGTAAATAAACGTAAAGCAAGGCAAGGCAAGGCAACGTAAAGCAAGGCAAAGCAAGGCAAAGCAACGTAAAGCAACGTAAAGCAACGTAAAGCAAGGCAAGGCAAGGTAACGCAACATAAAGGAACGTAAAGCAACGTAAATCAAGGCAAGGCAAGGTAAAGCAACGTAAAGCAACTTAAAGCAACGTAAAACAATGCAAGGCAAGGTAAAGCAACGTAAAGCAATGTAAAGCAACGTAGAGCAAGGCAAGGGAAGGTAAAGGAACGTAAAGCAATGTAAAGCAACGTAAAGCAAGGAAAGGCAAGGTAAAGCAACGTAAAGCAAGGTAAAGCAAGGCAAGGCAAGGTAAAGCAGCGTAAAGCAACGTAAAGCAACGTAAAGCAAGGCAAGGCAAAGCAAGGCAAAGCAAGGCAAAGCAACGTAAAGCAACGTAAAGCAAAGCAAGTCAAAGCAACGTTAAGCAAGGCAAGGCAAAGCAACATAAAGCAACGTAAAGCAACGTAAAGCAACGTAAAGCAAGGCAAGGCAAGGTAAAGCAACGTAAAGCAGCGTAAAGCAGCGTAAAGCAACGTAAAGCAAGGCAAGGCAAAGCAACATAAAGCTACTTAAAGCAACGTAAAGCAAGGCAAGGCAAGGTAAAGCAGCGTAAAGCAACGTAAAGCAACGTAAAGCAATGTAAACAAGGCAAGGCAAGGTAAAGCAACGTAAAACAACGTAAAGCAACGTAAAGCAAGGCAAGGCAACGTAAAGCAACATAACGCAAGGCAAGGAAACGTAAAGCAACGTAAAGCAACGTAAGGCAAGGCAAGGCAACGTAAAGCAACGTAAAGCAACGTCAAGCAAGGCAAGGCAAGGTAAAGCAACGTAAAGCAATGTAAAGCAAGGCAAGGCAAGGTAAAGCAACATAAAGCAATGTAAAGCAACGTAAAGCAAGGAAAGGAAAGGTAAAGCAACGTAAAGTAACGTAAAGCAACGTAAAGCAAGGCAAGGCAACGTAAAGCAACGTAAAGCAAGGGAAGCAAGGTAAAGCAACGTAAATCAACGTAAAGCAAGGCAAGGCAAAGTAAAGCAAGGTAAAGCAACGTAAAGCAACGTAAACAAGGCAAGGCAAGGTAAAGCAACGTAAAACAACGTAAAGCAACGTAAAGCAAGGCAAGGCAACGTAAAGCAACGTAACGCAAGGCAAGGAAACGTAAAGCAACGTAAAGCAACGTAAGGCAAGGCAAGGCAACGTAAAGCAACGTAAAGCAAGGCAACGTAAAGCAAGGCAACGTAAAGCAGCGCAACGTAAAGCAACGTAAATCAACGTAAACAAGGCAACGTAAAGCAAGGCAACGTAAAGCAACATAAAGCAACGTAAAGCAACGTAAAGCAAGGCAACGTAAAGCAAGGCAACGTAAAGCAACGTAAAGCAATGCAACGTAAAGCAAGGCAATGTAAAGCAACGTAAAGCAACGTAAAGCAACGTCAAGCAAGGCAACGTAAAACAACGTAAAGCAAGGCAACGTAAAGCAACGTAAACCAAGGCAACGTAAAGCAACGTAAAGCAAGGCAACGTAAAGCAACGTAAAGCAACGTCAAGCAAGGCAAGGCAAGGTAAAGCAACGTAAAGCAAGGTAAAGCAAGGCAAGGCAAGGTAAAGCAACATAAAGCAATGTAAAGCAACGTAAAGCAAGGAAAGGAAAGGTAAAGCAACGTAAAGTAACGTAAAGCAACGTAAAGCAAGGCAAGGCAACGTAAAGCAACGTAAAGCAAGGGAAGCAAGGTAAAGCAACGTAAATCAACGTAAAGCAAGGCAAGGCAAAGTAAAGCAAGGTAAAGCAACGTAAAGCAAGGCAAGGCAACGTAAAGCAAGGCAAGGCAACGTAAAGCAACGTAAAGCAACGTAAAGCAACGTGAAGAAAGTCAAGGCAAGTTAAAGCAACGTAAAGCAACGTAAAGCTTCGTAAAGCAAGGCAAGGCAAGGTAACGCAACGTAAAGCAACGTAAAGCAAGGTAAAGCAAGGCAACGCAACGTAAAGCAACGTAAAACAACGTAAAGCAACGTAAAGCAAGGCAAGGCAACGTAAAGCAACGTAACGCAAGGCAAGGAAACGTAAAGCAACGTAAAGCAAGGCAACGTAAAGCAAGGCAACGTAAAGCAACGCAACGTAAAGCAACGTAAAGCAACGTAAACAAGGCAACGTAAACAAGGCAACGTAAAGCAAGGCAACGTAAAGCAACATAAAGCAACGTAAAGCAAGGCAACGTAAAGCAACGTAAAGCAAGGCAACGTAAAGCAACGTAAAGCAATGCAACGTAAAGCAAGGCAATGTAAAGCAACGTAAAGCAACGTAAAGCAACGTCAAGCAAGGCAACGTAAAACAACGTAAAGCAAGGCAACGTAAAGCAACGTAAACCAAGGCAACGTAAAGCAACGTAAAGCAAGGCAACGTAAAGCAACGTAAAGCAACGTCAAGCAAGGCAACGTAAAGCAACGTAAAACAATGCAACGTAAAGCAACGTAAAGCAACGTAAAGGAAGGCAAGGCAAGGCAAAGCAACGTAAAGCAACGTAAAGCAATGTAAAGCAAGGCAACGTAAAGCAACGTAAATCAACGTAAAGCAACGTAAAGCAAGGCAAAGCAAGGCAAAGCAACGTAAAGCAACCTAAAGCTAGGTAAAGCAACGTAAAGCAAGGCAAGTCAAAGGAACGTAAAGCAACGTAAAGCAACGTAAAGCAAGGCAACGTAAATCAAAATAAAGCAACGTAAAGCAAGGCAAGGCAAAACAACGTAAAGAAACGTAAAGCAAGGCAAAGCAAGGCAAAGCAAGGCAAAGCAACGTAAAGCAACGTAAAGCAACGTAAAGAAAGGCAAGGCAAGGCAAAGCAACGTAAAGCAACATAAAGCAACGTAAAGCAAGGCAACGTAAAGCAACGTAAAACAACGTAAAGCAACGTAAAGCAACGTAATCAAGGCAAGGCAAAGCAAGGCAAAGGAAGGCAAAGCAATGTAAAGCAACCTAAAGCAAGGTAAAGCAACGTAAAGCAAGGCAAGGCAAAGCAACGTAAAGCAACTTAAAGCAACGTAAAGCAAGGCAACGTAAAGCAAAGTAAAGCAACGTAAAGCAAGGCAAGGCAAAGCAACGTAAATAAACGTAAAGCAAGGCAAGGCAAGGCAACGTAAAGCAAGGCAAAGCAAGGCAAAGCAACGTAAAGCAACGTAAAGCAACGTAAAGCAAGGCAAGGCAAGGTAACGCAACATAAAGGAACGTAAAGCAACGTAAATCAAGGCAAGGCAAGGTAAAGCAACGTAAAGCAACTTAAAGCAACGTAAAACAATGCAAGGCAAGGTAAAGCAACGTAAAGCAATGTAAAGCAACGTAGAGCAAGGCAAGGGAAGGTAAAGGAACGTAAAGCAACGTAAAGCAACGTAAAGCAAGGAAAGGCAAGGTAAAGCAACGTAAAGCAAGGTAAAGCAAGGCAAGGCAAGGTAAAGCAGCGTAAAGCAACGTAAAGCAACGTAAAGCAAGGCAAGGCAAAGCAAGGCAAAGCAAGGCAAAGCAACGTAAAGCAACGTAAAGCAAAGCAAGTCAAAGCAACGTTAAGCAAGGCAAGGTAAAGCAACGTAAAGCAGCGTAAAGCAGCGTAAAGCAACGTAAAGCAAGGCAAGGCAAAGCAACATAAAGCTACTTAAAGCAACGTAAAGCAAGGCAAGGCAAGGTAAAGCAGCGTAAAGCAACGTAAAGCAACGTAAAGCAACGTAAACAAGGCAAGGCAAGGTAAAGCAACGTAAAACAATGTAAAGCAACGTAAAGCAAGGCAAGGCAACGTAAAGCAACATAACGCAAGGCAAGGAAACGTAAAGCAACGTAAAGCAACGTAAGGCAAGGCAAGGCAACGTAAAGCAACGTAAAGCAAGGCAACGTAAAGCAAGGCAACGTAAAGCAGCGCAACGTAAAGCAACGTAAAGCAACGTAAACAAGGCAACGTAAAGCAAGGCAACCTAAAGCAACATAAAGCAACGTAAAGCAAGGCAACGTAAAGCAACGTAAAGCAAGGCAACGTAAAGCAAGGCAACGTAAAGCAACGTAAAGCAATGCAACGTAAAGCAAGGCAATGTAAAGCAACGTAAAGCAACGTAAAGCAACGTCAAGCAAGGCAACATAAAACAACGTAAAGCAAGGCAACGTAAAGCAACGTAAACCAAGGCAACGTAAAGCCACGTAAAGCAAGGCAACGTAAAGCAACGTAAAGCAACGTCAAGCAAGGCAAGGCAAGGTAAAGCAACGTAAAGCAATGTAAAGCAAGGCAAGGCAAGGTAAAGCAACATAAAGCAATGTAAAGCAACGTAAAGCAAGGAAAGGAAAGGTAAAGCAACGTAAAGTAACGTAAAGCAACGTAAAGCAAGGCAAGGCAAGGTAACGCAACGTAAAGCAACGTAAAGCAACGTAAAGCAAGGCAAGGCAACGTAAAGCAACGTAACGCAAGGCAAGGAAACGTAAAGCAACGTAAGGCAACGTAAGGCAAGGCAGGGCAACGTAAAGCAACGTAAAGCAAGGCAACGTAAAGCAAGGCAACGTAAAGCAACGCAACGTAAAGCAACGTAAAGCAACGTAAACAAGGCAACGTAAAGGAAGGCAACGTAAAGCAACATAAAGCAACGTAAAGCAAGGCAAGGTAAAGCAACGTAAAGCAAGGCAACGTAAAGCAAGGCAATGTAAAGCAACGTAAAGCAACGTAAAGCAACGTCAAGCAAGGCAACGTAAAATAACATAAATCAAGGCAACGTAAAGCAACGTAAACCAAGGCAACGTAAAGCAACGTAAAGCAAGGCAACGTAAAGCAACGTAAAGCAACGTCAAGCAAGGCAACGTAAAGCAACGTAAAACAATGCAACGTAAAGCAACGAAAAACAACGTAAAGGAAGGCAAGGCAAGACAAAGCAACGTAAAGCAACGTAAAGCAACGTAAAGCAATGTAAAGCAAGGCAACGTAAAGCAACGTAAATCAACGTAAATCAACGTAAAGCAAGGCAAAGCAAGGCAAAGCAACGTAAAGCAACCTAAAGCTAGGTAAAGCAACGTAAAGCAAGGCAAGTCAAAGGAACGTAAAGCAACGTAAAGCAACGTAAAGCAAGGCAACGTAAATCAAAGTAAAGCAACGTAAAGCAAGGCAAGGCAAAGCAACGTAAAGAAACGTAAAGTAAGGCAAAGCAAGGCAAAGCAAGGCAAAGCAACGTAAAGCAACGTAAAGCAACGTAAAGAAAGGCAAGGCAAGGCAAAGCAACGTAAAGCAACATAAAGCAACGTAAAGCAAGGCAACGTAAAGCAACGTAAAGTAACGTAAAGCAAGGCAACGTAAAGCAACGTAAAGTAACGTAAAGCAACTTAAAGCAACGTAAAGCAACGTAAAGCAACGTAATCAAGGCAAGGCAAAGCAAGGCAAAGCAAGGCAAAGCAACGTAAAGCAACCTAAAGCAAGGTAAAGCAACGTAAAGCAAGGCAAGGCAAAGCAACGTAAAGCAACGTAAAGCAAGGCAACGTAAAGCAAAGTAAAGCAACGTAAAGCAAGGCAAGGCAAAGCAACGTAAAGAAACGTAAAGCAAGGCAAGGCAAGGCAGCGTAAAGCAAGGCAAAGCAAGGCAAAGCAACGTAAAGCAACGTAAAGCAACGTAAAGCAAGGCAAGGCAAGGTAACGCAACATAAAGGAACGTAAAGCAACGTAAATCAAGGCAAGGCAAGGTAAAGCAACGTAAAGCAACTTAAAGCAACGTAAAACAACGTAAAGCAAGGTAAAGCAACGTAAAGCAATGTAAAGCAACGTAGAGCAAGGCAAGGGAAGGTAAAGCAACGTAAAGCAACGTAAAGCAACATAAAGCAAGGCAAGGCAAGGTAAAGCAGCGTAAAGCAACGTAAAGCAACGTAAAGCAAGGCAAGGCAAAGCAAGGCAAAGCAAGGCAAAGCAACGTAAAGCAACGTAAAGCAAGGTAAAGCAAGGCAAGTCAAAGCAAGGGAAAGGAAGGCAAATCAACGTAAAGCAACGTAAAGCAAAGCAAGTCAAAGCAACGTTAAGCAACGTAAAGCAACGTAAAGCAAGGCAAGGCAAAGCAACATAAAGCAAAGTAAAGCAACGTAAAGCAATGTAAAGCAAGGCAAGGCAAGGTAAAGCAACGTAAAGCAGCGTAAAGAAGCGTAAAGCAACGTAAAGCAAGGCAAGGCAAAGCAACATAAAGCTACTTAAAGCAACGTAAAGCAAGGCAAGGCAAGGTAAAGCAGCGTAAAGCAACGTAAAGCAACGTAAAGCAAGGCAAGGCAACGTAAAGCAACGTAACGCAAGGCAAGGAAACGTAAAGCAACGTAAGACAAGGCAAGGCAACGTAAAGCAACGTAAAGCAAGGCAACGTAAAGCAAGGCAACGTAAAGCAACGCAACGTAAAGCAACGTAAAGCAACGTAAACAAGGCAACGTAAAGCAAGGCAACGTAAAGCAACATAAAGCAACGTAAAGCAAGGCAACGTAAAGCAAAGTAAAGCAAGGCAACGTAAAGCAAGGCAACGTAAAGCAACGCAAAGCAAGGCAAGGCAACGTAAAGCAAGGCAACGTAAAGCAACGTAAAGCAAGGAAAGGCAACGTAAAGCAAGGCAACGTAAAGCAACGTAAAGCAAGGCAAGGCAACGTAAAGCAAGGAAACGTAAAGCAAGGCAAAGTAAAGAAATGTAAAGCAAGGCAAGGCAACGTAAAAAAAAGCAACGTAAAGCAACGTAAGGCAAGGCAAGGCAATGTAAAGCAAGGCAACGTAAAGCAACGTAAAGCAAGGCAAGGCAGGGCAACATAAAGCAAGGCAAGGCAACGTAAAGCAACATAAAGCAAGGCACGGCAACGTAAAGCAAGGCAACGTAAAGAACGTAAAGCAAGGCAAGGCAACGTAAAGCAACGTAAAGCAAGGCACAGCAACGTAAAGCAACGTAAAGCAACGTAAAGCAAGGCAAGGCAAGGTAAAGCAACGTAAAGCAACGTAAAGAAAGGCAAGGCAAGGCAAACCAACGTAAAGCAACGTAAAGCAAGTCAAGGCAAGGTAAAGCAACGGAAAGCAAGGGAAGGCAAGGTAAAGCAACGTAAAGCAAGGGAAGGCAAGGTAAAGCATCGTAAAGCAACGTAAAGCAAGGCAAGGCAAGGTAAAGCAACATAAAGCAACGTAAAGCAACGTAAAGCAACGTAAAGCAAGGCAAGTCAAGGTAAAGCAACGTAAAGCAACGTAAAGCTACGTAAAGCAAGGCAAGGCCAGGCAAGGCAAGGTAACGCAACGTAAAGCAACGTCAAGCAACGTAAAGCAAGGTAAGGCAAGGCAACGTAAAGCAACGTAAATCCAAGTAAAGCAAAGCAACGTAAAGCAACGTAAAGAAATGTAAAGCAAGCCAACGTAAAGCAACGTAAAGCAAGTCAACGTAAAGCAACGTAAAGCAATGCAACGTAAAGCAACGTAAAGCAACGTAAAGCAAGGCAAGGCAAGGCAAAGCAACATAAAGCAACGTAAAGCAACGTAAAGCAATGTAAAGCAATGCAACGTAAATCAATGTAAATCAACGTAAAACAACGTAAAGCAAGGCAAAGCAAGGCAAAGCAACGTAAAGCAACCTAAAGCAAGGTAAAGCAACGTAAAGCAAGGCAAGGCAAAGCAACGTAAAGCAACGTAAAGCAACGTAAATCAAGGCATCTTAAAGTAAAGTAAATCAACATAAAGCAACGTAAAGCAACGTAAAGCAAGTCAACGTAAAGCAACGTAAAGCAACGTAAAGCAAGGCAACGTAAAGCAACGTAAAACAATGCAACGTAAAGCAACGTAAAGCAACGTAAAGGAAGGCAAGGCAAGGCAAAGCAACGTAAAGCAACGTAAAGCAACATAAAGCAATGTAAAGCAAGGCAACGTAAAGCAACGTAAATCAACGTAAAGCAACGTAAAGCAAGGCAAAGCAAGGCAAAGCAACGTAAAGCAACCTAAAGCTAGGTAAAGCAACGTAAAGCAAGGCAAGTCAAAGGAACGTAAAGCAACGTAAAGCAAGGCAACGTAAATCAAAGTAAAGCAACATAAAGCAAGGCAAGGCAAAGCAACGTAAAGAAACGTAAAGCAAGGCAAAGCAAGGCAAAGCAAGGCAAAGCAACGTAAAGCAACGTAAAGCAACGTAAAGAAAGGCAAGGCAAGGCAAAGCAACGTAAAGCAACATAAAGCAACGTAAAGCAAGGCAACGTAAAGCAACGTAAAGTAACGTAAAGCAACTTAAAGCAACGTAAAGCAACGTAAAGCAACGTAATCAAGGCAAGGCAAAGCAAGGAAAAGCAAGGCAAAGCAACGTAAAGCAACCTAAAGCAAGGTAAAGCAACGTAAAGCAAGGCAAGGCAAAGCAACGTAAAGCAACGTAAAGCAATGTAAAGCAAGGCAACGTAAAGCAAAGTAAAGCAACGTAAAGCAAGGCAAGGCAAAGCAACGTAAAGAAACGTAAAGCAAGGCAAGGCAAGGCAACTTAAAGCAAGGCAAAGCAAGGCAAAGCAACGTAAAGCAACGTAAAGCAACGTAAAGCAAGGCAAGGCAAGGTAACGCAACATAAAGGAACGTAAAGCAACGTAAATCAAGGCAAGGCAAGGTAAAGCAATGTAAAGCAACTTAAAGCAACGTAAAACAATGCAAGGCAAGGTAAAGCAACGTAAAGCAATGTAAAGCAACGTAGAGCAAGGCAAGGGAAGGTAAAGCAACGTAAAGCAACGTAAAGCAACGTAAAGCAAGGAAAGGCAAGGTAAAGCAACGTAAAGCAAGGTAAAGCAAGGCAAGGCAAGGTAAAGCAGCGTAAAGCAACGTAAAGCAACGTAAAGCAAGGAAAGGCAAAGCAAGGCAAAGCAAGGCAAAGCAACGTAAAGCAACGTAAAGCAAGGTAAAGCAAGGCAAGTCAAAGCAAGGGAAAGCAAGGCAAAACAACGTAAAGCAACGTAAAGCAAAGCAAGTCAAAGCAACGTTAAGCAACGTAAAGCAACACAAAGCAAGGCAAGGCAAAGCAACATAAAGCAACGTAAAGCAACGTAAAGCAACGTAAAGCAAGGCAAGGCAAGGTAAAGCAACGTAAAGCAGCGTAAAGCAGCGTAAAGCAACGTAAAGCAAGGCAAGGCAAAGCAACATAAAGCTACTTAAAGCAACGTAAAGCAAGGCAAGTCAAGGTAAAGCAGCGTAAAGCAACGTAAAGCAACGTAAAGCAACGTAAACAAGGCAACGCAACGTAAAGCAACGTAAAGCAACGTAAAGCAAGGCAAGGCAACGTAAAGCAATGTAACGCAAGGCAAGGAAACGTAAAGCAACATAAAGCAAAGTAAGGCAAGGCAAGGCAACATAAAGCAACGTAAAGCAAGGCAACGTAAAGCAAGGCAACGTAAAGCAACGTAAAGCAACGTAAACAAGGCAACGTAAAGCAAGGCAACCTAAAGCAACATAAAGCAACGTAAAGCAAGGCAAAGTAAAGCAACGTAAAGCAAGGCAACGTAAAGCAAGGCAACGTAAAGCAACGTAAAGCAATGCTACGTAAAGCAAGACAATGTAAAGCAACGTAAAGCAACGTAAAGCAACGTCAAGCAAGACAACGTAAAACAACGTAAAGCAAGGCAACGTAAAGCAACGTAAAGCAAGGCAACGTAAAGCAACGTAAAGCAAGGTCAAGCAAGGCAACGTAAAGCAACGTAAAACAATGCAACGTAAAGCAACGTAAAGCAACGTAAAGGAAGGCAAGGCAAGGCAAAGCAACGGAAAGCAACGTAAAGCAATGTAAAGCAAGGCAACGTAAAGCAAAGTAAATCAACGTAAAGCAACGTAAAGCAAGGTAAAGCAAGGCAAAGCAACGTAAAGCAACCTAAAGCTAGGTAAAGCAACGTAAAGCAAGGCAACGTAAATCAAAATAAAGCAACGTAAAGCAAGGCAAGGCAAAGCAACGTAAAGAAACGTAAAGCAAGGCAAAGCAAGGCAAAGCAAGGCAAAGCAACGTAAAGCAACGTAAAGCAACGTAAAGAAAGGCAATGCAAGGCAAAGCAACGTAAAGCAAGGCAACGTAAAGCAAGGCAACGTAAAGCAACGTAAAGCAACGTAAAGCAACGTAATCAAGGCAAGGCAAAGCAAGGCAAAGCAAGGCAAAGCAACGTAAAGCAACCTAAAGCAAGGTAAAGCAACGTAAAGCAAGGCAAGGCAAAGCAACGTAAAGCAACGTAAAGCAACGTAAAGCAAGGCAACATAAAGCAAAGTAAAGCAACGTAAAGCAAGGCAAGGCAAAGCAACGTAAATAAACGTAAAGCAAGGCAAGGCAAGGCAACGTAAAGCAAGGGAAAGCAAGGCAAAGCAACGTAAAGCAACGTAAAGCAACGTAAAGCAAGGCAAGGCAAGGTAACGCAACATAAAGGAACGTAAAGCAACGTAAATCAAGGCAAGGCAAGGTAAAGCAACGTAAAGCAACTTAAAGCAACGTAAAACAATGCAAGGCAAGGTAAAGCAACGTAAAGCAATGTAAAGCAACGTAGAGCAAGGCAAGGGAAGGTAAAGCAACGTAAAGCAACGTAAAGCAACGTAAAGCAAGGAAAGGCAAGGTAAAGCAACGTAAAGCAAGGTAAAGCAAGGCAAGGCAAGGTAAAGCAGCGTAAAGCAACGTAAAGCAAGGTAAGGCAAGGCAAGGCAAAGCAAGGCAAAGCAAGGCAAAGCAACGTAAAGCAACGTAAAGCAAAGCAAGTCAAAGCAACGTTAAGCAACGTAAAGCAACGTAAAGCAAGGCAAGGCAAAGCAACATAAAGCAACGTAAAGCAACGTAAAGCAACGTAAAGCAAGGCAAGGCAAGGTAAAGCAACGTAAAGCAGGGTAAAGCAGCGTAAAGCAACGTAAAGCAAGGCAAGGCAAAGCAACATAAAGCTACTTAAAGCAACGTAAAGCAAGGCAAGTCAAGGTAAAGCAGCGTAAAGCAACGTAAAGCAACGTAAAGCAACGTAAACAAGGCAACGCAACGTAAAGCAACGTAAAACAACGTAAAGCAACGTAAAGCAAGGAAAGGCAACGTAAAGCAACGTAACGCAAGGCAAGGAAATGTAAAGCAACGTAAAGCAACGTAAGGCAAGGCAAGGCAACGTAAAGCAACGTAAAGCAAGGCAACGTAAAGCAACGTAAAGCAAGGCAACGTAAAGCAAGGCAACGTAAAGCAACGCAACGTAAAGCAACGTAAAGCAACGTAAACAAGGCAACGTAAACAAGGCAACGTAAAGCAAGGCAACGTAAAGCAACATAAAGCAACGTAAAGCAAGGCAACGTAAAGCAACGTAAAGCAAGGCAACGTAAAGCAACGTAAAGCAATGCAACGTAAAGCAAGGCAATGTAAAGCAACGTAAAGCAACGTAAAGCAACGTCAAGCAAGGCAACGTAAAACAACGTAAAGCAAGGCAACGTAAAGCAACGTAAACCAAGGCAACGTAAAGCAACGTAAAGCAAGGCAACGTAAAGCAACGTAAAGCAACGTCAAGCAAGGCAACGTAAAGCAACGTAAAACAATGCAACGTAAAGCAACGTAAAGCAACGTAAAGGAAGGCAAGGCAAGGCAAAGCAACGTAAAGCAACGTAAAGCAACGTAAAGCAATGTAAAGCAAGGCAACGTAAAGCAACGTAAATCAACGTAAAGCAACGTAAAGCAAGGCAAAGCAAGGCAAAGCAACGTAAAGCAACCTAAAGCTAGGTAAAGCAACGTAAAGCAAGGCAAGTCAAAGGAACGTAAAGCAACGTAAAGCAACGTAAAGCAAGGCAACGTAAATCAAAATAAAGCAACGTAAAGCAAGGCAAGGCAAAACAACGTAAAGAAACGTAATGCAAGGCAAAGCAAGGCAAAGCAAGGCAAAGCAACATAAAGCAACGTAAAGCAACGTAAAGAAAGGCAAGGCAAGGCAAAGCAACGTAAAGCAACATAAAGCAACGTAAAGCAAGGCAACGTAAAGCAACGTAAAGCAACGTAAAGCAACGTAATCAAGGCAAGGCAAAGCAAGGCAAAGGAAGGCAAAGCAATGTAAAGCAACCTAAAGCAAGGTAAAGCAACGTAAAGCAAGGCAAGGCAAAGCAACGTAAAGCAACGTAAAGCAACGTAAAGCAAGGCAAGGCAAAGCAACGGAAATAAACGTAAAGCAAGGCAAGGCAAGGCAACGTAAAGCAAGGCAAAGCAAGGCAAAGCAACGTAAAGCAACGTAAAGCAACGTAAAGCAAGGAAAGGCAAGGTAACGCAACATAAAGTAACGTATAGCAACGTAAATCAAGGCAAGGCAAGGTAAAGCAACGTAAAGCAACTTAAAGCAACGTAAAACAATGCAAGGCAAGGTAAAGCAACGTAAAGCAATGTAATGCAACGTAGAGCAAGGCAAGGGAAGGTAAAGCAACATAAAGCAACGTAAAGCAACGTAAAGCAAGGAAAGGCAAGGTAAAGCAACGTAAAGCAAGGTAAAGCAAGGCAAGGCAAGGTAAAGCAGCGTAAAGCAACGTAAAGCAACGTAAAGCAAGGCAAGGCAAAGCAAGGCAAAGCAAGGCAAAGCAACGTAAAGCAACGTAATGCAAAGCAAGTCAAAGCAACGTTAAGCAACGTAAAGCAACGTAAAGCAAGGCAAGGCAAAGCAACATAAAGCAACGTAAAGCAACGTAAAGCAACGTAAAGCAAGGCAAGGCAAGGTAAAGCAACGTAAAGCAGCGTAAAGCAGTGTAAAGCAACGTAAAGCAAGGCAAGGCAAAGCAACATAAAGCTACTTAAAGCAACGTAAAGCAAGGCAAGGCAAGGTAAAGCAGCGTAAAGCAACGTAAAGCAACGTAAAGCAACGTAAACAAGGCAAGGCAAGGTAAAGCTACGTAAAACAACGTAAAGCAACGTAAAGCAAGGCAAGGCAACGTAAAGCAACGTAACGCAAGGCAAGGAAACGTAAAGCAACGTAAAGCAACGTAAGGCAAGGGAAGGCAACGTAAAGCAACGTAAAGCAAGGCAACGTAAAGCAAGGCAACGTAAAGCAGAGCAAAGTAAAGCAACGTAAAGCAACGTAAACAAGGCAACGTAAAGCAAGGCAACGTAAAGCAACATAAAGCAACGTAAAGCAAGGCAACGTAAAGCAACGTAAAGCAAGGCAACGTAAAGCAAGGCAACGTAAAGCAACGTAAAGCAATGCAACGTAAAGCAAGGCAATGTAAAGCAACGTAAAGCAACGTAAAGCAACGTCAAGCAAGGCAACGTAAAACAACGTAAAGCAAGGCAACGTAAAGCAACGTAAACCAAGGCAATGTAAAGCAACGTAAAGCAAGGCAACGTAAAGCAACGTAAAGCAACGTCAAGCAAGGCAAGGCAAGATAAAGCAACGTAAAGCAACGTAAAGCAAGGCAAGGCAAGGTAAAGCAACATAAAGCAATGTAAAGCAACGTAAAGCAAGGAAAGGAAAGGTAAAGCAACGTAAAGTAACGTAAAGCAACGTAAAGCAAGGCAAGGCAACGTAAAGCAACGTAAAGCAAGGGAAGCAAGGTAAAGCAACGTAAATCAACGTAAAGCAAGGCAAGGCAAAGTAAAGCAAGGTAAAGCAACGTAAAGCAAGGCAAGGCAAGGTAAAGCAACGTAAAGCAACGTAAAGCAACGTGAAGAAAGTCAAGGCAAGTTAAAGCAACGTAAAGCAACGTAAAGCTTCGTAAAGCAAGGCAAGGCAAGGTAACGCAACGTAAAGCAACGTAAAGCAACGTAAAGCAAGGCAACGCAACGTAAAGCAACGTAAAACAACGTAAAGCAACGTAAAGCAAGGCAAGGCAACGTAAAGCAACGTAACGCAAGGCAAGGAAACGTAAAGCAACGTAAAGCAACGTAAGGCAAGGCAAGGCAACGTAAAGCAACGTAAAGCAAGGCAACGTAAAGCAAGGCAACGTAAAGCAACGCAACGTAAAGCAACGTAAAGCAACGTAAACAAGGCAACGTAAAGCAAGGCAACGTAAAGCAACATAAAGCAACGTAAAGCAAGGCAAGGTAAAGCAACGTAAAGCAAGGCAACGTAAAGCAAGGCAATGTAAAGCAACGTAAAGCAACGTAAAGCAACGTCAAGCAAGGCAACGTAAAACAACATAAATCAAGGCAACGTAAAGCAACGTAAACCAAGGCAACGTAAAGCAACGTAAAGCAAGGCAACGTAAAGCAACGTAAAGCAATGTCAAGCAAGGCAACGTAAAGCAACGTAAAACAATGCAACGTAAAGCAACGAAATACAACGTAAAGGAAGGCAAGGCAAGGCAAAGCAACGTAAAGCAACGTAAAGCAACGTAAAGCAATGTAAAGCAAGGCAAAGTAAAGCAACGTAAATCAACGTAAAGCAAGGCAAAGCAAGGCAAAGCAACGTAAAGCAACCTAAAGCTAGGTAAAGCAACGTAAAGCAAGGCAAGTCAAAGGAACGTACAGCAACGTAAAGCAACGTAAAGCAAGGCAACGTAAATCAAAGTAAAGCAACGTAAAGCAAGGCAAGGCAAAGCAACGTAAAGCAACGTAAAGCAACGTAAAGCAAGGCAAGGCAAAGCAACGGAAATAAACGTAAAGCAAGGCAAGGCAAGGCAACGTAAAGCAAGGCAAAGCAAGGCAAAGCAACGTAAAGCAACGTAAAGCAACGTAAAGCAAGGAAAGGCAAGGTAACGCAACATAAAGTAACGTATAGCAACGTAAATCAAGGCAAGGCAAGGTAAAGCAACGTAAAGCAACTTAAAGCAACGTAAAACAATGCAAGGAAAGGTAAAGCAACGTAAAGCAATGTAAAGCAACGTAGAGCAAGGCAAGGGAAGGTAAAGCAACATAAAGCAACGTAAAGCAACGTAAAGCAAGGAAAGGCAAGGTAAAGCAACGTAAAGCAAGGTAAAGCAAGGCAAGGCAAGGTAAAGCAGCGTAAAGCAACGTAAAGCAACGTAAAGCAAGGCAAGGCAAAGCAAGGCAAAGCAAGGCAAAGCAACGTAAAGCAACGTAATGCAAAGCAAGTCAAAGCAACGTTAAGCAACGTAAAGCAAGGCAAGGCAAAGCAACATAAAGCAACGTAAAGCAACGTAAAGCAACGTAAAGCAAGGCAAGGCAAGGTAAAGCAACGTAAAGCAGCGTAAAGCAGTGTAAAGCAACGTAAAGCAAGGCAAGGCAAAGCAACATAAAGCTACTTAAAGCAACGTAAAGCAAGGCAAGGCAAGGTAAAGCAGCGTAAAGCAACGTAAAGCAACGTAAAGCAACGTAAACAAGGCAAGGCAAGGTAAAGCTACGTAAAACAACGTAAAGCAACGTAAAGCAAGGCAAGGCAACGTAAAGCAACGTAACGCAAGGCAAGGAAACGTAAAGCAACGTAAAGCAACGTAAGGCAAGGGAAGGCAACGTAAAGCAACGTAAAGCAAGGCAACGTAAAGCAAGGCAACGTAAAGCAGAGCAACGTAAAGCAACGTAAAGCAACGTAAACAAGGCAACGTAAAGCAAGGCAACGTAAAGCAACATAAAGCAACGTAAAGCAAGGCAACGTAAAGCAACGTAAAGCAAGGCAACGTAAAGCAAGGCAACGTAAAGCAACGTAAAGCAATGCAACGTAAAGCAAGGCAATGTAAAGCAACGTAAAGCAACGTAAAGCAACGTCAAGCAAGGCAACGTAAAACAACGTAAAGCAAGGCAACGTAAAGCAACGTAAACCAAGGCAATGTAAAGCAACGTAAAGCAAGGCAACGTAAAGCAACGTAAAGCAACGTCAAGCAAGGCAAGGCAAGATAAAGCAACGTAAAGCAACGTAAAGCAAGGCAAGGCAAGGTAAAGCAACATAAAGCAATGTAAAGCAACGTAAAGCAAGGAAAGGAAAGGTAAAGCAACGTAAAGTAACGTAAAGCAACGTAAAGCAAGGCAAGGCAACGTAAAGCAACGTAAAGCAAGGGAAGCAAGGTAAAGCAACGTAAATCAACGTAAAGCAAGGCAAGGCAAAGTAAAGCAAGGTAAAGCAACGTAAAGCAAGGCAAGGCAAGGTAAAGCAACGTAAAGCAACGTAAAGCAACGTGAAGAAAGTCAAGGCAAGTTAAAGCAACGTAAAGCAACGTAAAGCTTCGTAAAGCAAGGCAAGGCAAGGTAACGCAACGTAAAGCAACGTAAAGCAACGTAAAGCAAGGCAACGCAACGTAAAGCAACGTAAAACAACGTAAAGCAACATAAAGCAAGGCAAGGCAACGTAAAGCAACGTAACGCAAGGCAAGGAAACGTAAAGCAACGTAAAGCAACGTAAGGCAAGGCAAGGCAACGTAAAGCAACGTAAAGCAAGGCAACGTAAAGCAAGGCAACGTAAAGCAACGCAACGTAAAGCAACGTAAAGCAACGTAAACAAGGCAACGTAAAGCAAGGCAACGTAAAGCAACATAAAGCAACGTAAAGCAAGGCAAGGTAAAGCAACGTAAAGCAAGGCAACGTAAAGCAAGGCAATGTAAAGCAACGTAAAGCAACGTAAAGCAACGTAAAGCAACGTCAAGCAAGGCAACGTAAAACAACATAAATCAAGGCAACGTAAAGCAACGTAAACCAAGGCAACGTAAAGCAACGTAAAGCAAGGCAACGTAAAGCAACGTAAAGCAATGTCAAGCAAGGCAACGTAAAGCAACGTAAAACAATGCAACGTAAAGCAACGAAATACAACGTAAAGGAAGGCAAGGCAAGGCAAAGCAACGTAAAGCAACGTAAAGCAACGTAAAGCAATGTAAAGCAAGGCAAAGTAAAGCAACGTAAATCAACGTAAAGCAAGGCAAAGCAAGGCAAAGCAACGTAAAGCAACCTAAAGCTAGGTAAAGCAACGTAAAGCAAGGCAAGTCAAAGGAACGTACAGCAACGTAAAGCAACGTAAAGCAAGGCAACGTAAATCAAAGTAAAGCAACGTAAAGCAAGGCAAGGCAAAGCAACGTAAAGAAACGTAAAGTAAGGCAAAGCAAGGCAAAGCAAGGCAAAGCAACGTAAAGCAACGTAAAGCAACGTAAAGAAAGGCAAGGCAAGGCAAAGCAACGTAAAGCAACATAAAGCAACGTAAAGCAAGGCAACGTAAAGCAACGTAAAGTAACGTAAAGCAAGGCAACGTAAAGCAACGTAAAGTAACGTAAAGCAACTTAAAGCAACGTAAAGCAACGTAAAGCAACGTAATCAAGGCAAGGCAAAGCAAGGCAAAGCAAGGCAAAGCAACGTAAAGCAACCTAAAGCAAGGTAAAGCAACGTAAAGCAAGGCAAGGCAAAGCAACGTAAAGCAACGTAAAGCAAGGCAACGTAAAGCAAAGTAAAGCAACGTAAAGCAAGGCAAGGCAAAGCAACGTAAACAAACGTAAAGCAAGGCAAGGCAAGGCAGCGTAAAGCAAGGCAAAGCAAGGCAAAGCAACGTAAAGCAACGTAAAGCAACGTAAAGCAAGGCAAGGCAAGGTAACGCAACATAAAGGAACGTAAAGCAACGTAAATCAATGCAAGGCAAGGTAAAGCAACGTAAAGCAACTTAAAGCAACGTAAAACAACGTAAAGCAAGGTAAAGCAACGTAAAGCAATGTAAAGCAACGTAGAGGAAGGCAAGGGAAGGTAAAGCAACGTAAAGCAACGTAAAGCAACATAAAGCAAGGCAAGGCAAGGTAAAGCAGCGTAAAGCAACGTAAAGCAACGTAAAGCAAGGCAAGGCAAAGCAAGGCAAAGCAAGGCAAAGCAACGTAAAGCAACGTAAAGCAAGGTAAAGCAAGGCAAGTCAAAGCAAGGGAAAGGAAGGCAAATCAACGTAAAGCAACGTAAAGCAAAGCAAGTCAAAGCAACGTTAAGCAACGTAAAGCAACGTAAAGCAAGGCAAGGCAAAGCAACATAAAGCAAAGTAAAGCAACGTAAAGCAACGTAAAGCAAGGCAAGGCAAGGTAAAGCAACGTAAAGCAGCGTAAAGAAGCGTAAAGCAACGTAAAGCAAGGCAAGGCAAAGCAACCTAAAGCTACTTAAAGCAACGTAAAGCAAGGCAAGGCAAGGTAAAGCTGCGTAAAGCAACGTAATGCAACGTAAAGCAACGTAAACAAGGCAACGCAACGTAAAGCAACGTAAAACAACGTAAAGCAACGTAAAGCAAGGCAAGGCAACGTAAAGCAACGTAACGCAAGGCAAGGAAACGTAAAGCAACGTAAAGCAACGTAAGGCAAGGCAAGGCAACGTAAAGCAACGTAAAGCAAGGCAACGTAAAGCAAGGCAATGTAAAGCAACGCAACGTAAAGCAACGTAAAGCAACGTAAACAAGGCAACGTAAAGCAAGGCAACGTAAAGCAACGTAAAGCAACGTAAAGCAAGGCAACGTAAAGCAATGCAATGTAAAGCAACGTAAAGCAACGTAAAGCAACGTCAAGCAAGGCAACGGAAAACAACGTAAAGCAAGGCAACTTAAAGCAACGTAAACCAAGGCAACGTAAAGCAACATAAAGCAAGGCAACGTAAAGCAACGTAAAGCAACGTCAAGCAAGGCAAGGCAAGGTAAAGCAACGTAAAGCAACGTCAAGCAAGGCAACGTAAATCAACGTAAAACAATGCAACGTAAAGCAATGTAAAACAACGTAAAGGAAGGCAAGGCAAGGCAAAGCAACGTAAAGCAACGTAAAGCAACGTAAAGCAATGTAAAGCAAGGCAAGGTAAAGCAACGTAAATCAACGTAAAGCAACGTAAAGCAAGGCAAAGCAAGGCAAAGCAACGTAAAGCAACCTAAAGCTAGGTAAAGCAACGTAAAGCAAGGCAAGTGAAAGGAACGTAAAGCAACGTAAAGCAAGGCAACGTAAATCAAAGTAAAGCAACGTAAAGCAAGGCAAGGCAAAGCAACGTAAAGAAACGTAAAGTAAGGCAAAGCAAGGCAAAGCAACGTAAAGCAACGTAAAGCAACGTAAAGAAAGGCAAGGCAAGGCAAAGCAACGTAAAGCAACATAAAGCAACGTAAAGCAAGGCAACGTAAAGCAACGTAAAGTAAGGTAAAGCAAGGCAACGTAAAGCAACGTAAAGTAACGTAAAGCAACTTAAAGCAACGTAAAGCAACGTAAAGCAACGTAATCAAGGCAAGGCAAAGCAAGGCAAAGCAAGGCAAAGCAACGTAAAGCAACCTAAAGCAAGGTAAAGCAACGTAAAGCAAGGCAAGGCAAAGCAACGTAAAGCAACGTAAAGCAAGGCAACGTAAAGCAAAGTAAAGCAACGTAAAGCAAGGCAAGGCAAAGCAACGTAAAGAAACGTAAAGCAAGGCAAGGCAAGGCAGCGTAAAGCAAGGCAAAGCAAGGCAAAGCAACGTAAAGCAACGTAAAGCAACGTAAAGCAAGGCAAGGCAAGGTAACGCAACATAAAGGAACGTAAAGCAACGTAAATCAAGGCAAGGCAAGGTAAAGCAACGTAAAGCAACTTAAAGCAACGTAAAACAACGTAAAGCAAGGTAAAGCAACGTAAAGCAATGTAAAGCAACGTAGAGCAAGGCAAGGGAAGGTAAAGCAACGTAAAGCAACGTAAAGCAACATAAAGCAAGGCAAGGCAAGGTAAAGCAGCGTAAAGCAACGTAAAGCAACGTAAAGCAAGGCAAGGCAAAGCAAGGCAAAGCAAGGCAAAGCAACGTAAAGCAATGTAAAGCAAGGTAAAGCAAGGCAAGTCAAAGCAAGGGAAAGGAAGGCAAATCAACGTAAAGCAACGTAAAGCAAAGCAAGTCAAAGCAACGTTAAGCAACATAAAGCAACGTAAAGCAAGGCAAGGCAAAGCAACATAAAGCAAAGTAAAGCAACGTAAAGCAACGTAAAGCAAGGCAAGGCAAGGTAAAGCAACGTAAAGCAGCGTAAAGAAGCGTAAAGCAACGTAAAGCAAGGCAAGGCAAAGCAACATAAAGCTACTTAAAGCAACGTAAAGCAAGGCAAGGCAAGGTAAAGCAGCGTAAAGCAACGTAAAGCAACGTAAAGCAACGTAAATCAAGGCAACGCAACGTAAAGCAACGTAAAACAACGTAAAGCAACGTAAAGCAAGGCAAGGCAACGTAAAGCAACGTAACGCAAGGCAAGGAAACGTAAATCAACGTAAAGCAACGTAAGGCAAGGCAAGACAACGTAAAGCAACGTAAAGCAAGGCAACGTAAAGCAAGGCAACGTAAAGCAACGCAACGTAAAGCAACGTAAAGCAACGTAAACAAGGCAACGTAAAGCAAGGCAACGTAAAGCAACATAAAGCAACGTATATCAAGGTAACGTAAAGCAACGCAAAGCAAGGCAAGGCAACGTAAAGTAAGGCAACGTAAAGCAACGTAAAGCAATGCAACGTAAAGCAAGGCAATGTAAAGCAACGTAAAGCAACGTAAAGCAACGTCAAGCAAGGCAACGTAAAACAACATAAAGCAAGGCAACGTAAAGCAACGTAAACCAAGGCAACGTAAAGCAACGTAAAGCAAGGCAACGTAAAGCAACGTAAAGCAACGTCAAGCAAGGCAAGGCAAGGTAAAGCAACGTAAAGCAATGTAAAGCAAGGCAAGGCAAGGTAAAGCAACATAAAGCAATGTAAAGCAACGTAAAGCAAGGAAAGGAAAGGTAAAGCAACGTAAAGTAACGTAAAGCAACGTAAAGCAAGGCAAGGCAACGTAAAGCAACGTAAAGGAAGGGAAGCAAGGTAAAGCAACGTAAATCAACGTAAAGCAAGGCAAGGCAAAGTAAAGCAAGGTAAAGCAACGTAAAGCAAGGCAAGGCAAGGTAAAGCAACGTAAAGCAACGTAAAGCAACGTGAAGAAAGTCAAGGCAAGTTAAAGCAACGTAAAGCAACGTAAAGCTTCGTTAAGCAAGGCAAGGCAAGGTAACGCAACGTAAAGCAACGTAAAGCAACGTAGAGCAAGGCAACGCAACGTAAAGCAACGTAAAACAACGTAAAGCAACGTAAAGCAAGGCAAGGCAACGTAAAGCAACGTAACGCAAGGCAAGGAAACGTAAAGCAACGAAAAGCAACGTAAGGCAAGGCAAGGCAACGTAAAGCAACGTAAAGCAAGGCAACGTAAAGCAACGCAACGTAAAGCAACGCAACGTAAAGCAACGTAAAGCAACGTAAACAAGGCAACGTAAAGCAAGGCAACGTAAAGCAACATAAAGCAACGTAAAGCAAGGCAACGTAAAGCAACGTAAAGCAAGGCAACGTAAAGCAAGGCAATGTAAATCAACGTAAAGCAACGTAAAGCAACGTCAAGCAAGGCAACGTAAAACAACATAAAGCAAGGCAACGTAAAGCAACGTAAAGCAAGGCAACGTAAAGCAACGTAAAGCAAGGCAACGTAAAGCAACGTAAAGCAACGTCAAGCAAGGCAACGTAAAGCAACGTAAAACAATGCAACGTAAAGCAACGTAAAACAACGTAAAGGAAGGCAAGGCAAGGCAAAGCAACGTAAAGCAACGTAAAGCAACGTAAAGCAATGTAAAGCAAGGCAACGTAAAGCAACGTAAATCAACGTAAAGCAACGTAAAGCAAGGCAAAGCAAGGCAAAGCAACGTAAAGCAACCTAAAGCTAGGTAAAGCAAGGTAAAGCAAGGCAAGTGAAAGGAACGTAAAGCAACGTAAAGCAACGTAAAGCAAGGCAACGTAAATCAAAGTAAAGCAACGTAAAGCAAGGCAAGGCAAAGCAACGTAAAGAAACGTAAAGTAAGGCAAAGCAAGGCAAAGCAACGTAAAGCAACGTAAAGCAACGTAAAGAAAGGCAAGGCAAGGCAAAGCAACGTAAAGCAACATAAAGCAACGTAAAGCAAGGCAACGTAAAGCAACGTAAAGTAACGTAAAGCAACTTAAAGCAATGTAAAGCAACGTAAAGCAATGTAATCAAGGCAAGGCAAAGCAAGGCAAAGCAAGGCAAAGCAACGTAAAGCAACCTAAAGCAAGGTAAAGCAACGTAAAGCAAGGCAAGGCAAAGCAACGTAAAGCAACGTAAAGCAAGGCAACGTAAAGCAAAGTAAAGCAACGTAAAGCAAGGCAAGGCAAAGCAACGTAAAGAAACGTAAAGCAAGGCAAGGCAACGTAAAGCAAGGCAAAGCAAGGCAAAGCAACGTAAAGCAACGTAAGGCAAGGCAAGGTAACGCAACATAAAGGAACGTAAAGCAACGTAAATCAAGGCAAGGCAAGGTAAAGCAACGTATATCAACTTAAAGCAACGTAAAACAATGCAAGGCAAGGTAAAGCAACGTAAAGCAATGTAAAGCAACGTACAGCAAGGCAAGGGAAGGTAAAGCAACGTAAAGCAACGTAAAGCAACATAAAGCAAGGAAAGGCAAGGTAAAGCAGCGTAAAGCAACGTAAAGCAACGTAAAGCAAGGCAAGGCAAAGCAAGGCAAAGCAAGGCAGAGCAACGTAAAGCAACGTAAAGCAAGGTAAAGCAAGGCAAGTCAAAGCAAGGGAAAGGAAGGCAAATCAACGTAAAGCAACGTAAAGCAAAGCAAGTCAAAGCAACGTTAAGCAACGTAAAGCAACGTAAAGCAAGGCAAGACAAAGCAGCATAAAGCAAAGTAAAGCAACGTAAAGCAACGTAAAGCAAGGCAAGGCAAGGTAAAGCAACGTAAAGCAGCGTAAAGCAGCGTAAAGCAACGTAAAGCAAGGCAAGGCAAAGCAACATAAAGCTACTTAAAGCAACGTAAAGCAAGGCAAGGCAAGGTAAAGAAGCGTAAAGCAACGTAAAGCAACGTAAAGCAACGTAAACAAGGCAACGCAACGTAAAGCAACGTAAAACAATGTAAAGCAACGTAAAGCAAGGCAAGGCAACGTAAAGCAACGTAACGCAAGGCAAGGAAAAGTAAAGCAACGTAAAGCAACGTAAGGCAAGGCAAGGCAACGTAAAGCAACGTAAAGCAAGGCAACGTAAAGCAAGGCAACGTAAAGCAACGCAACGTAAACCAACGTAAAGCAACGTAAACAAGGCAACGTAAAGCAAGGCAACGTAAAGCAACATAAAGAAACGTAAAGCAAGGCAACGTAAAGCAACGTAAAGCAAGGCAACGTAAAGCAAGGCAACGTAAAGCAACGTAAAGCAATGCAACGTAAAGCAAGGCAATGTAAAGCAATGTAAAGCAACGTCAAGCAAGGCAACGTAAAACAACGTAAAGCAAGGCAACGTAAAGCAACGTAAAGCAAGGCAACGTAAAGCAACGTAAAGCAAGGCAACGTAAAGCAACGTAAAGCAACGTCAAGCAAGGCAACGTAAAGCAACGTAAAACAATGCAACGTAAAGCAACGTAAAACAACGTAAAGGAAGGCAAGGCAAGGCAAAGCAACGTAAAGCAACGTAAAGCAACGTAAAGCAATGTAAAGCAAGGCAACGTAAAGCAACGTAAATCAACGTAAAGCAACGTAAAGCAAGGCAAAGCAAGGCAAAGCAACGTAAATCAACCTAAAGCTAGGTAAAGCAACGTAAAGCAAGGCAAGTGAAAGGAACGTAAAGCAACGTAAAGCAACGTAAAGCAAGGCAACGTAAATCAAAGTAAAGCAACGTAAAGCAAGGCAAGGCAAAGCAACGTAAAGAAACGTAAAGTAAGGCAAAGCAAGGCAAAGCAACGTAAAGCAACGTAAAGCAACGTAAAGAAAGGCAAGGCAAGGCAAAGCAACGTAAAGCAACATAAAGCAACGTAAAGCAAGGCAACGTAAAGCAACGTAAAGTAACGTAAAGCAACTTAAAGCAATGTAAAGCAACGTAAAGCAATGTAATCAAGGCAAGGCAAAGCAAGGCAAAGCAAGGCAAAGCAACGTAAAGCAACCTAAAGCAAGGTAAAGCAACGTAAAGCAAGGCAACGTAAAGCAACATAAAGAAACGTAAAGCAAGGCAACGTAAAGCAACGTAAAGCAAGGCAACGTAAAGCAAGGCAACGTAAAGCAACGTAAAGCAATGCAACGTAAAGCAAGGCAATGTAAAGCAATGTAAAGCAACGTCAAGCAAGGCAACGTAAAACAACGTAAAGCAAGGCAACGTAAAGCAACGTAAACCAAGGCAACGTAAAACAACGTAAAGCAAGGCAACGTAAAGCAACGTAAAGCAACGTCAAGCAAGGCAAGGCAAGGTAAAGCAACGTAAAGCAAGGTAAAGCAAGGCAAGGCAAGGTAAAGCAACGTAAAGCAACGTAAAGCAACGTGAAGAAAGGCAAGGCAAGTTAAAGCAACGTAAAGCAACGTAAAGCAAGGAAAGGAAAGGTAAAGCAACGTAAAGTAACGTAAAGCAACGTAAAGCAAGGCAAGGCAACGTAAAGCAACGTAAAGCAAGGGAAGCAAGGTAAAGCAACGTAAATCAACGTAAAGCAAGGCAAGGCAAAGTAAAGCAACGTAAAGCAACGTAAAGCAAGGCAAGGCAAGGCAAAGCAACGTAAAGCAACGTAAAGGAACGTGAAGAAAGGCAAGGCAAGTTAAAGCAACGTAAATCAACATAAAGCTTCGTAAAGCAAGGCAAGGCAAGGTAACGCAACGTAAAGCAACGTAAAGCAACGTAAAGCAAGGCAAGGCAAGGTAAAGCAACGTAAAGCAACGTAAAGAAACGTAAAGCAAGGCAAGGCAAGGTAAAGCAACGTAAAGCAACGTAAAGGAACGTAAAGCAAGGTTAGGCAAGGCAAGGCAAAGTAACGTAAAGCAACATAAAGCAACGTAAAGTAATGCAACGTAAAGCAACGTAAAGTAACGTAAAACAACGTAAAGCAAGGCAACGTAAAGAAAAGTAAAGCAATGTAAAGCAAGTCAACGTAAAGCAACGTAAAGCAACGTAAATAAAGGCAACGTAAAGCAACGTAAACAATGCAACGTAAAGCAACGTAAAGCAAGGCAAGGCAAGGCAAAGCAACGTAAAGCAACGTACAGCAAGGTAAAGCAACGTAAAGCAAGGGAAGGCAAAGCAACGTAAAGCAACGTAAAGCAACGTAAAGCAAGGCAACGTAAAGCAAAGTAAAGCAACGTAAAGCAACGCAAGGCAAAGCAACGTAAAGAAACATAAAGCAAGGCAAGGCAAGGCAAAGCAAGGTAAAGCAAGGCAAAGCAACGTAAAGCAACGTAAAGCAAGGCAAGGCAAAGCAACGTAAATCAACGTAAAGCAACGTAAATCAAGGCAAGGCAAAGCAACGTAAAGTAACTTAAAGCAACGTAAAGCAACGTAAAGCAAGGCAAAGCAACGTAAAGAAACGTAAAGCAAGTCAAGGCAAGGTAAAGCAACGTAAAGCAAAGTAAAACAACATAAGCAAGGCAAGGCAAGGTAAAGAAAGGTAAAGCAACGTAAAGCAACGTAAAGCAAGGCAAGGCAATGTAAAGCAACGTAAAGCAACTTAAAGCAACGTAAAACAATGCAAGACAAGGTAAAGCAACGTAAAGCAATATAAAGCAACGTAGAGCAAGGCAAGGCAAGGTAAAGCAACGTAAAGCAACGTAAAGCAACGTAAAGCAAGGCAAGTCAAGGTAAAGCAACGTAAATCAACGTAAAGCAATGTAAAGCAAGGCAAGGAAAGGTAAAGCAGCGTAAAGCAACGTAAAGCAACGTAAAGCAAGGCAACGTAAAGCGAGGCAAAGCAAGGCAAAGCAACGTAAAGCAACGTAAAGAAACGTAAAGCAAGGCAAGGCACGGTAAAGTAACGTAAAGTAAAGCAACGTAAAGCAACGTAAAGCAAAGCAAAGCAAGGCAAAGCAACCTAAAGCAACGTAAAGCAAGGCAAGGCAATGTAAAGCAAATAAAGCAACGTAAAGCAACGTAAATCAAGGCAAGGCAAAGCAACGTAAAGTAACGTAAAGCAACGTAAAGCAACGTAAAGCAAGGCAAAGCAACGTAAAGCAACGTAAAGCAAGGCAAGGCAAGGTAAAGCAACGTAAAGCAATGTAAAGCAACCTAGAGCAAGGCAAGGCAAGGTAAAGCAACGTAAAGCCACGTAAAGCAACGTAATGCAAGGCAGGGCAAGGTAAAGCAACGTAAAGTAACGTAAAGCAACGTAAAGCAAGGCAAGGAAAGGTAAAGCAACGCAAATCAAAGTAAAGCAACGTAAAGCAACGTAAAGCAAGGCAAGGCAAGGCAAAGCAACGTAAAGCAAGGCAAGGCAAGGCAACGTAAAGCAACGTAAAGCAACGTAAAGAAAGGCAACGTAAAGCAACGTAAAGCAAGGCAACGTAAAGCAACGTAAAGCAACGTAAAGCAACGTAAAGCAAGGCAACCTAAAGGAACTTTAAGCAACGTAAAGCAAGGCAAGGCAACGTAAAGAAACTTATAGCAACGTAAAGCAACTTAAAGCAAGGCAAGGCAAGGTAAAGCAACGTAAAGCAACGTAAATCAACGTAAAGCAAGGCAAGGCAACGTAAAGCAACCTAAAGCAACGTAAAGCAAGGCAAGGCAAGGTAAAGGAATGTAAAGCACCGTAAAGCAAGGCAAGGCAAGGTAAAAAAACCTAAAGTAACGTAAAGCAACGTAAAGCAAATCAAGGTAAAGCAACGTAAATCAACGTAAAGAAACGTAAAGCAACGTAAAGAAACGTAAAGCAAGGAAAGGCAAAGCAAGGCAAAGCAACTTAAAGCAACGTAAAGCAAGGCAAGGCAAGGCAACGTAAAGCAACCTAAAGCAACGTAAAGCAAGGCAAGGCAAAGCAACATAAAGCAACGCAAAGCAACGTAAATAAAGGCAACGTAAAGCAATGTAAAGCAACGTAAAGCAACGTAAAGCAAGGCAACGTAAATCAAGGCAACGTAAAGCAAGGTAAAGCAAGGCAACGTAAAGCAACGTAAAGCAACGTAGGGCAAGCCAACGTAAAGGAACGTAGAGCAAGGGAACGTAAAGCAATGTAAAGCAACGTAAAGCAAGTTAAAGCAAGGCAACGTAAAGCAAGGCAACGTAAAGCAACGTAAATCAACTTAAAGCAAGGGAAAGAAAGGACACGTAAAGCAAGGTAAAGCATGGCAACGTAAACCAACGAAAGCAACGTAAAGCAAGGTAAAGCAAGGCAACGTAAAGCAACGTAAGGCAACGTAAAGCAAGGCAACGTAAAGCAAGGTAAAGGAAGGCAAATCAACGTAAGGCAAGGTAAAGCAAGGCAACGTAAAGTAAGGCAAAGCAAGGCAAAGCAACTTAAAGCAAGGTAAAGCAAGGCAACGTAAAGCTACGTAAAGCAAGGAAAAGCAAGTCAACGTAAAGCAACGTAAAGCAAGGTAAAGCAAGGCAGGGCAAAGCAAGGTAAAGCAACGTAAAGCAAGGCAACGTAAAACAACGTAAAGCAACGTAAAGCAATGCAAGGTAAAGCAAGGTAAAGCAAGGCAACGTAAAGTAACGTAAAGCAAGGCAAGGCAATGCAAGGAAAAGCAAGTTGAAGGAAGGCAACGTAAAGCAACGTAAAGCAAGGCAACGTAAAGCAACGTAAAGCAAGACAAGGCAACGTAAAGCAATGCAACATAAAGCAACGTAAAGCAAGGCACGTAAACCTACGTAAAGCAAGGCAAGGCAAGGCAACGTAAAGCAAGGCAACGTAAAGAAACGTAAAGCAAGGCAACGTAAAGCAACGTAAAGCAAGACAACTTTAAGCAAGGCAAGGCAAGGCAACGTAAAGCAAGGCAACGTAATTCAACGCAAAGCAAGGCAACGTAAAGCAACGTAAAGCAAGGCAACGTAAAGCAACATAAAGGAACGTAAAGCAAGGTAAGGCAAGGTAAAGCAAGGTAAAGCAAGGCATCCTAGACCAAGGTAAAGCAAGACAACGTAAAGCAACGTAAAGCAATGAAAAGCAAGGTAAAGCAAGGCAACGTAAAGCAACGTAAAGCAAAGTAAAGCAAGGTAAACAAGTTAAAGCAAGGTAAAGCAACGTAAAGCAAGGCAAAGCAACGTAAGGCAAGGTAAAGCAAGGCAACATAAAGTAAGGCACAGCAAGGCAAAAAAACGTAAGGCAAGGTAAAGCAAGGCAAGGTAAATCTTGGCAAAGCAACGTAAAGCAAGATAAAGCAAGGCAAGATTAAGCAAGGCAAAGCAACGTAAAGCAACATAAAGAAAGGCAAGGCAAGGTAAAGCAACGTAAAGCAACGTAAAGCAACGTAAAGCAAGGCAAGGAAAGGTAAAGCAACGTAAAGCAACGTAAAGCAAGGCAAGGCAAGGTAAAGCAACGTAAAGCAACGTAAAGCAAGGCAAGGCAACGTAAAGCAACGTAAAACAACGTAAAGCAAGGCAAGGCAAGGTAAAGCGCGTAAAGCAACGTAAAGGAAGGCAAGGCAAGGTAAAGCAACGTAAAGCAACGTAAAGCAACGTAAAGCAATGTAAAGCAAGGCAAGGCAAGGCAACGTAAAGCAAGGCAACGTAAAGAAACGTAAAGCAAGGCAACGTAAACCAACGTAAAGCAAGGCAACGTAAAGCAAGGCAACGTAAAGCAACGTAAAGCAAGGAAAGGCAATGCAACGTAAAGCAAGGCATGACAAGGCAACGTAAAGCAAGGAAACGTAAAGAAACGTAAAGAAAGGCAACGTAAAGCAACGTAAAGAAAGGCAACGTAAAGCAACGTAAAGCAAGGCAACGTAAAGCAAGGTAAAGCAAGGTAAACAACATAAAGCAAGGTAAAACAAGGCAAAGTAAAGCAACGTAAAGCAACGTAAAGCAAGGTAAACAAGTTAAAGCAAGGTAAAGAAACGTAAAGCAAGGCAACGTAAAGCAAGGGAAAGCAAGGTAAAGCAAGGTAAAGCAAGGCAACGTAAAGCAAGGTAAAGCAAGACAACGTAAAGCAACGTAAAGCAAGGTAAAGCAACGTAAAGCAACGTAAAGCAAGGTAAAGCAAGGCAACGTAAAGCAAGGTAAAGCAAGGCAACGTAAAGCAACGTAAAGCAACGTAAAGCAAGGCAACGTAAAGCAACGTCAAGGAAAGCAACGTAAAGCAACGTAAAGTAACGTGAAGCAAGGTAAAGCAAGGCAACGTAAAGCAACATAAAGCAACATAAAGCAAGGTAAAGAAAGGCAATGTAAAGCAAGGTAAAGCATGGCAACGTAAAGCAACGTAAAGTAACGTAAAGCAACGTAAAGCAAGGAAAAGCAAGGCAACGTAACGCAACGTAAAGCAACGTAAAGCAACGTAAAGCAAGGCAAATCAAGGCAACGTAAAGCAATGTAAAGCAAGGCGACGTAATGCAAGGTAAAGCAAGGCAAAGCAACGTAAGGCAAGGTAAAGCAAGGCAATGTAAAGTAAAGGCAAAGCAAGGCATAGCAACGTAAAGCAAGATAAAGGAAGGCAAGGTTAAGCAAGGCAAAGCAACGTAAAGCACGGTAAAGCAATGCAAGGTAAAGCAAGGTAAATCAAAGTAAAGCAAGGCAACGTAAAGCAAGGTAATGCAAGGCAAGGCAAAACAAGGTAAAGCAACGTAAAGGAAGGCAACGTAAAGTAAGTAAAGCAACGTAAAGCAACGTAAAGCAACGCAACGTAAAGCAACGTAAAGCAACGTAAAGCAAGGCAACGTAAAGCAACGTAAAGCAAGGTAAAGCAAGGTAAAGCAACGTAAAGCAACGTAAAGCAACCTAAAGCAAGGCAACGTAAAGCAACGTAAAGCAAGGCAACTTAAAGCAACGTAAAGCAACGTAAAGCAACGCAACGTAAAGCAACGTAAAGCAACGTAAAGCAACGTAAAGCAAGGCAAAGTAAAGCAACGTAAAGCAAGGTAAAGCAAGGTAAAGCAACGTAAAAAACTTAAAGCAAGGCAATGTAAAGCAACGTAAAGCAAGGTAACGTAAAGCAAGGTAAAGCCACGTAAAGCAAGGTAAAGCAAGGCAAAGTAAAGCAAGGCAACGTAAAGCAACGTAAAGCAACATAAAGTAAGGTAAAGAAAGGCAACGTAAAACAAGGTAAAGCAAGGCAGCGTAATGCAACGTAAAGCATCGTAAAGCAAGGTAAAGCAAGGCAAATCAAGGCAACGTAAAGAAACGTAAAGCAAGGCAACGTAAAGCAATGTAAAGCAAGGCAAAGCAACGTAAAGCAGTGTAAAGCAAGGCAAGGTAAAACAAGGCAAAGCAACGTAAAGCAAGGTAACTCAAGGCAACGTAAAGCAAGGTAAAGCAACGTAAAGCAAGGCAAAATAAAGCAACGTAAATCAAGGTAAATCAAGGCAAGGCAAAGCAAGGTAAAGCAACGTAAAGCAAGGCAACGTAAAGCAACGTAAAGCAAGGTAAAGCAAGGCAAGGTGAAGCAAGGTAAAGCAAGGCAATGTAAAGTAA
The DNA here is from genome assembly GCF_032191515.1 of Phaenicophaeus curvirostris. Classification (NCBI taxonomy): domain Eukaryota; kingdom Metazoa; phylum Chordata; class Aves; order Cuculiformes; family Cuculidae; genus Phaenicophaeus; species Phaenicophaeus curvirostris. The sequence goes on from NW_027206692.1 coordinate 714,710, forward strand.
CGTAAAGGAAGGCAAGGCAATGCAAGGCAAAGGAAGGTAAAGGAAGGCAACGTAAAGCAACGTAAAGCAAGGCAAGGCAAAACAACGTAAAGCAAAGCAAGGCAAGGCAACATAAAGCAATGCAACGTAAAGCAACGTAAAGCAAGGCAACGTAAACCAAGGTAAAGCAAGGCAAGGCAAGGCAATGTAAAGCAAGGCAACGTAAAGCAACGTAAAGCAAGGCAATGTAAAGCAACGTAAAGGAAGACAACGTAAAGCAACGTAAAGCAAGGTAAAGCAAGGTAAAGCAACGTAAAGCAACTTAATGCAAGGAAACGTAAAGCAACGTAAAGCAAGGCAACGTAAAGCAAGCTAAAGCAAGGTAAACCAAGGTAAAGCAACGTAAAGCAACGTAAAGCAAGGCAACGTAAATCAAGGTAAAGAAAGGTAAAGCAACGTAAAGCAACGTGAAGCAACGTATAGCAAGGACCGTAAAGCAACGTAAAGCAAGGCAACGTAAAGCAAGGCAACGTAAAGCAACGAAAAGCAAGGCAACGTAAGGCAACGTAAAGCAAGGCAAAGTAAAGCAAGGCAACGTAAAGCAACATAAAGCAAGGCAACATAAAGCAAGGCAACGTAAGGCAACGTAAAGCAACATAAAGCAAGGCAACTTAAAGCAACGTAAGGTAACGTAAAGCAAGGCAACGTAAAGAAAGGCATCGTAAAGCAACGTAAAGCATGGGAACGTAAAGGAAGGAAACGTAAAGCAAGGCAACATAAAGCAAGGTAAAGCAAGGTAAAGCAACGTATAGCAAGGACCGTAAAGCAACGTAAAGCAAGGCAACGTAAAGCAAGGCCACGAAAAGCAACGTAAAGCAAGGCATCGTAAAGCAACGTAAAGAAATGCAACGTAAAGCAAGGTAAAGCAAGGTAATGCATCCTAAAGCAACGTAAAGCAAGGCAACGTAAAGTAAGGTAAAGCTAGGTAAAGCAAGGTAAAGCGACATAAAGCAAGGCAACGTAAAGCAACGTAAAGCAAGGCAATGTAAAGCAAGGTAAACCAAGGTAAAGCAACGTAAAGGAACGTAAAGCAACGTAAAGCAAGGCAACGTAAAACAACGTAAAGCAAGGCAATGTAAAGCAAGGTTAAGCAAGGTAAAGCAACGTAAAGCAAGGTAAAGCAAGGCAACGTGAACCAAGGCAACCGAAAAGCAACGTAAAGCAAGGCAACGTAAAGCAACGTAAAGCAAGGCAACGTAAATCAACGTAAAGCAAGGCAACGTAAAGCAAGGAAAAGCAAGGTAAAGCAATGCAAAGCAACGTAAAGGAACGTAAAGCAAGGCAACATGAAGCACCGTAAAGAAAGGCAACGTAAAGCAAGGTAAAGCAAGGTAAACCAACCTAAATCAACGTAAAGCAAGGCAACGTAAAGCAACGTAAATGAAGGTAAAGCAAGCTAAAGCAAGGTATAGCAAGGCATAGCAACGTAAACCAAGGAAACGTTAAGCAACGTAAAGCAAGATAAAGCAAGGTAAAGCAAGGTAAAGCAACGTAAAGCAAGGCAACGTAAAGCAACGTTAAGCAAGGTAAAGCAAGGTAAAGCAAGGTAAAGCAACGTAAATCAAGGCAACGTAAATCAACGTAAAGCAAGGTAAAGCAACGTAAAGCAACGTAAAGCAAGGTAAAGCAAGGCAACGTAAAGCAACATAAAGCAATGTAAAGCAAGGCAACGAAAAGCAACGTAAAGCAAGGCAACGTAAAGAAACGTAAAGCAACGTAAACAAGGTAAAGCAAGGCAAAGCAACGTAAGGCAAGGTAAAGCAAGTCAACGTAAAGCAAGGCAACGAAAAGCAACGTAAAGCAAGGTAAAGCAAGGTAAAGCAAGCTAAATCAACGTAAAGAACGTAAAGCAAGGCAACGTAAAGCAACATAAAGCAAGGCAACCTAAAGCAAGGCAACGTAAAGCAAGGCAACGTAAATCAACGCAACGTAAAACAAGGCAACGTAAAGCAACGTAAAGCAAGGCAAGGTAAAGGAACGTAAAGCAAGGCAACCTAAAACAAGGCATATCAAGACAAAGTAAAGCAACGTAAAGCAAGGAAAGGCAATGTAATGCAAGGCAACGTAAAGCAACTTAAAGCAAGGCAACGAAAAGCAACGTAAAGCAAGGCAACGTAAAGCAATATAAAGTAACGTAAAGCAAGGAAACGTAAAGCAAGGCAACATAAAGCAAGGCAACGTAAAGCAAGGTAAAGCAAGGTAAAGCAAGGAAAAGCAACGTAAAGCAAGGCAACGTAAAGCAAAGTAAAGCAACGTAAAGCAAGGCAACGTAAAACAACGTAATGCAACTTAAAGCAAGGTAAAGCAACGTAAAGCAACGTAAAGCAAGGCAATATAAAGCAACGTAAAGCAAGGCAACGTAAAGCAAGGTAAAACAAGGTAAAGCTACGTAAAGCAACGTAAAGCAAGGCAACGTAAAGCAAGGTAAAGGAAGCTAAAGCAAGGTAAAGCAACGTAATGTAACGTAAAGCAAGGACACATAAATCAACGTAAAGCAAGGCAACGTAAAACAACGTGAAGCAAGGTAAAGCAAGGTAAAGCAAGTTAAAGCAACGTAAAGCAACGTATAGCAAGGCAACGTAAATCAAGGTAAAGCAAGGCAACGTAAAGCAAGGTAAAGCAAGGTAAAGCAAGGTAAAGCAACATAAAGCAACGTAAAGCAAGGCAAGGCAAGGTAAAGTAACGTAAAGTAAAGCAACGTAAAGCAACGTAAAGCAAGGCAAAGCAAGGCAAATCAACGTAAAGCAACGTAAAGCAAGGCAAGGCAAGGTAAAGCAAATAAAGCAACGTAAAGCAACGTAAATCAAGGCAAGGCAAAGCAACGTAAAGTAACGTAAAGGAACGTAAAGCAACGTAAAGCAAGGCAAAGCAACGTAAAGCAACGTAAAGCAAGGCAAAGCAAGGTAAAGCAACGTAAAGCAATGTAAAGCAACCTAGAGCAAGGCAAGGCAAGGTAAAGCAACGTAAAGCCACGTAAAGCAACGTAATGCAAGGCAGGGCAAGGTAAAGCAACATAAAGAAACGTAAAGCAACGTAAAGCAAGGCAAGGAAAGGTAAAGCAACGCAAATCAAAGTAAAGCAACGTAAAGCAACGTAAAGCAAGGCAAGGCAAGGTAAAGCAACGTAAAGCAAGGCAAGGCAAGGCAACGTAAAGCAACGTAAAGCAACGTAAAGAAAGGCAACGTAAAGCAACGTAAAGCAAGGCAACGTAAAGCAACGTAAAGCAACGTAAAGCAAGGCAACCTAAAGGAACTTTAAGCAACGTAAAGCAAGGCAAGGCAAGGTAAAGCAACGTAAAGCAACGTAAATCAACGTAAAGCAAGGCAAGGCAACGTAAAGCAACCTAAAGCAACGTAAAGCAAGGCAAGGCAAGGTAAAGCAACGTAAAGCAACGTAAAGCAAGGCAAGGCAAGGTAAAGGAATTTAAAGCACCGTAAAGCAAGGCAAGGCAAGGTAAAAAAACCTAAAGTAACGTAAAGCAACGTAAAGCAAATCAAGGTAAAGCAACGTAAAGAAACGTAAAGCAACGTAAAGAAACGTAAAGCAAGGAAAGGAAAAGCAAGGCAAAGCAACTTAAAGCAACGTAAAGCAAGGCAAGGCAAAGCAACGTAAAGCAACGTAAAGCAACGTAAAGCAAGGCAAGGCAAAGCAACATAAAGCAACGCAAAGCAACGTAAATAAAGGCAACGTAAAGCAATGTAAAGCAACGTAAAGCAACGTAAAGCAAGGCAACGTAAATTAAGGCAACGTAAAGCAAGGTAAAGCAAGGCAACGTAAAGCAACGTAAAGCAACGTAGAGCAAGCCAACGTAAAGGAACGTAGAGCAAGGGAACGTAAAGCAATGTAAAGCAACGTAAAGCAAGTTAAAGCAAGGCAACGTAAAGCAAGGCAACGTAAAGCAACGTAAATCAACGTAAAGCAAGGGAAAGAAAGGACACGTAAAGCAAGGTAAAGCATGGCAACGTAAACCAACGAAAGCAACGTAAAGCAAGGTAAAGCAAGGCAACGTAAAGCAACGTAAGGCAACGTAAAGCAAGGCAACGTAAAGCAAGGTAAAGGAAGGCAAATCAACGTAAGGCAAGGTAAAGCAAGGCAACGTAAAGTAAGGCAAAGCAAGGCAAAGCAACTTAAAGCAAGGTAAAGCAAGGCAACGTAAAGCAACGTAAAGCAAGGAAAAACAAGTCAACGTAAAGCAACGGAAAGCAAGGTAAAGCAAGGCAAGGCAAAGCAAGGTAAAGCAACGTAAAGCAAGGCAACGTAAAACAACGTAAAGCAACGTAAAGCAATGCAAGGTAAAGCAAGGTAAAGCAAGGCAACGTAAAGTAACGTAAAGCAAGGCAAGGCAATGCAAGGCAAAGCAAGTTGAAGGAAGGCAACGTAAAGCAACGTAAAGCAAGGCAACGTAAAGCAACGTAAAGCAAGGCAAGGCAACGTAAAGCAATGCAACGTAAAGCAACGTAAAGCAAGGCAACGTAAACCTACGTAAAGCAAGGCAAGGCAAGGCAACGTAAAGCAAGGCAACGTAAAGAAACGTAAAGCAAGGCAACGTAAAGCAACGTAAAGCAAGACAACTTTAAGCAAGGCAAGGCAAGGCAACGTAAAGCAAGGCAACGTAATTCAACGCAAAGCAAGGCAACGTAAAGCAACGTAAAGCAAGGCAACGTAAAGCAACGAAAAGCAACGTAAACAAGGGAAAGCAAGGCAAAGCAACATAAGGCAAGGTAATGCAACGCAACGTAAAGCGACGTAAAGCAACGTAAAGTAACGTAAAGCAAGGTAAGGCAAGGTAAAGCAAGGTAAAGCAAGGCATCCTAGACCAAGGTAAAGCAAGGCAACGTAAAGTAAGGCACAGCAAGGCAAAAAAACGTAAGGCAAGGTAAAGAGGCAAGGTAAATCTTGGCAAAGCAACGTAAAGCAAGATAAAGCAAGGCAAGGCAAGGTAAAGCAACGTAAAGAAACGTAAAGCAACGTAAAGCAAGGCAAGGATAGGTAAAGCAACGTAAAGCAACGTAAAGCAAGGCAAGGCAAGGTAAAGCAACGTAAAGCAACGTAAAGCAAGGCAAGGCAAGGTAAAGCGCGTAAAGCAACGTAAAGGAAGGCAAGGCAAGGAAAAGCAACGTAAAGCAACGTAAAGCAACGTAAAGCAATGTAAAGCAAGGCAAGGCAACGTAAAGCAAGGCAACGTAAAGAAACGTAAAGCAAGGCAACGTAAACCAACGTAAAGCAAGGCAACGTAAAGCAAGGCAACGTAAAGCAAAGTAAAGCAAGGTAACGTAAAGCAACGTAAAGCAAGGAAAGGCAATGCAACGTAAAGCAAGGCAAGACAAGGCAACGTAAAGCAAGGAAACGTAAAGCAACGTAAAGAAAGGCAACGTAAAGCAACGTAAAGAAAGGCAACGTAAAGCAACGTAAAGCAAGGCAACGTAAAGCAAGGTAAAGCAAGGTAAACAACATAAAGCAAGGTAAAACAAGGCAAAGTAAAGCAACGTAAAGCAACGTAAAGCAAGGTAAACAAGTTAAAGCAAGGTAAAGAAACGTAAAGCAAGGCAACGTAAAGCAAGGTAAAGCAAGGTAAAGCAAGGTAAAGCAAGGCAACGTAAAGCAAGGTAAAGCAAGACAACGTAAAGCAACGTAAAGCAAGGTAAAGCAACGTAAAGCAACGTAAAGCAAGGTAAAGCAAGGCAACGTAAAGCAAGGTAAAGCAAGGCAACGTAAAGCAACGTAAAGCAACGTAAAGCAAGGCAACGTAAAGCAACGTCAAGGAAAGCAACGTAAAGCAATGTAAAGTAACGTAAAGCAAGGTAAAGCAAGGCAACGTAAAGCAAGGCAACGTAAAGCAACATAAAGCAACATAAAGCAAGGTAAAGAAAGGCAATGTAAAGCAAGGTAAAGCATGGCAACGTAAAGCAACGTAAAGGAACGTAAAGCCACGTAAAACAAGGAAAAGCAAGGCAACGTAACGCAACGTAAAGCAACGTAATGCAAGGCAAATCAAGGCAACGTAAAGCAATGTAAAGCAAGGCGACGTAATGCAAGGTAAAGCAAGGCAAAGCAACGTAAGGCAAGGTAAAGCAAGGCAATGTAAAGTAAAGGCAAAGCAAGGCATAGCAACGTAAAGCAAGATAAAGGAAGGCAAGGTTAAGCAAGGCAAAGCAACGTAAAGCACGGTAAAGCAATGCAAGGTAAAGCAAGGTAAATCAAAGTAAAGCAAGGCAACGTAAAGCAAGGTAATGCAAGGCAAGGCAAAACAAGGTAAAGCAACGTAAAGGAAGGCAACGTAAAGTAAGTAAAGCAACGTAAAGCAACGTAAAGCAACGCAACGTAAAGCAACGTAAAGCAACGTAAAGCAAGGCAACGTAAAGCAACGTAAAGCAAGGTAAAGCAACGCAACGTAAAGCAACGTAAAGCAACGTAAAGCAACGTAAAGCAAGGCAAAGTAAAGCAACGTAAAGCAAGGTAAAGCAAGGTAAAGCAACGTAAAAAACTTAAAGCAAGGCAATGTAAAGCAACGTAAAGCAAGGCAACGTAAAGCAACGTAAAGCAACATAAAGTAAGGTAAAGAAAGGCAACGTAAAACAAGGTAAAGCAAGGCAGCGTAATGCAACGTAAAGCAACGTAAAGCAAGGTAAAGCAAGGCAAATCAAGGCAACGTAAAGAAACGTAAAGCAAGGCAACGTAAAGCAATGTAAAGCAAGGCAAAGCAACGTAAAGCAGTGTAAAGCAAGGCAAGGTAAAACAAGGCAAAGCAACGTAAAGCAAGGTAACTCAAGGCAATGTAAAGCAAGGTAAAGCAACGTAAAGCAAGGCAAAATAAAGCAACGTAAATCAAGGTAAATCAAGGCAAGGCAAAGCAAGGTAAAGCAACGTAAAGCAAGGCAACGTAAAGCAACGTAAAGCAAGGTAAAGCAAGGCAAGGTGAAGCAAGGTAAAGCAAGGCAATGTAAAGTAACGTAAAGCAAGGCAAGGCAATGCAAGGCAAAGGAAGGTAAATCAATTCAACGTAAAGCAACGTAATGCAAGGCAACGTAAACCAAGGTAAAGCAAGGCAAGGCAAGGCAATGTAAAGCAAGGCAACGTAAAGCAAGGCAATGTAAAGCAACGTAAAGGAAGACAACGTAAAGCAACGTAAAGCAAGGTAAAGCAAGGTAAAGCAACGTAAAGCAACTTAATGCAAGGAAACGTAAAGCAACGTAACGCAAGGCAACGTAAAGCAAGCTAAAGCAAGGTAAACCAAGGTAAAGCAACGTAAAGCAACGTAAAGCAAGGCAACGTAAATCAAGGTAAAGAAAGGTAAAGCAAGATAAAGCAACGTGAAGCAACGTATAGCAAGGACCGTAAAGCAACGTAAAGCAAGGCAACGTAAAGCAAGGCAACGAAAAGCAACGTAAAGCAAGGCAACGTAAAGCAACGAAAAGCAAGGCAACGTAAGGCAACGTAAAGCAAGGCAAAGTAAAGCAAGGCAACGTAAAGCAACATAAAGCAAGGCAACATAAAGCAAGGCAACGTAAGGCAACGTAAAGCAACATAAAGCAAGGCAACTTAAAGCAACGTAAGGTAACGTAAAGCAAGGCAACGTAAAGCAAGGCATCGTAAAGCAACGTAAAGCATGGGAACGTAAAGGAAGGAAACGTAAAGCAAGGCAACATAAAGCAAGGTAAAGCAAGGTAAAGCAACGTATAGCAAGGACCGTAAAGCAACGTAAAGCAAGGCAACGTAAAGCAAGGCCACGAAAAGCAACGTAAAGCAAGGCATCGTAAAGCAACGTAAAGAAATGCAACGTAAAGCAAGGTAAAGCAAGGTAATGCATACTAAAGCAACGTAAAGCAAGGCAACGTAAAGTAAGGTAAAGCTAGGTAAAGCAAGGTAAAGCGACGTAAAGCAAGGCAACGTAAAGCAACGTAAAGCAAGGCAATGTAAAGCAAGGTAAACCAAGGTAAAGCAACGTAAAGGAACGTAAAGCAACGTAAAGCAAGGCAACGTAAAACAACGTAAAGCAAGGCAATGTAAAGCAAGGTTAAGCAAGGTAAAGCAACGTAAAGCAAGGTAAAGCAAGGCAACGTGAACCAAGGCAACCGAAAAGCAACGTAAAGCAAGGCAACATGAAGCACCGTAAAGAAAGGCAACGTAAAGCAAGGTAAAGCAAGGTAAAGCAACCTAAATCAACGTAAAGCAAGGCAACGTAAAGCAACGTAAATGAAGGTAAAGCAAGCTAAAGCAAGGTATAGCAAGGCATAGCAACGTAAAGCAAGGAAACGTTAAGCAACGTAAAGCAAGATAAAGCAAGGTAAAGCAAGGTAAAGCAACGTAAAGCAAGGCAACGTAAAGCAACGTTAAGCAAGGTAAAGCAAGGTAAAGCAAGGTAAAGCAACATAAATCAAGGCAACGTAAATCAACGTAAAGCAAGGTAAAGCAACGTAAAGCAACGTAAAGCAAGGTAATGCAAGGCAACGTAAAGCAAGGTAAAGCAAGGCAACGTAAAGCAACATAAAGCAACGTAAATCAAGGCAACGAAAAGCAACGTAAAGCAAGGCAACGTAAAGCAACGTAAAGCAACGTAAACAAGGTAAAGCAAGGCAAAGCAACGTAAAGCAACGTAAAGCAACGTAAAGCAACGCAACGTAAAGCAAGGTAAAGCAACGTAAAGCAAGGCAACGTAAAGCAACGTAAATCAAGGAAACGTAAAGCAACGTAAAGCAACGTAAAGCAACGTAAAGCAAGGTAAAGCAAGCAACGTAAAGCAAGGTAAAGCAAGGTAAAGCAAGGTAAAGCAATGTAAAGCAAGGTAAAGCAAGGTAAAGCAAGGTAAAGCAACGTAAAGCAACGTATTGCAAGGAACGTAAAGCAACGTAAAGCAAGGCAACGTAAAGCAAGGCAACGAAAAGCAACGTAAAGCAAGGTAAAGCAAGGTAAAGCAAGCCAAATCAACGTAAAGAACGTAAAGCAAGGCAACGTAAAGCAACATAAAGCAAGGCAACCTAAAGCAAGGCAACGTAAAGCAAGGCAAAGTAAATCAACGCAACGTAAAACAAGGCAACGTAAAGCAACGTAAAGCAAGGCAAGGTAAAGGAACGTAATGCAAGGCAACCTAAAACAAGGCATATCAAGACAACGTAAAGCAACGTAAAGCAAGGAAAGGCAATGTAATGCAAGGCAACGTAAAGCAACTTAAAGCAAGGCAACGAAAAGCAACGTAAAGCAAGGCAACGTAAAGCAATATAAAGTAACGTAAAGCAAGGAAACGTAAAGCAAGGCAACATAAAGCAAGGCAACGTAAAGCAACGTAAAGCAAGGTAAAGCAAGGTAAAGCAAGGAAAAGCAACGTAAAGCAAGGCAACGTAAAGCAACGTAAAGCAACGTAAAGCAAGGCAACGTAAAACAACGTAATGCAACTTAAAGCAAGGTAAAGCAAGGTAAAGCAACGTAAAGCAACGTAAAGCAAGGCAATATAAAGCAACGTAAAGCAAGGCAACGTAAAGCAAGGTAAAACAAGGTAAAGCTACGTAAAGCAACGTAAAGCAAGGCAACGTAAAGCAAGGTAAAGGAAGCTAAAGCAAGGTAAAGCAACGTAATGTAACGTAAAGCAAGGACACATAAATCAACGTAAAGCAAGGCAACGTAAAACAACGTGAAGCAAGGTAAAGCAAGGTAAAGCAAGTTAAAGCAACGTAAAGCAACGTATAGCAAGGCAACGTAAAAGAAGGTAAAGCAAGGCAACGTAAAGCAAGGTAAAGCAAGGTAAAGCAAGGTAAAGCAATGTAATGTAACGTAAAGCAAGGACACATAAATCAACGTAAAGCAAGGCAACGTAAAACAACGTGAAGCAAGGTAAAGCAAGGTAAAGCAAGTTAAAGCAAAGTAAAGCAACGTATAGCAAGGCAACGTAAATCAAGGTAAAGCAAGGCAACTTAAAGCAAGGTAAAGCAAGGTAAAGCAAGGTAAAGCAACATAAAGCAACGTAAAGCAAGGCAACGTAAAGAAAGGCAACGAAAAGCAACGTAAAGCAAGGCAACGTAAAGATTATAAAGCAAGGCAACGTAAAGCAACGTAAAGCAAGGCAACGTAAAGCAAGGTAAAGCAAGGTAAATCAACGTAAAGGAACGTAAAGCAAGGCAACGTAAAGCAACGTAAACAAGGCAACGTAAAGCAAGTTAAAGCAAGGTAAAGCAACGTAAACCAACGTAAAGCAAGGCAACGTAAAGCAACGTAAAGCAAGGCAAGGTAAAGCATGGTAAAGAAAGGTAAAGCAAGGTAAAGCAAGGCAAAGTAAAGCAACATAAAGGAAGGTAAAGTAAGGTAAAGCAAAGTACAGCAAGGTAAAGCAACGTAAAGCATTGCAACATAAAGCAACGTAAAGGAAGGTAAAGCAAGGTAAAGTAAGGTAAAGCAAGGTAAAGCAAGGCAACGTAAAGCATCGTAAAGCATCGTAAAGCAAGGCAACGTAAAGCAAGGTAAAGCAAGACAACGTAAAGCAACGTAAAGCAAGGTAAAGCAACGTAAAGCAACGTAAAGCAAGGTAATGCAAGGCAATGTTAAGCAAGGTAATGCAAGCAACGTAAAGCAAGGTAAAGCAAGGCAACGTAAAGCAACATAAAGCAACGTAAAGCAAGGCAACGTAAAGCAACGTAAAGCAAGGCAACGTAAAGCAATGTAAAGCAACGTAAACAAGGAAAAGCAAGGCAAAGCAACGTAAGGCAAGGTAAAGCAAGTCAACGTAAAACAAGGTAAAGCAAGGCAAAGCAACGTAAAGCAAGGTAAAGCAACGTAAAGCAACGCAACGTAAAGCAAGGTAAAGCAACGTAAAGCAAGGCAACGTAAAGCAACGTAAATCAAGGCAACGTAAAGCAAGGTAAAGCAAGGTAAAGCAAGGCAACGTAAAGCAAGGTAAATCAAGGTAAAGCCAGGTAAAGCAACGTAAAGCAAGGCAAAGCAACGTAAAGCAACGTATTGCAAGGAACGTAAAGCAACGTAAAGCAAGGCAACGTAAAGCAAGGCAACGAAAGGCAACGTAAAGCAAGGTAAAGCAAGGTAAAGCAAGGTAAATCAACGGAAAGAACGTAAAGCAAGGCAACGTAAAGCAACATAAAGCAAGGCAACCTAAAGCAAGGCAACGTAAAGCAAGGCAACGTAAATCAAGGCAACGTAAAACATGGCAACCTAAAGCAACGTAAAGCAAGGCAAGGTAATGGAACGTAAAGCAAGACAACCTAAAACAAGGCATATCAAGGCAACGTAAAGCAAGGCAACGTAAAGCAACGTAAAGCAAGGAAAGGCAATGCAACGTAAAGCAAGGCAAGACAAGACAACGTAAAGCAAGGCAACGTAAAGCAACTTAAAGCAAGGCAACGAAAAGCAACGTAAAGCAAGGCAATGTAAAGCAATATAAAGTAACGTAAAGCAAGGCAACGTAAAGCAAGGCAACGTAAAGCAAGGCAACGTAAAGCAACGTAAAGCAAGGTAAAGCAAGGTAAATCAAGGTAAAGCAACGTAAAGCAAGGCAACGTAAAGCAACGTAAAGCAACGTAAAGCAAGGCAACGAAAAGCAACGTAAAGCAACGTAAATCAAGGTAAAGCAAGGTAAAGCAACGTAAAGCAACGTAAAGCAAGGCAACATAAAGCAACGTAAAGCAAGGCAACGTAAAGCAAGGTAAAGCAAGGTAAAGCAACGTAATGTAACGTAAAGCAAGGACACAAAACAACGTAAAGCAAGGCAAAGTAAAGCAACGTGAAGCAAGGTAAAGCAAGGTAAAGCAAGTTAAAGCAACGTAAAGCAACGTATAGCAAGGCAACGTAAATCAAGGTAAAGCAAGGCAACGTAAAGCAAGGTAAAGCAAGGTAAAGCAAGGTAAAGCAACATAAAGCAACGTAAAGCAAGGCAACGTAAAGAAAGGCAACGAAAAGCAACGTAAACCAAGGCAACGTAAAGCAACGTAAAGCAACATAAAGCAAGGCAACGTAAAGCAAGGCAACGTAAAGCAAGGTAAAGCAAGTTATAGCAAGGTAAAGCAACATAAATCAACGTAAAGCAAGGCAACGTAAAGCAACGTAAAGCAAGGCAAGGTAAAGCAAGGCAACGTAAAGAAACGTAAAACAAGGCAACGTAAAGCAATGTAAAGCAAGAGAAGGCAAGGCAACGTAAAGCAAGGCAAACCAAGGCAACGTAAAGCAAGGAAACATAAAGCAACGTAAAGAAAGGTAACGTAAAGCAACGTAAAGCAAGGCAAGGAAAGGCAACGTAAAGCAAGGCAACGTAAAGCAACGTAAAGAAAGGCAAGGCAAGGCAACGTAAAGCAAGGCAAGGCAAGGCAACGTAAAGCAAGGCAAAGTAAAGCAACGTAAAGCAAGGCAACGTAAAGCAAGGCAACGTAAGGCAAGGAAACGTAAAGCAACGTAAAGCAAGACAAGGCAAGGCAACGTAAAGCAAGGCAAGGCAAGGGAACGTAAAGCAAGGCAACGTAAAGCAACGTAAAGCAAGGCAACGTAAAGCAACGTAAAGCAAGGCAAGGCAAGGCAATGTAAAGCAAGGCAATGTAAAGCAAGGCAACGTAAAGCAAGGCAACGTAAAGCAACGTAAAGCAAGGCAACATAAAGCAACGTAAATCAAGGCAAGGCAAGGCATCGTAAAGCATGGCAACGTAAAGCAACGGAAAGCAACGTAAAGCAAGGTAAAGCAACGTAAAGCAACGTAAAGCAACGTAAAGCAACGTAAAGCAAGGCAACGTAAAGCAACGTAAAGCAAGGTAAAGCAAGGAAAGCAAGGTAAAGCAAGGTAAATCAAGGCAACGTAAAGCAACGTAAAGCAAGTCAAAGTAAAGCAACGTAAAGCAAGGTAAAGCAACGTAAAGCAAGGTAATGAAAGACAACGTAAAGCAAGGAAAAGCAAGGCAACGTAAAGCAACATAAAGCAACGTAAAACAAGGCAACGTAAAGCAACGTAAATCAAGGCAACGTAAAGCAACGTAAAGCAACGAAAACAAGGTAAAGCAAGTGAAATCAACGTAAGGCAAGGTAAAGCAAGGCAACGTAAAGCAAGGCAAAGCAAGGCAAAGTAACGTAAAGCAAGGTAAAGCAAGGCAAGGTAAAGCAAGGCAAAGCAACGTAAAGCAAGGAAAAGCAAGGCAAGGTAAAGCAAGGCAAAGCAACGTAAAGCAAGTTAAAGCAACGTAAAGCAAGGCAACGTAAAGCAACCTAAAGCAAGGCAAGGCAAAGCAACGTAAATCAAGGCAACGTAAATCAACGTAAAGCAAGGTAAATCAAGGCAAGGCAAAGCAACGTAAAGCAAGGCAAGGCAAAGCAAGGTAACGCAAGGCAACGTAAAGCAACGTAAAGCAAGGCAAGGCAAAGGAACGTAAAGCAATGCAAGGCAAAGCAACGTAAAGCAAGGCAACGTAAATTAACGTAAAGCAAGGCAAGGCAAAGAAACATAAAGCAAGGCAAGGTAAAGGAAGGTAAATCAAGGCAACGTAAAGCAAGGCAACGTAAAGCAAGGCAACGTAAAGCAACATAAAGCAACATAAAGCAAGGTAAAGAAAGGCAATGTAAAGCAAGGTAAAGCATGGCAACATAAAGCAACGTAAAGGAACGTAAAGCAACGTAAAGCAAGGAAAAGCAAGGCAACGTAACGCAACGTAAAGCAACGTAAAGCAACGTAAAGCAAGGCAAATCAAGGCAACGTAAAGCAATGTAAAGCAAGGCGATGTAATGCAAGGTAAAGCAAGGCAAAGCAACGTAAGGCAAGGTAAAGCAAGGCAATGTAAAGTAAAGGCAAAGCAAGGCATAGCAACGTAAAGCAAGATAAAGGAAGGCAAGGTTAAGCAAGGCAAAGCAACGTAAAGCACGGTAAAGCAATGCAAGGTAAAGCAAGGTAAATCAAAGTAAAGCAAGGCAACGTAAAGCAAGGTAATGCAAGGCAAGGCAAAACAAGGTAAAGCAACGTAAAGGAAGGCAACGTAAAGTAAGTAAAGCAACGTAAAGCAACGTAAAGCAACGCAACGCAAAGCAACGTAAATCAACGTAAAGCAACGTAAAGCAAGGCAACGTAAAGCAACGTAAAGCAAGGTAAAGCAAGGTAAAGCAACGTAAAGCAACGTAAAGCAACCTAAAGCAAGGCAACGTAAAGCAACGTAAAGCAAGGCAACTTAAAGCAACGTAAAGCAACGTAAAGCAATGCAACGTAAAGCAACGTAAAGCAACGTAAAGCAACGTAAAGCAAGGCAAAGTAAAGCAACGTAAAGCAAGGTAAAGCAAGGTAAAGCAACGTAAAAAACTTAAAGCAAGGCAATGTAAAGCAACGTAAAGCAAGGCAACGTAAAGCAACGTAAAGCAACATAAAGTAAGGTAAAGAAAGGCAACGTAAAACAAGGTAAAGCAAGGCAGCGTAATGCAACGTAAAGCATCGTAAAGCAAGGTAAAGCAAGGCAAATCAAGGCAACGTAAAGAAACGTAAAGGAAGGCAACGTAAAGCAATGTAAAGCAAGGCAAAGCAACGTAAAGCAGTGTAAAGCAAGGCAAGGTAAAACAAGGCAAAGCAACGTAAAGCAAGGTAACTCAAGGCAACGTAAAGCAAGGTAAAGCAACGTAAAGCAAGGCAAAATAAAGCAACGTAAATCAAGGTAAATCAAGGCAAGGCAAAGCAAGGTAAAGCAACGTAAAGCAAGGCAACGTAAAGCAACGTAAAGCAAGGTAAAGCAAGGCAAGGTGAAGCAAGGTAAAGCAAGGCAATGTAAAGTAACGTAAAGCAAGGCAAGGCAATGCAAGGCAAAGGAAGGTAAAGCAATGCAACGTAAAGCAACGTAAAGCAAGGCAACGTAAACCAAGGTAAAGCAAGGCAAGGCAAGGCAATGTAAAGCAAGGCAACGTAAAGCAAGGCAATGTAAAGCAACGTAAAGGAAGACAACGTAAAGCAACGTAAAGCAAGGTAAAGCAACGTAAAGCAACTTAATGCAAGGAAACGTAAAGCCACGTAAAGCAAGGCAACGTAAAGCAAGCTAAAGCAAGGTAAACCAAGGTAAGGCAACGTAAAGCAACGTAAAGCAAGGCAACGTAAATCAAGGTAAAGAAAGGTAAAGCAAGGTAAAGCAACGTGAAGCAACGTATAGCAAGGACCGTAAAGCAACGTAAAGCAAGGCAACGTAAAGCAAGGCAACGAAAAGCAACGTAAAGCAAGGCAACGTAAAGCAACGAAAAGCAAGGCAACGGAAGGCAACGTAAAGCAAGGCAAAGTAAAGCAAGGCAACGTAAAGCAACATAAAGCAAGGCAACATAAAGCAAGGCAACGTAAGGCAACGTAAAGCAACATAAAGCAAGGCAACTTAAAGCAACGTAAGGTAACGTAAAGCAAGGCAACGTAAAGCAAGGCATCGTAAAGCAACGTAAAGCATTGGAACGTAAAGGAAGGAAACGTAATGCAAGGCAACATAAAGCAAGGTAAAGCAAGGTAAAGCAACGTATAGCAAGGACCGTAAAGCAACGTAAAGCAAGGCAACGTAAAGCAAGGCCACGAAAAGCAACGTAAAGCAAGGCATCGTAAAGCAACGTAAAGAAATGCAACGTAAAGCAAGGTAAAGCAAGGTAATGCATCCTAAAGCAACGTAAAGCAAGGCAACGTAAAGTAAGGTAAAGCAAGGTAAAGCAAGGTAAAGCGACGTAAAGCAAGGCAACGTAAAGCAACGTAAAGCAAGGCAATGTAAAGCAAGGTAAACCAAGGTAAAGCAACGTAAAGGAACGTAAAGCAACGTAAAGCAAGGCAACGTAAAACAACGTAAAGCAAGGCAATGTAAAGCAAGGTTAAGCAAGGTAAAGCAACGTAAAGCAAGGTAAAGCAAGGCAACGTGAACCAAGGCAACCGAAAAGCAACGTAAAGCAAGGCAACGTAAAGCAACGTAAAGCAAGGCAACGTAAATCAACGTAAAGCAAGGCAACGAAAAGCAAGGTAAAGCAAGGTAAAGCAATGCAAAGCAACGTAAAGGAACGTAAAGCAAGGCAACATGAAGCACCGTAAAGAAAGGCAACGTAAAGCAAGGTAAAGCAAGGTAAAGCAACCTAAATCAACGTAAAGCAAGGCAACGTAAAGCAACGTAAATGAAGGTAAAGCAAGCTAAAGCAAGGTATAGCAAGGCATAGCAACGTAAAGCAAGGAAACGTTAAGCAACGTAAAGCAAGATAAAGCAAGGTAAAGCAAGGTAAAGGAACGTAAAGCAAGGCAACGTAAAGCAACGTTAAGCAAGGTAAAGCAAGGTAAAGCAAGGTAAAGCAACGCAAATCAAGGCAACGTAAATCAACGTAAAGCAAGGTAAAGCAACGTAAAGCAACGTAAAGCAAGGTAATGCAAGGCAACGTAAAGCAAGGTAAAGCAAGGCAACGTAAAGCAACATAAAGCAACGTAAAGCAAGGCAACGAAAAGCAACGTAAAGCAAGGCAACGTAAAGCAACGTAAAGCAACGTAAACAAGGTAAAGCAAGGCAAAGCAACGTAAGGCAAGGTAAAGCAAGTCAACGTAAAACAAGGTAAAGCAAGGCAAAGCAACGTAAAGCAAGGTAAAGCAACGTAAAGCAACGCAACGTAAAGCAAGGTAAAGCAACGTAAAGCAAGGCAACGTAAAGCAACGTAAATCAAGGAAACGTAAAGCAACGTAAAGCAACGTAAAGCAACGTAAAGCAAGGTAAAGCAAGCAACGTAAAGCAAGGTAAAGCAAGGTAAAGCAACGTAAAGCAAGGTAAAGCAAGGTAAAGCAAGGTAAAGCAACGTAAAGCAACGTATTGCAAGGAACGTAAAGCAATGTAAAGCAAGGCAACGTAAAGCAAGGCAACGAAAAGCAACGTAAAGCAAGGTAAAGCAAGGTAAAGCAAGCTAAATCAACGTAAAGAACGTAAAGCAAGGCAACGTAAAGCAACATAAAGCAAGGCAACCTAAAGCAAGGCAACGTAAAGCAAGGCAACGTAAATCAACGCAACGTAAAACAAGGCAACGTAAAGCAACGTAAAGCAAGGCAAGGTAAAGGAACGTAAAGCAAGGCAACCTAAAACAAGGCATATCAAGACAACGTAAAGCAACGTAAAGCAAGGAAAGGCAATGTAATGCAAGGCAACGTAAAGCAACTTAAAGCAAGGCAACGTAAAGCAAGGTAAAGCAAGGTAAATCAACGTAAAGGAACGTAAAGCAAGGCAACGTAAAGCAACGTAAACAAGGCAACGTAAAGCAAGTTAAAGCAAGGTAAAGCAACGTAAACCAACGTAAAGCAAGGCAACGTAAAGCAACGTAAAGCAAGGCAAGGTAAAGCATGGTAAAGAAAGGTAAAGCAAGGTAACGCAAGGCAAAGTAAAGCAACATAAAGGAAGGTAAAGTAAGGTAAAGCAAAGTACAGCAAGGTAAAGCAACGTAAAGCATTGCAACATAAAGCAACGTAAAGGAAGGTAAAGCAAGGTAAAGTAAGGTAAAGCAAGGTAAAGCAAGGCAACGTAAAGCATCGTAAAGCATCGTAAAGCAAGGCAACGTAAAGCAAGGTAAAGCAAGACAACGTAAAGCAACGTAAAGCAAGGTAAAGCAACGTAAAGCAACGTAAAGCAAGGTAATGCAAGGCAACGTAAAGCAAGGTAAAGCAAGGCAACGTAAAGCAACATAAAGCAACGTAAAGCAAGGCAACGTAAAGCAACGTAAAGCAAGGCAACGTAAAGCAACGTAAAGCAACGTAAACAAGGTAAAGCAAGGCAAAGCAACGTAAGGCAAGGTAAAGCAAGTCAACGTAAAACAAGGTAAAGCAAGGCAAAGCAACGTAAAGCAAGGTAAAGCAACGTAAAGCAACGCAACGTAAAGCAAGGTAAAGCAACGTAAAGCAAGGCAACGTAAAGCAACGTAAATCAAGGCAACGTAAAGCAAGGTAAAGCAAGGTAAAGCAAGGCAACGTAAAGCAAGGTAAATCAAGGTAAAGCAAGGTAAAGCAACGTAAAGCAAGGCAAAGCAACGTAAAGCAATGTATTGCAAGGAACGTAAAGCAACGTAAAGCAAGGCAACGTAAAGCAAGGCAACGAAAAGCAACGTAAAGCAAGGTAAAGCAAGGTAAAGCAAGGTAAATCAACGGAAAGAACGTAAAGCAAGGCAACGTAAAGCAACATAAAGCAAGGCAACCTAAAGCAAGGCAACGTAAAGCAAGGCAACGTAAATCAAGGCAACGTAAAACATGGCAACCTAAAGCAACGTAAAGCAAGGCAAGGTAAAGGAACGTAAAGCAAGGCAAGACAAGGCAACGTAAAGCAAGGCAAGACAAGGCAACGTAAAGCAAGGCAACGTAAAGCAACGTAAAGCAAGGAAAGGCAATGCAACGTAAAGCAAGGCAAGACAAGGCAACGTAAAGCAAGGCAACGTAAAGCAACTTAAAGCAAGGCAACGAAAAGCAACGTAAAGCAAGGCAACGTAAAGCTATATAAAGTAACGTAAAGCAAGGCAACGTAAAGCAAGGCAACGTAAAGCAAGGTAACGTAAAGCAACGTAAAGCAAGGTAAAGCAAGGTAAATCAAGGTAAAGCAACGTAAAGCAAGGCAACGTAAAGCAACGTAAAGCAACGTAAAGCAAGGCAACGAAAAGCAACGTAAAGCAACGTAAAGCAAGGTAAAGCAAGGTAAAGCAACGTAAAGCAACGTAAAGCAAGGCAACATAAAGCAACGTAAAGCAAGGCAACGTAAAGCAAGGTAAAGCAAGGTAAAGCAACGTAATGTTACGTAAAGCAAGGACACAAATCAACGTAAAGCAAGGCAATGTAAAGCAACGTGAAGCAAGGTAAAGCAAGGTAAAGCAAGTTAAAGCAACGTAAAGCAACGTATAGCAAGGCAACGTAAATCAAGGTAAAGCAAGGCAACGTAAAGCAAGGTAAAGCAAGGTAAAGCAAGGTAAAGCAACATAAAGCAACGTAAAGCAAGGCAACGTAAAGAAAGGCAACGAAAAGCAACGTAAACCAAGGCAACGTAAAGCAACATAAAGCAAGGCAACGTAAAGCAACGTAAAGCAAGGCAACGTAAAGCAAGGTAAAGCAAGTTATAGCAAGATAAAGCAACATAAATCAACGTAAAGCAAGGCAACGTAAAGCAACGTAAAGCAAGGCAAGGTAAAGCAAGGCAACGTAAAGAAACGTAAAACAAGGCAACGTAAAGCAATGTAAAGCAAGAGAAGGCAAGGCAACGTAAAGCAAGGCAAGACAAGGCAACGTAAAGCAAGGAAACGTAAAGCAACGTAAAGAAAGGTAACGTAAAGCAACGTAAAGCAAGGCAAGGAAAGGCAACGTAAAGCAAGGCAATGTAAAGCAACGTAAAGCAAGGCAAGGCAAGGCAACGTAAAGGAAGGCAAGGCAAGGCAACGTAAAGCAAGGCAAAGTAAAGCAACGTAAAGCAAGGCAACGTAAAGCAAGGCAACGTAAGGCAAGGCAACGTAAAGCAACGTAAAGCAAGGCAACATAAAGCAACGTAAAGCAAGGCAAAGTAAAGCAAGGCAAGGCAAGGCAATGTAAAGCAAGGCAATGTAAAGCAAGGCAACGTAAAGCAACGTAAAGCAAGGCAAAGTAAAGCAAGGCAAGGCAAGGCAATGTAAAGCAAGGCAATGTAAAGCAAGGCAACGTAAAGCAAGGCAACGTAAAGCAACGTAAAGCAAGGCAACATAAAGCAACGTAAATCAAGGCAAGGCAAGGCATCGTAAAGCAAGGCAACGTAAAGCAACGGAAAGCAACGTAAAGCAAGGTAAAGCAACATAAAGCAACGTAAAGCAACGTAAAGCAAGGCAACGTAAAGCAACGTAAAGCAAGGTAAAGCAAGGAAAGCAAGGTAAAGCAAGGTAAATCAAGGCAACGTAAAGCAACGTAAAGCATGTCAAAGTAAAGCAACGTAAAGCAAGGTAAAGCAACGTAAAGCAACGTAAAGCAAGGTAATGAAAGACAACGTAAAGCAAGGAAAAGCAAGGCAATGTAAAGCAACATAAAGCAACGTAAAACAAGGCAACGTAAAGCAACGTAAATCAAGGCAACGTAAAGCAACGTAAAGCAACGAAAACAAGGTAAAGCAAGTGAAATCAACGTAAGGCAAGGTAAAGCAAGGCAACGTAAAGCAAGGCAAAGCAAGGCAAAGTAACGTAAAGCAAGGTAAAGCAAGGCAAGGTAAAGCAAGGCAAAGCAACGTAAAGCAAGGAAAAGCAAGGCAAGGTAAAGCAAGGCAAAGCAACGTAAAGCAAGTTAAAGCAACGTAAAGCAAGGCAACGTAAAGCAACCTAAAGCAAGGCAAGGCAAAGCAACGTAAATCAAGGCAACGTAAATCAACGTAAAGCAAGGTAAATCAAGGCAAGGCAAAGCAACGTAAAGCAAGGCAAGGCAAAGCAAGGTAACGCAAGGCAACGTAAAGCAACGTAAAGCAAGGCAAGGCAAAGCAACGTACAGCAAGGCAACGTAAAGTAACGTAAAGCAAGGCAAGGCAAAGAAACATAAAGCAAGGCAAGGTAAAGGAAGGTAAATCAAGGCAACGTAAAGCAAGGCAACGTAAAACAAGGCAAGGCAAAGTAAGGTAAAGCAAGGCAATGTAAAGCAACGTAAAGCAAGGCAAGGCAAAGCAACGTAAAGCAAGGCAACGTAAAGTAAGGCAACGTAAAGCAAGGCAACGTAAAGCAAAATAAATCAACGTAAATCAAGGCAACGTAAAGCAACGTAAAGCAACATAAAGCAAGGCAACGTAAAGCAACGTAAAGCAACGTAAATCAAGGCAATGTAAAGCAACGTAAAGCAACGTAAAGCAACGTAAATCAAGGCAACGTAAATCAACGTAAACCAACGTAAAGCAACGTAAAGCAAGGACACATAAAGCAATGTAAAGCAACGTAAAGCAATGTAAATCAAGGCAACGTTAAGCAACGTATAGCAACCTAAAGCAACGTAAAGCAAGGCAACGTAAAGCAACATAAAGAAAGGTAAAGCAATGCAACGTAAAGCAAAGTAAAGCAAGGTAAAGCAACGTAAAGCAACGTAAAGTAACGTAAAGCAAGGCAACGTAAAGCAACGTATAGCAAGGCAACGTAAAGCAAGGTAAAGAAAGGTAAAGCAAGGTAAAGCAACGTAAAGCAACGTAAAGCAAGGCAACGTAAAGCAAGGCAACGTAAAGCAAGGCAACGTAAAGCAAAATAAAGCAAGGCAACGTAAAGCAACGTAAAGCATCGTAAAGCAAGGCAACGTAAAGCAAGGTAAAGCAAGATAAAGCAAGGTAAACAAACGTAAAGCAAGGAAACATAAAGCAACGTAAAGGAAGGTAAAGCAAGGTAAAGCAAGGTAGATTAAGGTAAAGAAACTTAAAGCAAGGCAACGCAATGTAAAGCAAGGCAACGTAAAGCAACGTAAAGCGACGTAAAGCAAGGTGAAGCAAGGTAAATCAAGTAAAGCAAGGCAACGTAAAGCAACATAAAGCAAGGTTAAGCAAGGTAAAACAAGGTAAAGTAACGTAAAGCAAGGCAACGTAAAGCAGCGAAAAGAAAGGTAAAGCAAGGTAAAGCAATGTAAAGCAAGGTAAATCAAGGCAACGTAAATCAAGGTAAAGCAAGGGAACTTAAAGCAACGTAAAGCAATGTAAACAAGGCAACGTAAAGCAAGGTAATGCAAGGCAACGTAAATCAATTTAAAGCAACGTAAAGCAACGTAACGCAACGTAAAGCAAGGCAACGTAAAGCAACGTAAACAACGTAGACCAAGGCAACGTAAAGCAACGTAAAGCAAGGCAACGTAAAGCAACGTAAAGCAACGTAAAGCAAGGCAACGTAAAGCAACGTAAAGCAACGTAAAGCAAGGCAACTTAAAGCAACGTAAAGCAAGGCAAGGCAAAGCAAAGTAAAGCAAGGCAACGTAAAGCAACGTGAAGCAACGTAAAGAAAGGCAACGAAAAGCAACGTAAAGCAACGTAAAGCAAGTCAACGTAAAGCAAGGTAAAGCAAGGTAAAGCAAGGTAAACAAACGTAAAGCAAGGCAACGTAAAACAACGTAAAGGAAGGTAAAGCAAGGTAAAGCAAGGTACAGCAAGGTAAAGCAACGTAAAGCAAGGCAAAGTAAAGCAACATAAAGCAAGGTTAAGCAATGTAAAGCAAGGTAAAGCAACGTAAAGCAATGCAACGTAAAGCAGCGTACAGCAAGGTAAAGCAAGGTAAAGCAAGGTAAATCAAGGCAACATAAAGCAAGGTAAAGCAAGGCAACGTAAAGCAACGTAAAGCAAGGCAACGTAAATCAATGTAAAGCAACATAAAGCAAGGTAAAGCAAGGCAACGTAAAGCAACGTAAAGCAAGGCAACGTAAATCAATGTAAAGCAACGTAAAGCAACGCAAAGCAAGGCAACGTAAAGCAACATAAAGCAAGGCAACGTAAATCAACGTAAAGCAAGGCAACTTAAAGCAACGTAAAGCAACGTAATGCAAGGCAACGTAAAGCAACGAAAGCAACGTAAAGCAAGGCAACGTAAAGCAACGTAAAGCAACGTCAAGCAACGTAAAGCAACGTAAATCAACGTAAAGCAAGGCAACGTAAAGCAACGTAAAGCAAGGCAACGTAAAGCAACGTAAAGCAACGTAAAGGAAGGCAACGTAAAACAATGCAAGGCAACGTAAAGGAAGGGAACGTAAAGCATCTTAAAGCAACGTAAAGCAACGTAAAGCAACTTAAAGCAAGGCAAAGTAAAACAACTTAAAGCATGGCAACGTAAAGCAACGTAAAGCAAAGAAAGGCAAAGCAACGTAAAGCAAGGCAACGTAAAGCAAGGCAACGTAAAGCAACGTAAAGCAACGTAAATCAACGTAAATAAAGGCAACGTAAAGCAACGCAACGTAAAGCAAGGCAACGTAAAGCAACGTAAAGCAATGTAAAGCAAGGCAACGTAAAGCAACGTAAAGCAAGGCAACGTAAAGCAACGTAAAGCAACGTAAAGCAAGTCAACGTAAAGCAACGTAAAGCAACGTAAAGCAAGGCAACATAAAGCAACGTAAAGCAAGGCAACGTAAAGCAACGTAAAGCAAGGCAAAGCAAGGCAACGTAAAGCAATGTAAAGCAACGTAAAGCAAGGCAACATAAGGCAACCTAAACAAGGCAAGGCAAAGCAAGGTAAAGCAAGGCAACGTAAAGCAACGTAAAGCAAGGCAAGGCAAAGCAACGTAAAGCAAGGCAACGTAAAGAAACGTAAAGCAACGTAAAGCAAGGCAACGTAAAGCAACGTAAAGCAACGTAAAGCAAGGTAAAGCATGGTAAAGCAAGGTAAACAAACGTAAAGCAAGGCAACGTAAAGCAACGTAAGGCAAGGTAAAGCAAGGTACAGCAAGGTAAAGAAACATAAATCAAGGCAACGTAAAGCAACGTAAAGCAACGTAAAGCAAGGAGAAGAAAGGTAAAGCAACGGAAAGCAAGGCAACGTAAAGCAAAATAAAGCAAGGTTAAGCAAGGTAAAGCAAGGTAATCAAGGTAAAGCAACATAAAGCAATGCAACTTAAAGCAGCGTAAAGCAAGGTAAAGCAAGGCAACGTAAAGCAAGGTAAAGCAACGTAAAGCAACGTAAAGCAAGGCAACGTAATGCAACGTAAAGCAAGGCAACGTAAAGCAATGTAAAGCAACGTAAACCAACGTAAAGCAAGGCAACGTAAAGCAACATAAAGCAAGGCAACGTAAAGCAACGTAAAGCAACATAAAGCAAGGCAACGTAAAGCAACGTAAAGCAACGTAATGCAAGGCAACGTAAAGCAACGTAAAGCAAGGCAACGTAAAGCAACGTAAAGCAAGGCAAGGCAAAGCAAGGTAAAGCAAGGCAACGTAAGGCAACGTAAAGAAAGGCAAGGCAAAGCAACGTAAAGCAAGGCAAGGCAAGGCAACGTAAAGCAAGGCAACGTAAAGCAACGTAAAGCAATGTAAAGCAAGGCAACGTAAAGCAACGTTAAGCAAGGCAACGTAAATGAACGTAAAGCAAGGCAATGTAAAGCAACGTAAAGCAAGGCAACGTAAAGCAAGGTAAAGCAACATAAAGCAAGGCAACGTAAAACAACGTAAAGCAAGGTAAAGAAACGTAAAGCAAGGCAACGTAAAGCAACGTAAATCAAAGTAAAGCAAGGCAATGTAAAGCAACGTCAAGCAACGTAAAGCAACGTAAAGCAACGTAAAGCAACGTAAATAAGGCAACGTAAAGCAACATAAAGCAACGTAAAGCAAGGCAACGTAAAGCAACGTAAAGAAACGTAAAGCAACTTAAAGCAAGGCAACGTAAAGCAACGTAAAGCAACGTAAAGCAAGGCAAGGCAACGTAAAGCAACTTTAAACAACGTAAAGCAAGGCAACGTAAAGCAACGTAAAGCAAGGCAACGTAAAGCAACGTAAAGCAAGGCAACGTAAAGCAATGTAAAGCAAGGCAACGTAAAGCAATGTAAAGCAACGTAAAGCAAAGTAAAGCAAGGCAATGTAAAGCAACGTCAAGCAACGTAAAGCAACGTAAAGCAACGTAAATAAGGCAACGTAAAGCAACATAAAGCAACGTAAAGCAACGTAAAGCAAGGCAAGGCAACGTAAAGCAACTTAAAGCAACATAAAGCAAGGATACGTAAGGCGACGTATACCAACGTAAAGCAAGGCAACGTAAAGCAACATAAAGCAAGGCAACGTAAAGCAACGTAAAGCAACGTAAAGCAAGGCAACGTAAAGCAACGTAAAGGAACATAAAACAACGTAAAGAAATACAACGTCAAGCAACGTAAAGCAGCTTAAAGCAACGTAAAGCAAGGTAACATAAAGCAAGGTAACGTAAAGCAAGGCAACGTAAAGCAACGTAAAGCAAGGCAATGTAAAGCAAGGCAACGTAAAGCAAGGCAACGTAAAGCAATGAAACGTAAAGCAACGTAAAGCAACGTAAAGCAAGGCAACATAAAGCAAGGCAACGTAAAGCAAAGTAAAGCAACGTAAAGCAAGGAAACGTAAAGAAACGTCAAGCAACGTAAATCAACGTAAAGCAACGTAAAGCAAGGCAAGGTAAAGCAACTTAGAGCAACGTAAAGCAACGTAAAGCAAGGCAACATAAAGCAACGTAAAAGAAGGCAACATAAAGCAAGGCGACGTAAAGCAAGGTAAAGCAACGTAAAGCAAGGCAACGTAAAGCAACGTAAAGCAACGTAAAGCAAGGCAACGTAAAGCAACGTAAAGCAACGTAAAGCAAGGCAACGTAAAGCAACGTAAAGCAAGGCGAATCAAGGCAACTTAAAGCAACATAAAGCAAGGTAAAGCAAGGCAACGTAAAGCAACGTAAAGCAACGTAAAGCAAGGCAACCTAAAGCAACGTAAAGCAACGTAAAGCAAGTCAACGTAAAGCAACGTAAAGCAACGTAAAGCAAGGCTACGTAAAGCAACGTAAAGCAAGGCAACGTAAAGCAACGTAAAGCAACGTAAACCAGGAAACGTAAAGCAAATTAAAGCAACGTAAAGCAAGGAAAAGTAAAGCAACGTAACGCAAGGTAAAGAAACGTAAAGCAAGGCAACGTTAAGCTACGTAATGCAAAGTAAAGCAAGGCAACGTAAAGCAACGTAAAGCAATGTAAAGCAAGGCAACGTAAAGCAACGTAAAGCAAGGCAACGTAAAGCAACGTAAAGCAACGTAAAGCAAGGCAAAGTAAAGCAACGTAAAGCAAGGTAAAGCAAGGTAAAGCAACGTAAAAAACTTAAAGCAAGGCAATGTAAAGCAACGTAAAGCAAGGTAACGTAAAGCAAGGTAAAGCCACGTAAAGCAAGGTAAAGCAAGGCAAAGTAAAGCAAGGCAACGTAAAGCAACGTAAAGCAACATAAAGTAAGGTAAAGAAAGGCAACGTAAAACAAGGTAAAGCAAGGCAGCGTAATGCAACGTAAAGCAACGTAAAGCAACGTAAAGCAAGGCAAATCAAGGCAACGTAAAGAAACGTAAAGCAAGGCAACGTAAAGCAATGTAAAGCAAGGCAAAGCAACGTAAAGCAAGGTAAAGCAAGGCAAGGTAAAACAAGGCAAAGCAACGTAAAGCAAGGTAACTCAAGGCAAAGTAAAGCAAGGTAAAGCAACGTAAAGCTAGGCAAAATAAAGCAACGTAAATCAAGGTAAATCAAGGCAAGGCAAAGCAAGGTAAAGCAACGTAAAGCAAGGCAACGTAAAGCAACGTAAAGCAAGGTAAAGCAAGGCAAGGTGAAGCAAGGTAAAGCAAGGCAATGTAAAGTAACGTAAAGCAAGGCAAGGCAATGCAAGGCAAAGGAAGGTAAAGGAAGGCAACGTAAAGCAACGTAAAGCAAGGCAAGGCAAAACAACGTAAAGCAAAGCAAGGCAAGGCAACATAAAGCAATGCAACGTAAAGCAACGTAAAGCAAGGCAACGTAAACCAAGGTAAAGCAAGGCAAGGCAAGGCAATGTAAAGCAAGGCAACGTAAAGCAACGTAAAGCAAGGCAATGTAAAGCAACGTAAAGGAAGACAACGTAAAGCAACGTAAAGCAAGGTAAAGCAAGGTAAAGCAACGTAAAGCAACTTAATGCAAGGAAACGTAAAGCCACGTAAAGCAAGGCAACGTAAAGCAAGCTAAAGCAAGGTAAACCAAGGTAAAGCAACGTAAAGCAACGTAAAGCAAGGCAACGTAAATCAAGGTAAAGAAAGGTAAAGCAAGGTAAAGCAACGTGAAGCAACGTATAGCAAGGACCGTAAAGCAACGTAAAGCAAGGCAACGTAAAGCAAGGCAACGAAAAGCAACGTAAAGCAAGGCAACGTAAAGCAACGAAAAGCAAGGCAACGTAAAGCAAGGCAACGTAAAGCAAGGCAAAGTAAAGCAAGGCAACGTAAAGCAACATAAAGCAAGGCAACATAAAGCAAGGCAACGTACGGCAACGTAAAGCAACATAAAGCAAGGCAACTTAAAGCAACGTAAGGTAACGTAAAGCAAGGCAACGTAAAGCAAGGCATCGTAAAGCAACGTAAAGCATGGGAACGTAAAGGAAGGAAACGTAAAGCAAGGCAACATAAAGCAAGGTAAAGAAAGGTAAAGCAACGTATAGCAAGGACCGTAAAGCAACGTAAAGCAAGGCAACGAAAAGCAAGGCCACGAAAAGCAACGTAAAGCAAGGCATCGTAAAGCAACGTAAAGAAATGCAACGTAAAGCAAGGTAAAGCAAGGTAAAGCATCCTAAAGCAACGTAAAGCAAGGCAACGTAAAGCAAGGTAAAGCTAGGTAAAGCAAGGTAAAGCGACGTAAAGCAAGGCAACGTAAAGCAACGTAAAGCAAGGCAATGTAAAGCAAGGTAAACCAAGGTAAAGCAACGTAAAGGAACGTAAAGCAACGTAAAGCAAGGCAACGTAAAACAACGTAAAGCAAGGCAATGTAAAGCAAGGTAAAGCAAGGTAAAGCAACGTAAAGCAAGGTAAAGCAAGGCAACGTGAACCAAGGCAACCGAAAAGCAACGTAAAGCAAGGCAACGTAAAGCAACGTAAAGCAAGGCAACGTAAATCAACGTAAAGCAAGGCAACGTAAAGCAAGGTAAAGCAAGGTAAAGAAATGCAAAGCAACGTAAAGGAACGTAAAGCAAGGCAACATGAAGCACCGTAAAGAAAGGCAACGTAAAGCAAGGTAAAGCAAGGTAAAGCAACCTAAATCAACGTAAAGCAAGGCAACGTAAAGCAACGTAAATGAAGGTAAAGCAAGCTAAAGCAAGGTATAGCAAGGCATAGCAACGTAAAGCAAGGAAACGTTAAGCAACGTAAAGCAAGGTAAAGAAAGGTAAAGCAAGGTAAAGCAACGTAAAGCAAGGCAACGTAAAGCAACGTTAAGCAAGGTAAAGCAAGGTAAAGCAAGGTAAAGCAACGTAAATCAAGGCAACGTAAATCAACGTAAAGCAAGGTAAAGCAACGTAAAGCAACGTAAAGCAAGGTAATGCAAGGCAACGTAAAGCAAGGTAAAGCAAGGCAACGTAAAGCAACGTAAAGCAACGTAAAGCAAGGCAACGTAAAGCAACGTAAATCAAGGCAACGTAAAGCAACGTAAAGCAACGTAAAGCAAGGTAAAGCAAGGTAAAGCTAGCAACGTAAAGCAAGGTAAAGCAAGGTAAAGCAAGGTAAAGCAACGTAAAGCAAGGTAAAGCAAGGTAAAGCAAGGTAAAGCAACGTAAAGCAACGTATTGCAAGGAACGTAAAGCAACGTAAAGCAAGGCAACGTAAAGCAAGGCAACGAAAAGCTACGTAAAGCAAGGTAAAGCAAGGTAAAGCAAGTTAAATCAACGTAAAGAACGTAAAGCAAGGCAACGTAAAGCCACATAAAGCAAGGCAACCTAAAGCAAGGCAACGTAAAGCAAGGCAACGTAAATCAAGGCAACGTAAAACAAGGCAACGTAAAGCAACGTAAAGCAAGGCAAGGTAAAGGAACGTAAAGCAAGGCAACCTAAAACAAGGCATATCAAGGCAACGTAAAGCAACGTAAAACAAGGAAAGGCAATGCAACGTAAAGCAAGGCAAGACAAGGCAACGTAAAGCAAGGCAACGTAAAGCAACGTAAAGCAAGGCAAGGCAATGTAATGCAAGGCAACGTAAAGCAACGTAAAGCAAGGCAAGGCAATGTAATGCAAGGCAACGTAAATCAATTTAAAGCAACGTAAAGCAACGTAAAGCAACGTAAAGCAAGGCAACGTAAAGCAACGTAAACAACGTAAACCAAGGCAACGTAAAGCAACGTAAAGCAAGGCAACGTAAAGCAACTTAAAGCAACGTAAAGCAAGGCAACGTAAAGCAACGTAAAGCAACGTAATGCAAGGCAAGGCAACGTAAAGCAACGTAAAGAAAGGGAAGGCAAGCTAAAGCAACGTAAAGCAACGTAAAGGAAGGTCAAGGCAAGGTAAAGCAACGTAATGCAACGTAAAGCAACGTCAAGCCAGGCAAGGCAATGTAAAGCAACGTAAAGCAACGCAAAGCAACGTAAAGCAAGGCAAGGCAAGGTAAAGCAACGTAAAGCAACGTAAAGCAAGGCAAGGCAAGGTAAAGCAACGTAAAGCAACGTAAAGCTACGTAAAGAAAGTCAAGGCAAGGCAAGGTAACGCAACGTAAAGCAACGTAAAGAAACGTAAAGCAAAGCAAGGCAAGGTAAAGCAAAGTAAAGCAACGTAAAGTAACGTAAAGCAAGGTAAGGCAAGGCAAAGCTACGTAAAGCAACGTAAACAACGGAAAGCAAGGCAACGTAAAGCAACGTAAAGCAACGTAAAACAACGTAAATCAAGGCAACGTAAAGCAACGTAAATCAACGTAAAGCAGAGCAACGTAAAGCAACGTAAAGCAACGTAAAGCAAGTCAACGTAAAGCAACGTAAAGCAATGCAACATAAAGCAACGTAAAGCAACGTAAAGCAAGGCAAGGCAAGGCAAAGCAACGTAAAGCAACGTAAAGCAAGGCAACGTAAAGCACCGTAAAGCAACCTAAAGCAACGTAAAGCAACGTAATCAGGGCAAGGCAAAGCAAGGCAAAGCAGGCAAAGCAACGTAAAGCAACGTAAAGCAAGGTAAAGCAACGTAAAGCAAGGCAAGGCAAAGCAACGTAAAGCAACGTAAAGCAACGTAAAGCAAGGCAACGTAAAGCAAAGTAAAGCAACGTAAATCAAGGCAACGTAAAGAAAGGCAAAGCAAGGCAAAGCAACGTAAAGCAACGTAAAGCAACGTAAAGCAAGGCAAGGCAAAGCAACGTAAAGCAACGTAAAGCAACGTAAATCTACGTAAACCAAGGCAAGGCAAGGCAAGGCAAGGTAACGCAACGTAAAGCAACGTAAAGCAACGTAAAGAAAGGCAAGGCAAGGTAAAGCAAAGTAAAGCAAGGTAAGGAAAGGCAAGGCAAAGCAAAGCAAGGTAAGGCAAGGCAAGGCAAAGCAAAGTAAAGCAACGTAAAGCAACGTATAAGCAAGGCAACGTAAAGCAACGTAAAGCAACGTAAAACAACGTAAAGCAAGGCAACGTAAAGCAACGTAAATCAATGTAAAGCAAAGCAACGTAAAGCAACGTAAAGCAAGTCAACGTAAAGCAACGTAAAGCAACGTAAAGCAAGGCAACGTAAAGCAACGTAAAGCAATGCAACGTAAAGCAACGTAAAGCAACGTAAAGCAAGGCAAGGCAAGGCAAAGCAACGTAAAGCGAAGTTAAGCAACGTAAAGCAAGGCAAGGCAAAGCAACATAAAGCAACGTAATGCAACGTAAAGCAAGGCAACGTAAAGCAAAGTAAAGCAACGTAAAGCAAGGCAAAGCAAAGCAACGTAAAGAAACGTAAAGCAAGGCAAGGCAAGGCAAAGCAAGGCTAAAGCAAGGCAAAGCAACGTAAAGCAACGTAAAGCAAGGCAAAGCAAGGCAAAGCAACGTAAAGCAACGTATAGCAACGTAAAGCAAGGCAAGGTAAAGCAACGTAAAGCAATGCAAGGTAAAGCAACGTAAAGCAATGTAAAGCATCTTAAAGCAACGTAAAACAATGCAAGGCAAGGTAAAGCAACGTAAAACTATGTAAAGCAACGTAGAGCAAGCCAAGGCAAGGTAAAGCAACGTAAAGCAACGTAAAGCAAGGCAAGGCAAGGTAAAGCAACGTAAAGCAACGTAAAGCAAGGCAAGGCAAAGAAAGGCAAAGCAAGGCAAAGCAACGTAAAGCAACGTAAAGCTAGGTAAAGCAAGGCAAGTCAAAGCAAGGGAAAGCAAGGCAAAGCAATGTAAAGCAACGTAAAGCAACGTAAAGCAAGGCAAGGCGAAGCAACGTAAAGCAACGTAAAGCAACGTAAAGCAAGGCAAGGCAAGGTAAAGCAGCGTAAAGCAGCGTAAAGCAACGTAAAGCAACGTAAAGCAAGGAAAGGCAAGGTAAAGCATCGTAAAGTAAAGTAAACCAACGTAAAGCAACGTAAAGCAAGGCAAGGCAACGTAAAGCAACGTAAAGCAACGTAAAGCAAGGCAAGGCAACGTAAAGCAACGTAAGGCAAGGCAAGTCAACGTAAAGCAACGTAAAGAAGGCAAGGCAACGTAAAGCAACGTAAAGCAACGTAAGTAATGGCAAAGCAACGTAAAGCAAGGCAAGGCAACGTAAAGCAAGGCAACGTAAAGCAAGGCAAGGCAACGTAAAACAACGTAAAGGAAGGCAAGACAACGTAAAGCAAGGCAACGTAAAGCAAAGCAAGGCAACGTAAAGCAACGTAAAGCAAGGCAGAGCAACGTAATGCAACGTAAAGCAACGTAAAGCAAGGCAAGGCAAGGTAAAGCAACATAAAGCAACGTAAAGTAACGTAAAGCAAGGGAAGGCAAGGTAAAGCAACGTAAAGCAACGTAAAGCAAGGCAAGGCAAGGTAAAGCAACGTAAAGCAACGTAAGGCAACGTAAAGCAACGTAAAGCAAGGCAAGGCAAGGTAAAGAAAAGTAAAGCAATGTAAAGCAACGTAAAGCAAGGCAAGGCAAGCTAAATCAACGTAAAGGAAGGAAAGGCAACGTAAAGCAACGCAAAGCAACGTAAAGCACGGCAAGGCAAGGTAAAGCAACGTAAAGCAACGTAAAGCAAGGCAAGGCAAGGTAAAGCAACGTAAAGCAACGTAAAGCTACGTAAAGCAAGGCAAGGCAAGGCAAGGCAAGGTAACGCAACGTAAAACAACGTAAAGTAACGTAAAGCAAGTCAAGGCAAGGTAAAGCAACGTAAAGCAACGTAAAGCAAGGCAAGGCAAGGTAAAGCAACGTAAAGCAACGTAAAACAACGTAAAGCAAGGCAACGTAAAGCAACGTAAATCAACGTAAAGCAAAGCAACGTAAAGCAACGTAAAGCAATGTAAAGGAAGGCAACATAAAGCAACGTAAAGCAAGGCAACGTAAAGCAACGTAAAGCAATGCAACTTAAAGCAACGTAAAGCAACGTAAATCAAGGCAAGGCAAGACAAAGCAACTTAAAGCAACGTAAAGCAACGTAAAGCAATGTAAAGCAAGGCAACGTAAAGCAACGTAAATCAAGGTAAAGCAACGTAAAGCAAGGCAAAGTAAGGCAAAGCAACGTAAAGAAACCTAAAGCAAGGTAAAGCAACGTAAAGCAAGGCAAGGCAAAGCAACGTAAAGCAACGTAAAGTAATGTAAAGGAAGGAAACGTTAAGCAAAGTAAAGCAAGGCAACGTAAAGCAAGGCAAAGCAAGGCAAAGCAACGTAAAGCAACGTAAAGCAACGTAAATCAAGGCAAGGCAAAGCAACGTAAAGTAACGTAAAGCAACGCAAAGGAAGGCAACGTAAAGCAACGTAAAGCAACGTAATGCAACGTAAAGCAAGGGAAGGTAAAGCAACGTAAAGCAACGTAAAGCAAGGCAACGTAAAGCAATCTAAAGGAAGGCAACGTAAGCAACGTAGTGCAACATAAAGCAAGGGAAGGTAAAGCAACGTAAAGCAACATAAAGCAAGGCAACGTAAAGCAACGTAAAGCAAGGACAGGCAAAGCAACGTACAGCAAGGCAACGTAAAGCAACGTAAAGCAAGGCAACGTAAAGCAACGTAAAGCTACGTAAAGCAAAGCAACGTAAAGCAACGTAAAGCAACTTAAAGCAACGTAAAGCAACGTAAAGCAAAGCAACGTAAAGAAAGGCAATGTAAAGCAATGTAAAGCAACGTATAGCAAGGCAACGTAATGCAAGGCAACTTAAAGCAACGTACAGCAACGTAAAGCAAGGCAACGTCAAGCAACGTAAAGCAACGTAAAGCAAGGCAACGTAAAGCAAGGCAACGTAAAGCAAGGCAACGTAATGCAATGTAAAGCAAGGCAACATAAAGCAAAGCAACGTAAAGCAACGTAAAGCAACGTAAAGCAATGTAAAGCAAGGCAACGTAAAGCAAGGCAACGTAAAGCAACGTAAAGCAACGTAAAGCAAGGCAACGTAAAGCAATGTAAACAAGGCAACGTAAAACAATTTAAAGCAACGTAAAGCAAGGCAACGTAAAGCAAGGCAACGTAAAGCAACGTAAAGCAAGGCAACGTAAAGCAAGGCAACGTAAAGCTACTTAAAGCAAGGCAATGTAAAGCAAGGAAACGTAAAGCAATGCAACGTAAAGCAACATAAAGCAATGTAAAGCAAGGCAACGTAAAGCATGGCAACTTAAAGCAAGGCAAGGTAAAGCAACGTAAAGCAACGTAAAGCAAGGCAACGTAAAGCAACGTAAAGCAAGGAAAGGCAAAGCAACGTAAAGCAAGGCAACGTAAAGCAACGTAAAGCAAGGCAACGTAAAGCAAGGCAACGTAAAGCAACGTAAAGCAACGTAAAGCAAGGCAACATAAAGCAACGTAAAGCAAGGCAACGTAAAGCAACGTAAAGCAACGTAAAGCAACGTAAAGCAACGTAAAGCAAAGCAACGTAAAGCAAGGCAATGTAAAGCAACGTAAAGCAACGTAAAGCAAGGCAACGTAATTCAAGGCAACTTAAAGCAACGTACAGCAACGTAAAGCAAGGCAACGTCAAGCAACGTAAAGCAACGTTAAGCAAGGCAACGTAAAGCAAGGCAACGTAAAGCAAGGCAACGTAAAGCAATGTAAAGCAAGGCAACGTAAAGCAAGGCAACGTAAAGCAACGTAAAGCAACGTAAAGCAAGGCAACATAAAGCAAAGCAACGTAAAGCAACGTAAAGCAACGTAAAGCAATGTAAAGCAAGGCAACGTAAAGCAAGGCAACGTAAAGCAACGTAAAGCAACGTAAAGCAAGGCAACGAAAAGCAAGGCAACGTAAAGCAACGTAAAGCAACGTAAAGCAAGGCAACGTAAAGCAACGTAAAGCAAGGCAATGTAAAACAATTTAAAGCAACGTAAAGCAAGGCAACGTAAAGCAAGGCAACGTAAAGCAACGTAAAGCAAGGCAACGTAAAGCAAGGCAACGTAAAGCTACTTAAAGCAAGGCAATGTAAAGCAAGGAAACATAAAGCAATGCAACGTAAAGCAACGTAAAGCAATGTAAAGCAAGGCAACGTAAAGCAAGGCAACTTAAAGCAAGGCAAGGTAAAGCAACGTAAAGCAACGTAAAGCAAGGCAACGTAAAGCAAGGCAACGTAAAGCAACGTAAATCAAGGCAAGGCAAGGCAACGTAAAGCAACGTAAAGCAACGTAAAGCAAGGAAAGGCAAAGCAACGTAAAGCAACGTAAAGCAACGTAAAGAAAGGCAACGTAAAGCAACGTAAAGCAACGTAAAGCAAGGCAACGTAAAGCAAGGCAACGTAAAGCAACGTGAAGTAACACAAAGCAACGTAAAGCAACGTAAAGCAAGGCAACGTAAAGCAATGTAAAGCAACGTAAAGCAAGGCAACGTAAAGCAACGTAAAGCAACGTAAAGCAAGGAAAGGCAAAGCAACGTAAAGCAAGGAAAGGCAAAGCAACGTAAAGCAACTTAAAGCAAGGTAAAGAAAGGCAACGTAAAGCAACGTAATGAAACGTAAAGCAAGGCAACGTAAAGCAACGTAAAGCAACGTAATGCAATGTAAAGCAAGGGAAGGTAGAGCAACGTAAAGCAACGTAAAGCAAGGCAACGTAAAGCAACCTAAAGGAAGGCAACGTAAAGCAACGTAGTGCAACATAAAGCAAGGGAAGGTAAAGCAAAGTAAAGCAACGTAAAGCAAGGCAACATAAAGCAACGTAAAGCAAGGAAAGGCAAAGCAACGTAAAGCAAGGCAAAGTAAAGCAACGTAAAGCAAGGCAACGTAAAGCAAGGCAACGTAAAGCAACGTAAAGCAACGTAAAGCAAGGCAACGTAAAGCAACGTAAAGCAAGGCAACGTAAAGCAACGTAAAGCAACGTAAAGCAAAGCAACGTAAAGCAAGGCAATGTAAAGCAACGTAAAGCAACGTAAAGCAAGGCAACGTAATGCAAGGCAACGTAAAGCAATGTACAGCAACGTAAAGCAAGGCAACGTCAAGCAACGTAAAGCAACGTAAAGCAAGGCAACGTAAAGCAAGGCAACATAAAGCAAGGCAACTTAATGCAACGTAAAGCAAGGCCAAGTAAAGCAAGGCAACGTAAAGCAACGTAAAGCAACGTAAAGCAAGGCAACATAAAGCAAAGCAACGTAAAGCAACGTAAAGCAACGTAAAGCAATGTAAAGCAAGGCAACGTAAAGCAAGGCAACGTAAAGCAACGTAAAGCAACGTAAAGCAAGGCAACGAAAAGGAAGGCAACGTAAAGCAACGTAAAGCAACGTAAAGCAAGGCAACGTAAAGCAAGGCAACGTAAAACAATTTAAAGCAACGTAAAGCAAGGAAACGTAAAGCAAGGCAACGTAAAGCAACGTAAAGCATGGCAACGTAAAGCAAGGCAACGTAAAGCAACTTAAAGCAAGGCAATGTAAAGCAAGGCAACGTAAAGCAAAGCAACGTAAAGCAACGTAAAGCAAGGCAACGTAAAGCAAGGCAACGTAAAGCAACGTAAATCAAGGCAAGGCAAGGAAACGTAAAGCAACGTAAAGCAACGTAAAGCAAGGAAAGGCAAAGCAACGTAAAGCAACGTAAAGCAACATAAAGCAACGTAAAGAAAGGCAACGTAAAGCAACATAAAGCAACGTAAAGCAAGGCAACGTAAAGCAACGTGAATTAACGCAAAGCAACGTAAAGCAACGTAAAGCAAGGCAACGTAAATCAACGTAAAGCAACGTAAAGCAACGTAAAGCAAGGCAACGTAAAGCAAGGCAAAGTAAAGCAAAGCAACGTAAAGCAACGTAAAGCAACGTAAAGCAAGGCAACGTAAAGCAAGGCAACGTAAAGCAAGTCAACGTAAAGCAACGTAAAGCAATGTAAAGCAAGGCAACGTAAATCAAGGCAACGTAAAGCAACATAAAGCAAGGCAAGTTAAGGCAACGTAAAGCAACGTAAAGCAACGTAAAGCAAGGAAAGGCAAAGCAACGTAAAGCAACGTAAAGCAAGGAAAGGCAAAGCAACATAAAGCAACGTAAAGCAACGTAAAGAAAGACAACGTAAAGCAACGTAAAGCAACGTAAAGCAAGGCAACGTAAAGCAACGTAAAGCAACTCAAAGCAACGTAAAGCAACGTAAACCGAGGCAATATAAAGCAACGTAAACCAACGTAAATCAAGGCAATGTAAAGCAACGTAAAGCAACGTAAAGCAACGTAAAGCAAAGCAACGTAAAGCAACGTAAAGCATGGTAAAGCAAGGCAACGTAAAGCAATGTAAACCAAGGCAAAGTCAAGCAACGTAAAGCAACGTAAAGCAAGGCAACGTAAAGCAACGTAAAGCAAGGCAACGTAAAGCAAGGCAACGTAAAGCAACGTAAAGCAAGGCAACGTAAAGCAACGTAAAGCAAGGCATGGCAACGTAAAGCAAGGCAACGTAAAGCAAGGCAAGGCAACGTAAAACAACATAAAGCAAGGCAAGGCAACATAAAGCAAGGCAACGTAAAGCAATGTAAAGCAAGGCAAGGCAACGTAAAGGAAGGTAAAGCAAGGCAGAGCAACGTAAAGCAACGTAAAGCAAGGCAAGGCAAGGTAAAGGAACGTAAAGCAACGTAAAGCAAGGTAAGGCAAGGCAAAGCAACCTAAAGAAACGTAAAGCAAGGCAAGGCAAGGTAAAGCAACGTAAAGCAACGTAAAGCAAGGCAAGGCAAGGCAAAGCAACATAAAGCAACGTAAAACAACGTAAAGCAAGGCAAGGCAAGGTAAAGCAACGTAAAGTAAAGTAAAGCAACGTAAAGCAAGGCAAGGCAATGTTAAGCAACGTAAAGAAAGGGAAGGCAAGGTAAAGCAACGTAAAGCAACGTAAAGGAAGGTCAAGGCAAGGTAAAGCAACGTCAAGCAACGTCAAGCAAGGCAAGGCAAGGTAAAGCAACGTAAAGCAACGTAAAGCAAGGCAAGGCAACGTAAAGCAACGTAAAGCAACGTAAAGAAAGGCAAGGCAACGTAAAGCAACGTAAAGCAACATAAAGCAAGGCAAGGCAAGGTAAAGCAACGTAAAGCAACGTAAAGCAAGGCAAGGCAAGGTAAAGCAACGTAAAGCAACGTAAAGCTACGTAAAGAAAGGCAAGGCAAGGCAAGGTAACGCAACGTAAAGAAACGTAAAGCAACGTAAAGCAAGGCAAGGCAATGTAAATCAACGTAAAGCAACGTAAAGCAAGGCAAGGCAAGGTAAAGCAAAGTAAAGCAACGTAAAGCAACGTAAAGCAAGGTAAGGCAAGGCAAAGCAACGTAAAGCAACATAAACAAGGTAAAGCAAGGCAACGTAAAGCAACGTAAATCAACGTACAGTTGAGCATCGTAAAGCAACGTAAAGCAACGTAAAGCAAGTCAACGTAAAGCAACGTAAAGCAAGGCAAGGCAAGGCAAAGCAACGTAAAGCAACGTAAAGCAACGTAAAGCAAGGCAACGTAAAGCACCGTAAAGCAACCTAAAGCAACGTAAAGCAACGTAATCAGGGCAAGGGAAAGCAAGGCAACGTAAAGCAACGCAACGTAAAGCAAGGCAACCTAAAGCAACGTAAAGCAACGTAAAGCAAGACAATGTAAAGCAAGGCAACGTAAAGCAACGTAAAGCAACGTAAAGCAAGGTAACGTAAAGTAAGGCAACGTAAAGCAACGTAAGGCAACGTAAAGCAAGGCAACGTAAGGCAAGGCAACGCAAAGCAACGTAAACCAACGTAAAGCAAGGCAACGTAAACCAATGTAAAGCAACGTAAAGCAAGGCAACGTAAAGCAAGGCAACGTAAAGTAACGTAAAGCAAGGCAACGTAAAGCAAGGCAAAGTAAAGCAAAACAACGTAAAGCAACGTAAAGCAACGTAAAGCAAGGCAACGTAAAGCAAGGCAACGTAAGGCAACGTAAAGCAAGGCAACGTAAAGCAAGGCAAAGTAAAGAAAAGCAACGTAAAGCAAGGCAACGTAAAGCAAGGCAACGTAAAGCAAGTCAACGTAAAGCAACGTAAAGGAAGGTAAAGCAAGGCAACTTAAAGCAAGGCAACGTAAAGCAACGTAAAGCAAGGCAAGGCAAGGCAACGTAAAGCAACGTAAAGCAACGTAAAGCAAGGAAAGGCAAAGCAACGTAAAGCAAGGAAAGGCAAAGCAACGTAAAGCAAGGATAGGCAAAGCAACGTAAAGCAACGTAAAGCAACGTAAAGCAACGTAAAGAAAGACAACGTAAAGCAACGAAAAGCAACGTAAAGCAACGTAAAGCAAGGCAACGTAAAGCAACGTAAAGCAACTCAAAGCAATGTAATGCAACGTAAACCGAGGCAATGTAAAGCAACGTAAACCAACGTAAATCAAGGCAATTTAAAGCAACGTAAAGCAACGTAAAGCAACGTAAAGCAAGGCAACGTAAAGCAACGTAAAGCATGGTAAAGCAAGGCAACATAAAGAAACGTAAACCAAGGCAAAGTCAAGCAACGTAAAGCAAGGAAACGTAAAGCAAGGCAACGTAAAGCAACGTAAAGCAAGGCAACGTAATGCAAGGCAACGTAAAGCAACGTAAAGCAAAGCAACGTAAAGCAACGTAAAGCAAGGCAAGGCAACGTAAAGCAAGTCAACGTAAAGCAACGTAAAGCAAGGCAACGTAAAGCAAGGCAACGTAAAGCAACGTAAAGCAAGGCAACGTAAAGCAAGGCAACGTAAAGCTACTTAAAGCAAGGCAATGTAAAGCAAGGAAACGTAAAGCAATGCAACGTAAAGCAACGTAAAGCAATGTAAAGCAAGGCAACGTAAAGCAAGGCAACTTAAAGCAAGGCAAGGTAAAGCAACGTAAAGCAACGTAAAGCAAGGCAACGTAAAGCAAGGCAACGTAAAGCAACGTAAAGCAACGTAAATCAAGGCAAGGCAAGGCAACGTAAAGCAACGTAAAGCAAGGAAAGGCAAAGCAACGTAAAGCAACGTAAAGCAACGTAAAGAAAGGCAACGTAAAGCAACGTAAAGCAACGTAAAGCAAGGCAACGTAAAGCAACGTGAAGTAATGCAAAGCAACGTAAAGCAACGTAAAGCAAGGCAACGTAAAGCAACGTAAAGCAACGTAAAGCAAGGCAACGTAAAGCAACGTAAAGCAACGTAAAGCAAGGAAAGGCAAAGCAACGTAAAGCAAGGAAAGGCAAAGCAACGTAAAGCAACTTAAAGCAACGTAAAGAAAGGCAACGTAAAGCAACGTAATGAAACGTAAAGCAAGGCAACGTAAAGCAACGTAAAGCAACGTAATGCAATGTAAAGCAAGGGAAGGTAGAGCAACGTAAAGCAACGTAAAGCAAGGCAACGTAAAGCAACCTAAAGGAAGGCAACGTAAAGCAACGTAGTGCAACATAAACAAGGGAAGGTAAAGCAAATTAAAGCAACGTAAAGCAAGGCAACATAAAGCAACGTAAAGCAAGGAAAGGCAAAGCAACGTAAAGCAAGGCAAAGTAAAGCAACGTAAAGCAAGGCAACGTAAAGCAAGGCAACGTAAAGCAACGTAAAGCAACGTAAAGCAAGGCAACGTAAAGCAACGTAAAGCAAGGCAACGTAAAGCAACGTAAAGCAACGTAAAGCAAAGCAACGTAAAGCAAGGCAATGTAAAGCAACGTAAAGCAACGTAAAGCAAGGCAACGTAATGCAAGGCAACGTAAAGCAATGTACAGCAACGTAAAGCAAGGCAACGTCAAGCAACGTAAAGCAACGTAAAGCAAGGCAACGTAAAGCAAGGCAACATAAAGCAAGGCAACGTAATGCAACGTAAAGCAAGGCCAAGTAAAGCAAGGCAACGTAAAGCAACGTAAAGCAACGTAAAGCAAGGCAACATAAAGCAAAGCAACGTAAAGCAACGTAAAGCAACGTAAAGCAATGTAAAGCAAGGCAACGTAAAGCAAGGCAACGTAAAGCAACGTAAAGCAACGTAAAGCAAGGCAACGAAAAGCAAGGCAACGTAAAGCAACGTAAAGCAACGTAAAGCAAGGCAACGTAAAGCAAGGCAACGTAAAACAATTTAAAGCAACGTAAAGCAAGGCAACGTAAAGCAAGGCAACGTAAAGCAACGTAAAGCATGGCAACGTAAAGCAAGGCAACGTAAAGCAACTTAAAGCAAGGAAATGTAAAGCAAGGCAACGTAAAGCAAAGCAACGTAAAGCAACGTAAAGCAATGTAAAGCAAGGCAACGTAAAGCAAGGCAACTTAAAGCAAGGCAACCTAAAGCAACGTAAAGCAAGGCAACGTAAAGCAAGGCAACGTAAAGCAACGTAAATCAAGGCAAGGCAAGGAAACGTAAAGCAACGTAAAGCAACGTAAAGCAAGGAAAGGCAAAGCAACGTAAAGCAACATAAAGCAACGTAAAGCAACGTAAAGAAAGGCAACGTAAAGCAACATAAAGCAACGTAAAGCAAGGCAACGTAAAGCAACGTGAAGTAACGCAAAGCAACGTAAAGCAACGTAAATCAACGTAAAGCAACGTAAATCAACGTAAAGCAACGTAAAGCAACGTAAAGCAAGGCAACGTAAAGCAAGGCAAAGTAAAGCAAAGCAACGTAAAGCAACGTAAAGCAACGTAAAGCAAGGCAACGTAAAGCAAGGCAAAGTAAAGCAAAGCAACGTAAAGCAACGTAAAGCAATGTAAAGCAAGGCAACGTAAATCAAGGCAACGTAAAGCAACGTAAAGCAAGGCAAGTTAAGGCAACGTAAAGCAACGTAAAGCAACGTAAAGCAAGGAAAGGCAAAGCAACGTAAAGCAACGTAAAGCAAGGAAAGGCAAAGCAACGTAAAGCAACGTAAAGCAACGTAAAGAAAGACAACGTAAAGCAACGTAAAGCAACGTAAAGCAAGGCAACGTAAAGCAACGTAAAGCAACTCAAAGCAACGTAAAGCAACGTAAACCGAGGCAATATAAAGCAACGTAAACCAACGTAAATCAAGGCAATGTAAAGCAACGTAAAGCAACGTAAAGCAACGTAAAGCAAGGCAACGTAAAGCAACGTAAAGCATGGTAAAGCAAGGCAACGTAAAGCAATGTAAACCAAGGCAAAGTCAAGCAACATAAAGCAACGTAAAGCAAGGCAACGTAAAGCAACGTAAAGCAAGGCAACGTAAAGCAAGGCAACGTAAAGCAACGTAAAGCAAGGCATGGCAACGTAAAGCAAGGCAACGTAAAGCAAGGCAAGGCAACGTAAAACAACATAAAGCAAGGCAAGGCAACATAAAGCAAGGCAACGTAAAGCAATGTAAAGCAAGGCAAGGCAACGTAAAGGAACGTAAAGCAAGGCAGAGCAACGTAAAGCAACGTAAAGCAAGGCAAGGCAAGGTAAAGGAACGTAAAGCAACGTAAAGCAAGGTAAGGCAAGGCAAAGCAACGTAAAGGAACGTAAAGCAAGGCAGAGCAACGTAAAGCAACGTAAAGCAAGGCAAGGCAAGGTAAAGCAACATAAAGCAACGTAAAACAACGTAAAGCAAGGCAAGGCAATGTAAAGCAACGTAAAGTAAAGTAAAGCAACGTAAAGCAAGGCAAGGCAATGTTAAGCAACGTAAAGAAAGGGAAGGCAAGGTAAAGCAACGTAAAGCAACGTAAAGGAAGGTCAAGGCAAGGTAAAGCAACGTCAAGCAACGTCAAGCAAGGCAAGGCAAGGTAAAGCAACGTAAAGCAACGTAAAGCAAGGCAAGGCAACGTAAAGCAACGTAAAGCAACGTAAAGAAAGGCAAGGCAACGTAAAGCAACGTAAAGCAACATAAAGCAAGGCAAGGCAAGGTAAAGCAACGTAAAGCAACGTAAAGCAAGGCAAGGCAAGGTAAAGCAACGTAAAGCAACGTAAAGCTACGTAAAGAAAGGCAAGGCAAGGCAAGGTAACGCAACGTAAAGAAACGTAAAGCAACGTAAAGCAAGGCAAGGCAATGTAAATCAACGTAAAGCAACGTAAAGCAAGGCAAGGCAAGGTAAAGCAAAGTAAAGCAACGTAAAGCAACGTAAAGCAAGGTAAGGCAAGGCAAAGCAACGTAAAGCAACATAAACAACGTAAAGCAAGGCAACGTAAAGCAACGTAAATCAACGTACAGCAGAGCATCGTAAAGCAACATAAAGCAACGTAAAGCAAGTCAACGTAAAGCAACGTAAAGCAAGGCAAGGCAAGGCAAAGCAACGTAAAGCAACGTAAAGCAACGTAAAGCAAGGCAACGTAAAGCACCGTAAAGCAACCTAAAGCAACGTAAAGCAACGTAATCAGGGCAAGGGAAAGCAAGGCTACGTAAAGCAACGTAAAGCTACGTAAAGCAACGCAACGTAAAGCAAGGCAACCTAAAGCAACGTAAAGCAACGTAAAGCAAGACAATGTAAAGCAAGGCAACGTAAAGCAACGTAAAGCAACGTAAAGCAAGGCAACGTAAAGTAAGGCAACGTAAAGCAACGTAAGGCAACGTAAAGCAAGGCAACGTAAAGCAACGTAAGGCAAGCCAACGCAAAGCAACGTAAACCAACGTAAAGCAAGGCAACGTAAACCAATGTAAAGCAACGTAAAGCAAGGCAACGTAAAGCAAGGCAACGTAAAGTAACGTAAAGCAAGGCAACGTAAAGCAAGGCAAAGTAAAGCAAAACAACGTAAAGCAACGTAAAGCAACGTAAAGCAAGGCAACGTAAAGCAAGGCAACGTAAGGCAACGTAAAGCAAGGCAACGTAAAGCAAGGCAAAGTAAAGAAAAGCAACGTAAAGCAAGGCAACGTAAAGCAAGGCAACGTAAAGCAAGTCAACGTAAAGCAACGTAAAGCAAGGTAAAGCAAGGCAACTTAAAGCAAGGCAACGTAAAGCAACGTAAAGCAAGGCAAGGCAAGGCAACGTAAAGCAACGTAAAGCAACGTAAAGCAAGGCAACGTAAAGCAAGGCAACGTAAAACAATTTAAAGCAACGTAAAGCAAGGCAACGTAAAGCAAGGCAACGTAAAGCAACGTAAAGCATGGCAACGTAAAGCAAGGCAACGTAAAGCAACTTAAAGCAAGGAAATGTAAAGCAAGGCAACGTAAAGCAAAGCAACGTAAAGCAACGTAAAGCAATGTAAAGCAA
This sequence comes from Phaenicophaeus curvirostris, assembly GCF_032191515.1. Classification (NCBI taxonomy): domain Eukaryota; kingdom Metazoa; phylum Chordata; class Aves; order Cuculiformes; family Cuculidae; genus Phaenicophaeus; species Phaenicophaeus curvirostris. The sequence continues at coordinate 757,708 of NW_027206692.1, forward strand.
GGCAACGTAAAGCAAGGCAACTTAAAGCAAGGCAACGTAAAGCAACGTAAAGCAAGGCAACGTAAAGCAAGGCAACGTAAAGCAACGTAAATCAAGGCAAGGCAAGGAAACGTAAAGCAACGTAAAGCAACGTAAAGCAAGGAAAGGCAAAGCAACGTAAAGCAACATAAAGCAACGTAAAGCAACGTAAAGAAAGGCAACGTAAAGCAACATAAAGCAACGTAAAGCAAGGCAACGTAAAGCAACGTGAAGTAACGCAAAGCAACGTAAAGCAACGTAAAGCAAGGCAACGTAAATCAACGTAAAGCAACGTAAAGCAACGTAAAGCAAGGCAACGTAAAGCAAGGCAAAGTAAAGCAAAGCAACGTAAAGCAACGTAAAGCAACGTAAAGCAAGGCAACGTAAAGCAAGGCAACGTAAAGCAAGTCAACGTAAAGCAACGTAAAGCAATGTAAAGCAAGGCAACGTAAATCAAGGCAACGTAAAGCAACGTAAAGCAAGGCAAGTTAAGGCAACGTAAAGCAACGTAAAGCAACGTAAAGCAAGGAAAGGCAAAGCAACGTAAAGCAACGTAAAGCAAGGAAAGGCAAAGCAACGTAAAGCAACGTAAAGCAACGTAAAGAAAGACAACGTAAAGCAACGTAAAGCAACGTAAAGCAAGGCAACGTAAAGCAACGTAAAGCAACTCAAAGCAACGTAAAGCAACGTAAACCGAGGCAATATAAAGCAACGTAAACCAACGTAAATCAAGGCAATGTAAAGCAACGTAAAGCAACGTAAAGCAACGTAAAGCAAGGCAACGTAAAGCAACGTAAAGCATGGTAAAGCAAGGCAACGTAAAGCAATGTAAACCAAGGCAAAGTCAAGCAACGTAAAGCAACGTAAAGCAAGGCAACGTAAAGCAACGTAAAGCAAGGCAACGTAAAGCAAGGCAACGTAAAGCAACGTAAAGCAAGGCATGGCAACGTAAAGCAAGGCAACGTAAAGCAAGGCAAGGCAACGTAAAACAACATAAAGCAAGGCAAGGCAAGGCAACGTAAAGCAACGTAAAGCAACGTAAAGCAAGGCAACGTAAAGCAAGGCAACGTAAAACAATTTAAAGCAACGTAAAGCAAGGCAACGTAAAGCAAGGCAACGTAAAGCAACGTAAAGCATGGCAACGTAAAGCAAGGCAACGTAAAGCAACTTAAAGCAAGGAAATGTAAAGCAAGGCAACGTAAAGCAAAGCAACGTAAAGCAACGTAAAGCAATGTAAAGCAAGGCAACGTAAAGCAAGGCAACTTAAAGCAAGGCAACGTAAAGCAACGTAAAGCAAGGCAACGTAAAGCAAGGCAACGTAAAGCAACGTAAATCAAGGCAAGGCAAGGAAACGTAAAGCAACGTAAAGCAACGTAAAGCAAGGAAAGGCAAAGCAACGTAAAGCAACATAAAGCAACGTAAAGCAACGTAAAGAAAGGCAACGTAAAGCAACATAAAGCAACGTAAAGCAAGGCAACGTAAAGCAACGTGAAGTAACGCAAAGCAACGTAAAGCAACGTAAAGCAAGGCAACGTAAATCAACGTAAAGCAACGTAAAGCAACGTAAAGCAAGGCAACGTAAAGCAAGGCAAAGTAAAGCAAAGCAACGTAAAGCAACGTAAAGCAACGTAAAGCAAGGCAACGTAAAGCAAGGCAACGTAAAGCAAGTCAACGTAAAGCAACGTAAAGCAATGTAAAGCAAGGCAACGTAAATCAAGGCAACGTAAAGCAACGTAAAGCAAGGCAAGTTAAGGCAACGTAAAGCAACGTAAAGCAACGTAAAGCAAGGAAAGGCAAAGCAACGTAAAGCAACGTAAAGCAAGGAAAGGCAAAGCAACGTAAAGCAACGTAAAGCAACGTAAAGAAAGACAACGTAAAGCAACGTAAAGCAACGTAAAGCAAGGCAACGTAAAGCAACGTAAAGCAACTCAAAGCAACGTAAAGCAACGTAAACCGAGGCAATATAAAGCAACGTAAACCAACGTAAATCAAGGCAATGTAAAGCAACGTAAAGCAACGTAAAGCAACGTAAAGCAAGGCAACGTAAAGCAACGTAAAGCATGGTAAAGCAAGGCAACGTAAAGCAATGTAAACCAAGGCAAAGTCAAGCAACGTAAAGCAACGTAAAGCAAGGCAACGTAAAGCAACGTAAAGCAAGGCAACGTAAAGCAAGGCAACGTAAAGCAACGTAAAGCAAGGCATGGCAACGTAAAGCAAGGCAACGTAAAGCAAGGCAAGGCAACGTAAAACAACATAAAGCAAGGCAAGGCAACATAAAGCAAGGCAACGTAAAGCAATGTAAAGCAAGGCAAGGCAACGTAAAGGAACGTAAAGCAAGGCAGAGCAACGTAAAGCAACGTAAAGCAAGGCAAGGCAAGGTAAAGGAACGTAAAGCAACGTAAAGCAAGGTAAGGCAAGGCAAAGCAACGTAAAGGAACGTAAAGCAAGGCAGAGCAACGTAAAGCAACGTAAAGCAAGGCAAGGCAAGGTAAAGCAACATAAAGCAACGTAAAACAACGTAAAGCAAGGCAAGGCAATGTAAAGCAACGTAAAGTAAAGTAAAGCAACGTAAAGCAAGGCAAGGCAATGTTAAGCAACGTAAAGAAAGGGAAGGCAAGGTAAAGCAACGTAAAGCAACGTAAAGGAAGGTCAAGGCAAGGTAAAGCAACGTCAAGCAACGTCAAGCAAGGCAAGGCAAGGTAAAGCAACGTAAAGCAACGTAAAGCAAGGCAAGGCAACGTAAAGCAACGTAAAGCAACGTAAAGAAAGGCAAGGCAACGTAAAGCAACGTAAAGCAACATAAAGCAAGGCAAGGCAAGGTAAAGCAACGTAAAGCAACGTAAAGCAAGGCAAGGCAAGGTAAAGCAACGTAAAGCTACGTAAAGCTACGTAAAGAAAGGCAAGGCAAGGCAAGGTAACGCAACGTAAAGAAACGTAAAGCAACGTAAAGCAAGGCAAGGCAATGTAAATCAACGTAAAGCAACGTAAAGCAAGGCAAGGCAAGGTAAAGCAAAGTAAAGCAACGTAAAGCAACGTAAAGCAAGGTAAGGCAAGGCAAAGCAACGTAAAGCAACATAAACAACGTAAAGCAAGGCAACGTAAAGCAACGTAAATCAACGTACAGCAGAGCATCGTAAAGCAACATAAAGCAACGTAAAGCAAGTCAACGTAAAGCAACGTAAAGCAAGGCAAGGCAAGGCAAAGCAACGTAAAGCAACGTAAAGCAACGTAAAGCAAGGCAACGTAAAGCACCGTAAAGCAACCTAAAGCAACGTAAAGCAACGTAATCAGGGCAAGGGAAAGCAAGGCAACGTAAAGCAACGTAAAGCTACGTAAAGCAACGCAACGTAAAGCAAGGCAACCTAAAGCAACGTAAAGCAACGTAAAGCAAGACAATGTAAAGCAAGGCAACGTAAAGCAACGTAAAGCAACGTAAAGCAAGGCAACGTAAAGTAAGGCAACGTAAAGCAACGTAAGGCAACGTAAAGCAAGGCAACGTAAAGCAACGTAAGGCAAGGCAACGCAAAGCAACGTAAACCAACGTAAAGCAAGGCAACGTAAACCAATGTAAAGCAACGTAAAGCAAGGCAACGTAAAGCAAGGCAACGTAAAGTAACGTAAAGCAAGGCAACGTAAAGCAAGGCAAAGTAAAGCAAAACAACGTAAAGCAACGTAAAGCAACGTAAAGCAAGGCAACGTAAAGCAAGGCAACGTAAGGCAACGTAAAGCAAGGCAACGTAAAGCAAGGCAAAGTAAAGAAAAGCAACGTAAAGCAAGGCAACGTAAAGCAAGGCAACGTAAAGCAAGTCAACGTAAAGCAACGTAAAGCAAGGTAAAGCAAGGCAACTTAAAGCAAGGCAACGTAAAGCAACGTAAAGCAAGGCAAGGCAAGGCAACGTAAAGCAACGTAAAGCAACGTAAAGCAAGGAAAGGCAAAGCAACGTAAAGCAAGGAAAGGCAAAGCAACGTAAAGCAAGGATAGGCAAAGCAACGTAAAGCAACGTAAAGCAACGTAAAGCAACGTAAAGAAAGACAACGTAAAGCAACGAAAAGCAACGTAAAGCAACGTAAAGCAAGGCAACGTAAAGCAACGTAAAGCAACTCAAAGCAATGTAATGCAACGTAAACCGAGGCAATGTAAAGCAACGTAAACCAACGTAAATCAAGGCAATTTAAAGCAACGTAAAGCAACGTAAAGCAACGCAAAGCCTTTGACACAGTTTCTCACAGCGTTCTGCTTGAGAAACTGTCAGCCTTTGGGCTGGACAGGCGCACACTCTCCTGGGTGGAAAACTGGTTGGATGGCCGGGCCCAGAGGGTGGTGGTAAATGGTGTGAAATCCAGCTGGAGGCCAGTGACAAGTGGGGTTCCCCAGGGCTCAGTGCTGGGTCCAGCCCTGTTCAATGTCTTCATCAATGACCTGGATGAAGGCATCGAATGCACCCTTAGCAAGTTTGCGGATGACACTAAGCTGGGTGGAAGTGTCGATCTGCTGGAGGGTCGGGAGGCTCTGCAAAGGGATCTGAACAGGCTGGACCGCTGGGCAGAGTCCAATGGCATGAGGTTTAACAAGGCCAAATGCCGGGTCCTGCACTTGGGGCACAACAACCCTATGCAGTGCTACAGACTGGGAGAAGTCTGTCTAGAAAGCTGCCTGGAGGAGAGGGACCTGGGGGTGTTGGTTGACAGCCGACTGAATATGAGCCAGCAGTGTGCCCAGGTGGCCAAGAAGGCCAATGGCATCTTGGCTTGTATCAGAAACGGCGTGACCAGCAGGTCCAGGGAGGTTATCCTCCCTCTGTACTCGGCACTGGTGAGACCGCTCCTCGAATCCTGTGTTCAGTTCTGGGCCCCTCACCACAAGAAGGATGTTGAGGCTCTGGAGAGAGTCCAGAGAAGAGCAACAAAGCTGGTGAAAGGGCTGGAGAACAGGCCTTATGAGGAGCGGCTGAGAGAGCTGGGGTTGTTTAGCCTGGAGAAGAGGAGGCTGAGGGGTGACCTCATTGCTCTCTACAACTACCTGAAAGGACGTTGTAGAGAGGAGGGTGCTGGCCTCTTCTCCCAAGTGACAGGGGACAGGACAAGAGGGAATGGCCTCAAGCTCCGCCAGGGGAGGTTTAGGCTAGACGTTAGGAAAAAATTCTTTACAGAAAGGGTCATTGGGCACTGGAACAGGCTGCCCAGGGAGGTGGTTGAGTCACCTTCCCTGGAGGTGTTTAAGGCACGGGTGGACGAGGTGCTGAGGGATATGGTTTAGTGTTTGGTAGGAACGGTTGGACTCGGTGATCCGGTGGGTCTCTTCCAACCTGGTTATTCTGCGATTCTGTGATTCTGTGATTCTGTAAAGCAAGGCAACGTAAAGCAACGTAAAGCATGGTAAAGCAAGGCAACATAAAGCAACGTAAACCAAGGCAAAGTCAAGCAACGTAAAGCAAGGAAACGTAAAGCAAGGCAACGTAAAGCAACGTAAAGCAAGGCAACGTAATTCAAGGCAACGTAAAGCAACGTAAAGCAAAGCAACGTAAAGCAACGTAAAGCAAGGCAAGGCAACGTAAAGCAAGTCAACGTAAAGCAACGTAAAGCAAGGCATGGCAACGTAAAGCAAGGCAACGTAAAGCAACGTAAAGCAAGGCAAGGAAACGTAAAGCAAGGCAAGGTAAAGCAACGTAAAGCAAGGCAAGGCAACGTAAAGCAAGGCAACCTAAAGCAACGTAAAGCAAGGCAATGCAACGTAAAACAAAGCAACGTAAAGCAACGTAAGGCAAGGCAAGGCAACGAAAAGCAAGGCAACGTAAAGCAACGTAAAGCAAGGCAAGGCAAGGCAACGTAAAGCAAGGCAACATAAATCAACGTAAAGCAACGTAAAGCAAGGCAAGGCAACGTAAAGCAAGGCAAGGCAACGTAAAACAACGTAAAGCAAGGCAAGGCAACGTAAAGCAAGGCAACGTAAAGCAACGTAAAGCAAGGCAAGGCAACGTAAAGCAACGCAAAGCAAGGCAAGGCAAGGTAAAGCAACGTAAAGCAACGTAAAGCAAGGCAAGGCAAGGTAAAGCAACATAAAGCAACGTAAAGAAAGGCAAGGCAAGGTAAAGCAACGTAAAGTAACGTAAAGCAACGTAAAGCAAGGCAAGGCAACGTAAAGCAACGTAAAGAAAGGGAAGGCAAAGTAAAGCAACGTAAAGCAACGTAAAGGAAGGTCAAGGCAAGGTAAAGCAACGTAAAGCAACGCAAAGCAACATAAAGCAAGGCAAGGCAAGGTAAAGCAACGTAAAGCAACGTAAAGCAAGGCAAGGCAACGTAAAGCAACGTAAAGCAACGTAAAGCAAGGAAAGGCAACGTAAAGCAAAGTAAAGCAACTTAAAGCAAGGCAAGGCAACGTAAAGCAACGTAAAGCAACGTAAAGCAAGGCAAGGCAACGTAAAGCAACGTAAAGCAACGTAAAGCTACGTAAAGAAAGTCAAGGCAAGGCAAGGCACGGTAACGCAACGTAAAGCAACGTAAAGCAACGTAAAGGAAGGCAAGGCAAGGTAAAGCAACCTAAAGCAAAGTAAAGCAACGTAAAGCAAGGCAAGGCAAGGTAAAACAAAGTAAAGCAACGTAAAGCAACGTAAAGCAAGGCAACGTAAAGAAAGGCAAAGCAAGGCAAAGCAACGTAAAGCAACGTAAAGCAACGTAAAGCAACGTAAATCAAGGCAAGGCAAGGCAAAGCAATGTAAAGTAACGTAAAGCAACGTAAAGCAAGGCAACGTAAAGCAACGTAATGCAACGTAAAGCAACGTAAATCAAGGCAAGGCAAGGCAAAGCAATGTAAAGTAACGTAAAGCAACGTAAAGCAAGGCAACGTAAAGCAACGTAAATCAACGTAAAGCAGTACAACGTAAAGCAACGTTACGCAAGTCAACGTAAAGCAACGTAATGCAACGTAAAGCAACGTAAATCAAGGCAAGGCAAGGCAAAACAATGTAAAGTAACGTAAAGCAACGTAAAGCAAGGCAACGTAAAGCACCGTAAAGCAACCTAAAGCAATGTAAAGCAACTTAATCAGGGCAAGGCAAAGCAAGGCAAAGCAGGCAAAGCAACGTAAAACAACCTAAAGCAAGGTAAAGCAACGTAAAGCAAGGCAAGGCAAAGCAACGTAAAGCAATGTAAAGCAACGTAAAGCAAGGCAACGTAAAGCAAAGTAAAGCAACGTAAAGCAAGGCAACGTAAAGCAAAGTAAAGCAACGTAAAGCAAGGCAACGTAAAGAAAGGGAAAGCAAGGCAAAGCAACGTAAAGCAACGTAAAGCAACGTAAAGCAACGTAAATCAAGGCAAGGCAAAACAACGTAAAGCAACGTAAAGCAACGTAAAGCTACGTAAAGCCAGGCAAGGCAAGGCAAGGTAACGCAACGTAAAGCAACGTAAAGCAACGTAAAGCAAGGCAAGGCAAGGTAAAGCAACGTAAAGCAACGTAAAGCAAGGTAAGGCAAGGCAAGGCAAAGCAACGTAAAGCAACGTAAAGCAAGGCAACGTAAAGCAACGTAAAGCAACGTAAAACAACGTAAAGCAAGGCAACGTAAAGCAACGTAAATCAACGTAAAGCAAAGAAACGTAAAGCAACGTAAAGCAAGTCAACGTAAAGCAACGTAAAGCAACGTAAAGCAAGGCAACGTAAAGCAACGTAAAGCAAAGCAACGTAAAGCAACGTAAAGTAACGTAAAGCAAGGCAACGTAAAGCAACGTAAAGCAAAGCAACGTAAAGCAACGTAATGTAACGTAAAGCAAGGCAAGGCAAGGTAAAGCAACGTAAAGCAACGTAAAGCAACGTAAAGCAAGTGAACGTAAAGCAACGTAAAGCAACGTAAAGCAAGGCAACGTAAAGCAACGTAAAGCAATGCAACGTAAAGCAAAGTAAAGCAAGGTAAATCAAGGCAAGGCAAGGCAAAGCAACGTAAAGCAAAGTTAAGCAACGTAAAGCAAGGCAAGACAAAGCAACGTAAAGCAACGTAAAGCAAGGCAACGTATATCAACGTAAAGCAACGTAAAGCAAGGCAAGGCAAGGCAAAGCAAGGCTAAAGCAAGGCAAAGCAACGTAAAGCAACGTAAAGCAACCTAAAGCAAGGCAAGGCAAGGTAAAGCAACGTAAAGCAACGTAAAGCAAGGCAAGGCAATGTAAAGCAACTTAAAGCAACGTAAAGCAAGGTAAGGCAAGGCAAGGCAAAGCAACGTAAAGCAACGTAAAGCAAGGCAACGTAAAGCAACGTAAAACAACGTAAAGCAAGGCAACGTAAAGCAACGTAAATCAACGTAAAGCAAAGCAACGTAAAGCAACGTAAAGCAAGGCAAGGCAAAGCAACGTAAAGCAACGTAAAGCAACGTAAAGCAAGGCAACGTAAAGCAAAGTAAAGCAAGGTAAAGCAAGGCAAGGCAAAGCAAAGCAAGGCTAAAGCAAGGCAAAGCAACGTAGAGGAACGTAAAGCAAGGCAAAGCAAGGAAAAGCAACGTAAAGCAACGTAAAGCAACGTAAAGCAAAGTAAAGCAAGGCAAGGTAAAGCAACGTAAAGCAACGTAAAGCAAGGTAAGGCAAGGCAAGGCAAAGCAACGTAAAGCAACGTAAAGCAACGTAAAGCAAGGCAACGTAAAGCAACGTAAAACAACGTAAAGCAAGGCAACGTAAAGCAACGTAAATCAACGTAAAGCAAAGCAACGTAAAGCAACGTAAAGCAAGTCAACGTAAAGCAACGTAAAGCAATGTAAAGCAAGGCAACGTAAAGCAACGTAAAGCAATGCAACGTAACTCAACGTAAAGCAACGTAAAGCAAGGCAAGGCAAAGCAACGTAAAGCAACGTAAAGCAACCTAAAGCAAGGCAAGGCAAGGTAAAGCAACGTAAAGCAACGTAAAGCAAGGCAAGGCAAGGTAAAGCAACGTAAAGCAACGTAAAGCAAGGTAAGGCAAGGCAAGGCAAAGCAACGTAAAGCAACGTAAAGCAACGTAAAGCAAGGCAACGTAAAGCAACGTAAAACAACGTAAAGCAAGGCAACGTAAAGCAACGTAAATCAACGTAAAGCAAAGCAACGTAAAGCAACGTAAAGCAAGTCAACGTAAAGCAACGTAAAGCAATGTAAAGCAAGTCAACGTAAATCAACGTAAAGCAATGCAACGTAAATCAACGTAAAGCAACGTAAAGCAAGGCAAGGCAAGGTAAAGCAACGTAAAGCAACGTAAAGCAACGTAAAGCAAGTCAACGTAAAGCAACGTAAAACAAGGCAACGTAAAGCAACGTAAAGCAATGCAACGTAAAGCAACGTAAAGCAACGTAAAGCAAGGCAAGGCAAGGCAAAGCAACGTAAAGCAAAGTTAAGCAACGTAAAGCAAGGCAAGGCAAAGCAATGCAAAGCAACGTAAAGCAACGTAAAGCAAGGCAACGTAAAGCAAAGTAAAGCAACGTAAAGCAAGGCAAGGCAAAGCAAAGCAAGGCTAAAGCAAGGCAAAGCAACGTAGAGGAACGTAAAGCAAGGCAAAGAAAGGCAAAGCGACGTAAAGCAACGTAAAGCAACGTAAAGCAAGGCAAGGAAAAGCAACGTAAAGCAACGTAAAGCAACGTAAATCAACGTAAAGCAAAGCAACGTAAAGCAACGTAAAGCAAGTCAACGTAAAGCAACGTAAAGCAATGTAAAGCAAGTCAACGTAAATCAACGTAAAGCAATGCAACGTAAATCAACGTAAAGCAACGTAAAGCAAGGCAAGGCAAGGTAAAGCAACGTAAAGCAACGTAAAGCAACGTAAAGCAAGTCAACGTAAAGCAACGTAAAACAAGGCAACGTAAAGCAACGTAAAGCAATGCAACGTAAAGCAACGTAAAGCAACGTAAAGCAAGGCAAGGCAAGGCAAAGCAACGTAAAGCAAAGTTAAGCAACGTAAAGCAAGGCAAGGCAAAGCAATGCAAAGCAACGTAAAGCAACGTAAAGCAAGGCAACGTAAAGCAAAGTAAAGCAACGTAAAGCAAGGCAAGGCAAAGCAAAGCAAGGCTAAAGCAAGGCAAAGCAACGTAGAGGAACGTAAAGCAAGGCAAAGAAAGGCAAAGCGACGTAAAGCAACGTAAAGCAACGTAAAGCAAGGCAAGGAAAAGCAACGTAAAGCAACGTAAAGCAACGTAAATCAAGGCAAGGCAAAGCAACGTAAAGTAACGTAAAGCAACGTAAATCAAGGCAAAGCAACGTAAAGCAAGGCAAGGCAAGGTAAATCAACGTAAAGCAACTTGAAGCAACGTAAAGCAAGGCAAGGCAAGGTAAAGCAGCGTAAAGCAACGTAAAGCAACGTAAAGCAAGGCAAGGCAAAGCAAGGCAAGGCAAGGCAAAGCAACGTAAAGCAACGTAAAGCAAGGCAAGTCAAAGCAACGTAAAGCAACGTAAAGCAACGTAAAGCAAGGCAAGGCAAGGTAAAGCAACATAAAGCAGCGTAAAGCAACGTAAAGCAACGTAAAGCAAGGCAAGGCAAGGTAAAGCATCGTAAAGTAACGTAAACCAACGTAAAGCAACGTAAAGCAAGGCAAGGCAAAGTAAAGCAATGTAAAGCAAGGCAAGGCAACGTAAAGCAACGTAAGGCAAGGCAAGTCAACGTAAAGAAACGTAAAGAAGGCAAGGCAACTTAAAGCAACGTAAAGCAACGTAAGTAAAGGCAAAGCAACGTAAAGCAAGGCAAGGTAAAGCAACGTAAAGCAAGGCAAGGCAAGACAACGTAAAGCAAGGCAACGTAAAGCAACGTAAAGCAAGGCAAGGCAAGGCAAAGCAACCTAAAGAAACGTAAAGCAAGGCAAGGCAAGGTAAAAAAACGTAAAGCAACGTAAATCAAGGCAAGGTAAGGTAAAGCAACATAAAGCAACGTAATGTAAAGTAAAGCAAGGGAAGGCAAGGTAAAGCAACGTAAAGCAACGTAAAGCAAGGCAAGGCAAGGTAAAGCAACGTAAAGCAACGTAAAGCAACGTAAAGCAATGCAAGGCAAGGTAAAGAAATGTAAAGCAATGTAAAGCAACGTAAAGCAAGGCAAGGCAAGGTAAATCAACGTAAATCAACGCAAAGCAACGTAAAGAAAGGCAAGGCAAGGTAAAGCAACGTAAAGCAAGGAAAGGCAACGTAAAGCAACGTAAGGCAACGTAAAGCAAGGCAAGGCAAGGCAAAGCAACGTAAAGCAACGTAAAGCAACATAAAGCAACGTAAAGCAAGGCAACGTAAAGCAACGTAAAGCAACGTAAAACAACGTTAAGCAAGGCAACGTAAAGCAACGTAAATCAACGTAAAGCAAAGGAACGTAAAGCAACGTAAAGCAACGTAAAGCAAGGCAAGGCAAGGTAAAGCAACGTAAAGCAATGTAAAGCAACGTAAAGCAAGTCAACGTAAAGCAACGTAAAGCAACGTAAAGCAAGGCAACGTAAAGCAACCTAAAGCAATGCAACGTAAAGCAAAGTAAAGCAACGTAAAGCAAGGCAAGGCAAGGCAAAGCAACGTAAAGCAAAGTTAAGCAACGTAAAGCAAGGCAAGGCAAAGCAAAGTAAAGCAACGTAAAGCAACGTAAAGCAAGGCAACGTAAAGCAAAGTAAAGCAACGTAAAGCAAGGCAACGCAAAGCAACGTAAAGAAACGTAAAGCAAGGCAAGGCAAGGCAAATCAAGGCTAAAGCAAGGCAAAGCAACTTAAAGCAACGTAAAGAAAGGCAAGGAAATCAACGTAAAGCAACGTAAAGCAACGTAAATCAAGGCAAGGCAAAGCAACGTAAAGTAACGTAAAGCAACGTAAAGCAACGTAAATCAAGGCAAAGCAACGTAAAGCAAGGCAAGGCAAGGTAAATCAACGTAAAGCAAAGTAAATCAACGTAAAGCAAGGCAAGGCAAGGTAAAGCAACGTAAAACAACGTAAAGCAACGTAGAGCAAGGCAAGGCAAGGAAAAGCAACGTAAAGCAACATAAAGCAAGGCAAGGCAAGGTAAAGCAGCGTAAAGAAGCGTAAAGCAACGTAAAGCAAGGCAAGGCAAAGAAAGGCAAAGCAAGGCAAAGCAACGTAAAGCAACGTAAAGCAACGTAAAGCAAGGCAAGTCAAAGCAATGTTAAGCAACGTAAAGCAACGTAAAGCAAGGCAAGGCAAAGCAACGTAAAGTAACGTAAAGCAACGTAAAGCAACGTAAAGCAATGTAAAGCAACGTAAAGCAAGGCAAGGAAAAGCAACGTAAAGCAACGTAAAGCAACGTAAATCAAGGCAAGGCAAAGCAACGTAAAGTAACGTAAAGCAACGTAAATCAAGGCAAAGCAACGTAAAGCAAGGCAAGGCAAGGTAAATCAACGTAAAGCAACTTGAAGCAACGTAAAGCAAGGCAAGGCAAGGTAAAGCAGCGTAAAGCAACGTAAAGCAACGTAAAGCAAGGCAAGGCAAAGCAAGGCAAGGCAAGGCAAAGCAACGTAAAGCAACGTAAAGCAAGGCAAGTCAAAGCAACGTAAAGCAACGTAAAGCAACGTAAAGCAAGGCAAGGCAAGGTAAAGCAACATAAAGCAGCGTAAAGCAACGTAAAGCAACGTAAAGCAAGGCAAGGCAAGGTAAAGCATCGTAAAGTAACGTAAACCAACGTAAAGCAACGTAAAGCAAGGCAAGGCAAAGTAAAGCAATGTAAAGCAAGGCAAGGCAACGTAAAGCAACGTAAGGCAAGGCAAGTCAACGTAAAGAAACGTAAAGAAGGCAAGGCAACTTAAAGCAACGTAAAGCAACGTAAGTAAAGGCAAAGCAACGTAAAGCAAGGCAAGGTAAAGCAACGTAAAGCAAGGCAAGGCAAGACAACGTAAAGCAAGGCAACGTAAAGCAACGTAAAGCAAGGCAAGGCAAGGCAAAGCAACCTAAAGAAACGTAAAGCAAGGCAAGGCAAGGTAAAAAAACGTAAAGCAACGTAAATCAAGGCAAGGTAAGGTAAAGCAACATAAAGCAACGTAATGTAAAGTAAAGCAAGGGAAGGCAAGGTAAAGCAACGTAAAGCAACGTAAAGCAAGGCAAGGCAAGGTAAAGCAACGTAAAGCAACGTAAAGCAACGTAAAGCAATGCAAGGCAAGGTAAAGAAATGTAAAGCAATGTAAAGCAACGTAAAGCAAGGCAAGGCAAGGTAAATCAACGTAAATCAACGCAAAGCAACGTAAAGAAAGGCAAGGCAAGGTAAAGCAACGTAAAGCAAGGAAAGGCAACGTAAAGCAACGTAAGGCAACGTAAAGCAAGGCAAGGCAAGGCAAAGCAACGTAAAGCAACGTAAAGCAACATAAAGCAACGTAAAGCAAGGCAACGTAAAGCAACGTAAAGCAACGTAAAACAACGTTAAGCAAGGCAACGTAAAGCAACGTAAATCAACGTAAAGCAAAGGAACGTAAAGCAACGTAAAGCAACGTAAAGCAAGGCAAGGCAAGGTAAAGCAACGTAAAGCAATGTAAAGCAACGTAAAGCAAGTCAACGTAAAGCAACGTAAAGCAACGTAAAGCAAGGCAACGTAAAGCAACCTAAAGCAATGCAACGTAAAGCAAAGTAAAGCAACGTAAAGCAAGGCAAGGCAAGGCAAAGCAACGTAAAGCAAAGTTAAGCAACGTAAAGCAAGGCAAGGCAAAGCAAAGTAAAGCAACGTAAAGCAACGTAAAGCAAGGCAACGTAAAGCAAAGTAAAGCAACGTAAAGCAAGGCAACGCAAAGCAACGTAAAGAAACGTAAAGCAAGGCAAGGCAAGGCAAATCAAGGCTAAAGCAAGGCAAAGCAACTTAAAGCAACGTAAAGAAAGGCAAGGAAATCAACGTAAAGCAACGTAAAGCAACGTAAATCAAGGCAAGGCAAAGCAACGTAAAGTAACGTAAAGCAACGTAAAGCAACGTAAATCAAGGCAAAGCAACGTAAAGCAAGGCAAGGCAAGGTAAATCAACGTAAAGCAAAGTAAATCAACGTAAAGCAAGGCAAGGCAAGGTAAAGCAACGTAAAACAACGTAAAGCAACGTAGAGCAAGGCAAGGCAAGGAAAAGCAACGTAAAGCAACATAAAGCAAGGCAAGGCAAGGTAAAGCAGCGTAAAGAAGCGTAAAGCAACGTAAAGCAAGGCAAGGCAAAGAAAGGCAAAGCAAGGCAAAGCAACGTAAAGCAACGTAAAGCAACGTAAAGCAAGGCAAGTCAAAGCAATGTTAAGCAACGTAAAGCAACGTAAAGCAAGGCAAGGCAAAGCAACGTAAAGTAACGTAAAGCAACGTAAAGCAACGTAAAGCAATGTAAAGCAAGGAAAGGCAAGGTAAAGCATCGTAAAGTAACGTAAACCAAAGTAAAGCAACGTAAAGCAAAGCAAGGCAAGGTAAAGCAACGTAAAGCAACGTAAAGCAAGGCAAGGCAACGTAAAGCAACGTAAGGCAAGGCAAGTGAACGTAAAGAAACGTAAAGAAGGCAAGGCAACTTAAAGCAACGTAAAGCAACGTAAGTAAAGGCAAAGCAACGTAAAGCAAGGCAACGTAAAGCAACGTAAAGCAATGTAAAGCAAGACAACGTAAAGCAACGTAAAGCAATGCAACGTAAAGCAACGTAAAGCAACGTAAAGCAAGGCAAGGCAAGGTAAAGCAACATAAAGCAACGTAAAGCAACATAAAGCAAGTCAACGTAAAGCAACGTAAAGCAAGGCAACGTAAAGCAACGTAAAGCAATGCAACGTAAAGCAACGTAAAGCAACGTAAAGCAAGGCAAGGCAAGGCAACGTAAAGCAAGGCAACGTAAATCAACATAAAGCAATGTAAAGCAAGGCAAGGCAACGTAAAGCAAGGCAACGTAAAGCAAGGCAAGGCAACGTAAAATAATGTAAAGGAAGGCAAGACAACGTAAAGCAAGGCAACGTAAAGCAACGTAAAGCAAGGCAAGGCAACATAAAGCAAATTAAAGCAAGGCAGAGCAACGTAATGCAACGTAAAGCAACGTAAAGAAAGGCAAGGCAAGGCAAAGCCACCTAAAGAAACGTAAAGCAAGGCAAGGCAAGGTAAAAAAACGTAAAGCAACGTAAATCAAGGCAAGGTAAGGTAAAGCAACATAAAGCAACGTAATGAAACGTAAAGCAAGGGAAGGCAAGGTAAAGCAACGTAAAGCAACGTAAAGCAAGGCAAGGCAAGGTATAGCAACGTAAAGCAACGTAAAGCAACGTAAAGCAAGGCAAGGCAAGGTAAAGAAACGTAAAGCAATGTAAAGCAACGTAAAGCAAGGCAAGGCAAGGTAAATCAACGTAAATCAACGCAAAGCAACGTAAAGAAAGGCAAGGCAAGGTAAAGCAACGTAAAGCAAGGAAAGGCAACGTAAAGCAACGTAAGGCAACGTAAAGCAAGGCAAGGCAAGGCAAAGCAACGTAAAGCAACGTAAAGCAACATAAAGCAACGTAAAGCAAGGCAACGTAAAGCAACGTAAAGCAACGTAAAACAACGTTAACCAAGGCAACGTAAAGCAACGTAAATCAACGTAAAGCAAAGGAACGTAAAGCAACGTAAAGCAACGTAAAGCAAGGCAAGGCAAGGTAAAGCAACGTAAAGCAACGTAAAGCAACGTAAAGCAAGCCAACGTAAAGCAACGTAAAGCAAGGCAACGTAAAGCAACCTAAAGCAATGCAACGTAAAGCAACGTAAAGCAACGTAAAGCAAGGCAAGGCAAGGCAAAGCAACGTAAAGCAAAGTTAAGCAACGTAAAGCAAGGCAAGGCAAGGTAAAGCAAAGTAAAGCAACGTAAAGCAACGTAAAGCAAGGCAACGTAAAGAAAGGCAAAGCAAGGCAAAGCAACGTAAAGCAACGTAAAGCAACGTAAAGCAACGTAAATCAAGGCAAGGCAAGGCAAAGCAATGTAAAGTAACGTAAAGCAACGTAAAGCAAGGCAACGTAAAGCAACGTAATGCAACGTAAAGCAACGTAAATCAAGGCAAGGCAAGGCAAAGCAATGTAAAGTAACGTAAAGCAACGTAAAGCAAGGCAACGTAAAGCAACGTAAATCAACGTAAAGCAGTACAACGTAAAGCAACGTTACGCAAGTCAACGTAAAGCAACGTAATGCAACGTAAAGCAACGTAAATCAAGGCAAGGCAAGGCAAAACAATGTAAAGTAACGTAAAGCAACGTAAAGCAAGGCAACGTAAAGCACCGTAAAGCAACCTAAAGCAACGTAAAGCAACTTAATCAGGGCAAGGCAAAGCAAGGCAAAGCAGGCAAAGCAACGTAAAGCAACCTAAAGCAAGGTAAAGCAACGTAAAGCAAGGCAAGGCAAAGCAACGTAAAGCAATGTAAAGCAACGTAAAGCAAGGCAACGTAAAGCAAAGTAAAGCAACGTAAAGCAAGGCAACGTAAAGAAAGGGAAAGCAAGGCAAAGCAACGTAAAGCAACGTAAAGCAACGTAAAGCAACGTAAATCAAGGCAAGGCAAAACAACGTAAAGCAACGTAAAGCAACGTAAAGCTACGTAAAGCCAGGCAAGGCAAGGCAAGGTAACGCAACGTAAAGCAACGTAAAGCAACGTAAAGCAAGGCAAGGCAAGGTAAAGCAACGTAAAGCAACGTAAAGCAAGGCAACGTAAAGCAACGTAAAGCAACGTAAAACAACGTAAAGCAAGGCAACGTAAAGCAACGTAAATCAACGTAAAGCAAAGAAACGTAAAGCAACGTAAAGCAAGTCAACGTAAAGCAACGTAAAGCAACGTAAAGCAAGGCAACGTAAAGCAACGTAAAGCAAAGCAACGTAAAGCAACGTAAAGTAACGTAAAGCAAGGCAACGTAAAGCAACGTAAAGCAAAGCAACGTAAAGCAACGTAATGTAACGTAAAGCAAGGCAAGTCAAGGTAAAGCAACGTAAAGCAACGTAAAGCAACGTAAAGCAAGTGAACGTAAAGCAACGTAAAGCAACGTAAAGCAAGGCAACGTAAAGCAACGTAAAGCAATGCAACGTAAAGCAAAGTAAAGCAACGTAAATCAAGGTAAGGCAAGGCAAAGCAACGTAAAGCAAAGTTAAGCAACGTAAAGCAAGGCAAGACAAAGCAACGTAAAGCAACGTAAAGCAACGTAAAGCAAGGCAACGTATATCAACGTAAAGCAACGTAAAGCAAGGCAAGGCAAGGCAAAGCAAGGCTAAAGCAAGGCAAAGCAACGTAAAGCAACGTAAAGCAACCTAAAGCAAGGCAAGGCAAGGTAAAGCAACGTAAAGCAACGTAAAGCAAGGCAAGGCAATGTAAAGCAACTTAAAGCAACGTAAAGCAAGGTAAGGCAAGGCAAGGCAAAGCAACGTAAAGCAACGTAAAGCAACGTAAAGCAAGGCAACGTAAAGCAACGTAAAACAACTTAAAGCAAGGCAACGTAAAGCAACGTAAATCAACGTAAAGCAAAGCAACGTAAAGCAACGTAAAGCAAGGCAAGGCAAAGCAACGTAAAGCAACGTAAAGCAACGTAAAGCAAGGCAACGTAAAGCAAAGTAAAGCAAGGTAAAGCAAGGCAAGGCAAAGCAAAGCAAGGCTAAAGCAAGGCAAAGCAACGTAGAGGAACGTAAAGCAAGGCAAAGCAAGGAAAAGCAACGTAAAGCAACGTAAAGCAACGTAAAGCAAAGTAAAGCAAGGCAAGGTAAAGCAACGTAAAGCAACGTAAAGCAAGGTAAGGCAAGGCAAGGCAAAGCAACGTAAAGCAACGTAAAGCAACGTAAAGCAAGGCAACGTAAAGCAACGTAAAACAACGTAAAGCAAGGCAACGTAAAGCAACGTAAATCAACGTAAAGCAAAGCAACGTAAAGCAACGTAAAGCAAGTCAACGTAAAGCAACGTAAAGCAATGTAAAGCAAGGCAACGTAAAGCAACGTAAAGCAATGCAACGTAACTCAACGTAAAGCAACGTAAAGCAAGGCAAGGCAAAGCAACGTAAAGCAACGTAAAGCAACCTAAAGCAAGGCAAGGCAAGGTAAAGCAACGTAAAGCAACGTAAAGCAAGGCAAGGCAAGGTAAAGCAACGTAAAGCAACGTAAAGCAAGGTAAGGCAAGGCAAGGCAAAGCAACGTAAAGCAACGTAAAGCAACGTAAAGCAAGGCAACGTAAAGCAACGTAAAACAACGTAAAGCAAGGCAACGTAAAGCAACGTAAATCAACGTAAAGCAAAGCAACGTAAAGCAACGTAAAGCAAGTCAACGTAAAGCAACGTAAAGCAATGTAAAGCAAGTCAACGTAAATCAACGTAAAGCAATGCAACGTAAATCAACGTAAAGCAACGTAAAGCAAGGCAAGGCAAGGTAAAGCAACGTAAAGCAACGTAAAGCAACGTAAAGCAAGTCAACGTAAAGCAACGTAAATCAAGGCAACGTAAAGCAACGTAAAGCAATGCAACGTAAAGCAACGTAAAGCAACGTAAAGCAAGGCAAGGCAAGGCAAAGCAACGTAAAGCAAAGTTAAGCAACGTAAAGCAAGGCAAGGCAAAGCAATGCAAAGCAACGTAAAGCAACGTAAAGCAAGGCAACGTAAAGCAAAGTAAAGCAACGTAAAGCAAGGCAAGGCAAAGCAAAGCAAGGCTAAAGCAAGGCAAAGCAACGTAGAGGAACGTAAAGCAAGGCAAAGAAAGGCAAAGCGACGTAAAGCAACGTAAAGCAACGTAAAGCAAGGCAAGGAAAAGCAACGTAAAGCAACGTAAAGCAACGTAAATCAAGGCAAGGCAAAGCAACGTAAAGTAACGTAAAGCAACGTAAATCAAGGCAAAGCAACGTAAAGCAAGGCAAGGCAAGGTAAATCAACGTAAAGCAACTTGAAGCAACGTAAAGCAAGGCAAGGCAAGGTAAAGCAGCGTAAAGCAACGTAAAGCAACGTAAAGCAAGGCAAGGCAAAGCAAGGCAAGGCAAGGCAAAGCAACGTAAAGCAACGTAAAGCAAGGCAAGTCAAAGCAACGTAAAGCAACGTAAAGCAACGTAAAGCAAGGCAAGGCAAGGTAAAGCAACATAAAGCAGCGTAAAGCAACGTAAAGCAACGTAAAGCAAGGCAAGGCAAGGTAAAGCATCGTAAAGTAACGTAAACCAACGTAAAGCAACGTAAAGCAAGGCAAGGCAAAGTAAAGCAATGTAAAGCAAGGCAAGGCAACGTAAAGCAACGTAAGGCAAGGCAAGTCAACGTAAAGAAACGTAAAGAAGGCAAGGCAACTTAAAGCAACGTAAAGCAACGTAAGTAAAGGCAAAGCAACGTAAAGCAAGGCAAGGTAAAGCAACGTAAAGCAAGGCAAGGCAAGACAACGTAAAGCAAGGCAACGTAAAGCAACGTAAAGCAAGGCAAGGCAAGGCAAAGCAACCTAAAGAAACGTAAAGCAAGGCAAGGCAAGGTAAAAAAACGTAAAGCAACGTAAATCAAGGCAAGGTAAGGTAAAGCAACATAAAGCAACGTAATGTAAAGTAAAGCAAGGGAAGGCAAGGTAAAGCAACGTAAAGCAACGTAAAGCAAGGCAAGGCAAGGTAAAGCAACGTAAAGCAACGTAAAGCAACGTAAAGCAAGGCAAGGCAAGGTAAAGAAATGTAAAGCAATGTAAAGCAACGTAAAGCAAGGCAAGGCAAGGTAAATCAACGTAAATCAACGCAAAGCAACGTAAAGAAAGGCAAGGCAAGGTAAAGCAACGTAAAGCAAGGAAAGGCAACGTAAAGCAACGTAAGGCAACGTAAAGCAAGGCAAGGCAAGGCAAAGCAACGTAAAGCAACGTAAAGCAACATAAAGCAACGTAAAGCAAGGCAACGTAAAGCAACGTAAAGCAACGTAAAACAACGTTAAGCAAGGCAACGTAAAGCAACGTAAATCAACGTAAAGCAAAGGAACGTAAAGCAACGTAAAGCAACGTAAAGCAAGGCAAGGCAAGGTAAAGCAACGTAAAGCAATGTAAAGCAACGTAAAGCAAGTCAACGTAAAGCAACGTAAAGCAACGTAAAGCAAGGCAACGTAAAGCAACCTAAAGCAATGCAACGTAAAGCAAAGTAAAGCAACGTAAAGCAAGGCAAGGCAAGGCAAAGCAACGTAAAGCAAAGTTAAGCAACGTAAAGCAAGGCAAGGCAAAGCAAAGTAAAGCAACGTAAAGCAACGTAAAGCAAGGCAACGTAAAGCAAAGTAAAGCAACGTAAAGCAAGGCAACGCAAAGCAACGTAAAGAAACGTAAAGCAAGGCAAGGCAAGGCAAATCAAGGCTAAAGCAAGGCAAAGCAACTTAAAGCAACGTAAAGAAAGGCAAGGAAATCAACGTAAAGCAACGTAAAGCAACGTAAATCAAGGCAAGGCAAAGCAACGTAAAGTAACGTAAAGCAACGTAAAGCAACGTAAATCAAGGCAAAGCAACGTAAAGCAAGGCAAGGCAAGGTAAATCAACGTAAAGCAAAGTAAATCAACGTAAAGCAAGGCAAGGCAAGGTAAAGCAACGTAAAACAACGTAAAGCAACGTAGAGCAAGGCAAGGCAAGGAAAAGCAACGTAAAGCAACATAAAGCAAGGCAAGGCAAGGTAAAGCAGCGTAAAGAAGCGTAAAGCAACGTAAAGCAAGGCAAGGCAAAGAAAGGCAAAGCAAGGCAAAGCAACGTAAAGCAACGTAAAGCAACGTAAAGCAAGGCAAGTCAAAGCAATGTTAAGCAACGTAAAGCAACGTAAAGCAAGGCAAGGCAAAGCAACGTAAAGTAACGTAAAGCAACGTAAAGCAACGTAAAGCAATGTAAAGCAAGGAAAGGCAAGGTAAAGCATCGTAAAGTAACGTAAACCAAAGTAAAGCAACGTAAAGCAAAGCAAGGCAAGGTAAAGCAACGTAAAGCAACGTAAAGCAAGGCAAGGCAACGTAAAGCAACGTAAGGCAAGGCAAGTGAACGTAAAGAAACGTAAAGAAGGCAAGGCAACTTAAAGCAACGTAAAGCAACGTAAGTAAAGGCAAAGCAACGTAAAGCAAGGCAACGTAAAGCAACGTAAAGCAATGTAAAGCAAGACAACGTAAAGCAACGTAAAGCAATGCAACGTAAAGCAACGTAAAGCAACGTAAAGCAAGGCAAGGCAAGGTAAAGCAACATAAAGCAACGTAAAGCAACATAAAGCAAGTCAACGTAAAGCAACGTAAAGCAAGGCAACGTAAAGCAACGTAAAGCAATGCAACGTAAAGCAACGTAAAGCAACGTAAAGCAAGGCAAGGCAAGGCAACGTAAAGCAAGGCAACGTAAATCAACATAAAGCAATGTAAAGCAAGGCAAGGCAACGTAAAGCAAGGCAACGTAAAGCAAGGCAAGGCAACGTAAAACAACGTAAAGGAAGGCAAGACAACGTAAAGCAAGGCAACGTAAAGCAACGTAAAGCAAGGCAAGGCAACATAAAGCAAATTAAAGCAAGGCAGAGCAACGTAATGCAACGTAAAGCAACGTAAAGAAAGGCAAGGCAAGGCAAAGCCACCTAAAGAAACGTAAAGCAAGGCAAGGCAAGGTAAAAAAACGTAAAGCAACGTAAATCAAGGCAAGGTAAGGTAAAGCAACATAAAGCAACGTAATGAAACGTAAAGCAAGGGAAGGCAAGGTAAAGCAACGTAAAGCAACGTAAAGCAAGGCAAGGCAAGGTATAGCAACGTAAAGCAACGTAAAGCAACGTAAAGCAAGGCAAGGCAAGGTAAAGAAACGTAAAGCAATGTAAAGCAACGTAAAGCAAGGCAAGGCAAGGTAAATCAACGTAAATCAACGCAAAGCAACGTAAAGAAAGGCAAGGCAAGGTAAAGCAACGTAAAGCAAGGAAAGGCAACGTAAAGCAACGTAAGGCAACGTAAAGCAAGGCAAGGCAAGGCAAAGCAACGTAAAGCAACGTAAAGCAACATAAAGCAACGTAAAGCAAGGCAACGTAAAGCAACGTAAAGCAACGTAAAACAACGTTAAGCAAGGCAACGTAAAGCAACGTAAATCAACGTAAAGCAAAGGAACGTAAAGCAACGTAAAGCAACGTAAAGCAAGGCAAGGCAAGGTAAAGCAACGTAAAGCAACGTAAAGCAACGTAAAGCAAGTCAACGTAAAGCAACGTAAAGCAAGGCAACGTAAAGCAACCTAAAGCAATGCAACGTAAAGCAACGTAAAGCAACGTAAAGCAAGGCAAGGCAAGGCAAAGCAACGTAAAGCAAAGTTAAGCAACGTAAAGCAAGGCAAGGCAAAGCAAAGTAAAGCAACGTAAAGCAACGTAAAGCAAGGCAACGTAAAGCAAAGTAACGCAACGTAAAGCAAGGCAACGCAAAGCAACGTAAAGAAACGTAAAGCAAGGCAAGGCAAGGCAAAGCAAGGCTAAAGCAAGGCAAAGCAACGTAAAGCAACGTAAAGCAAGGCAAGGAAAGCAACGTAAAGCAACGTAAAGCAACGTAAATCAAGGCAAGGCAAAGCAACGTAAAGTAACGTAAAGCAACGTAAAGCAACGTAAATCAAGGCAAAGCAACGTAAAGCAAGGCAAGGCATGGTAAATCAACGTAAAGCAAAGTAAATCAACGTAAAGCAAGGCAAGGCAAGGAAAAGCAACGTAAAGCAACTTAAAGCAACGTAAAACAATGCAAGGCAAGGTAAAGCAACGTAAAACAACGTAAAGCAAAGTAGAGCAAGGCAAGGCAAGGTAAAGCAACGTAAAGCAACGTAAAGCAAGGCAAGGCAAGGTAAAGCAGCGTAAAGAAACGTAAAGCAACGTAAAGCAAGGCAAGGCAAAGAAAGGCAAAGCAAGGCAAAGCAACGTAAAGCAACGTAAAGCAAGGTAAAACAAGGCAAGTCAAAGCAAAGGAAAGCAAGGCAAAGCAACGTAAAGCAACGTAAAGCAACGTAAAGCAAGGCAAGTCAAAGCAATGTTAAGCAACGTAAAGCAACGTAAAGCAAGGCAAGGCAAAGCAACGTAAAGTAACGTAAAGCAACGTAAAGCAACGTAAAGCCACGTAAAGCAAGGAAAGGCAAGGAAAGCATCGTAAAGTAACTTAAACCAAAGTAAAGCAACGTAAAGCAAGGCAAGGCAACGTAAAGCAACGTAAGGCAAGGCAAGTGAACGTAAAGGAACGTAAAGAAGGCAAGGCAACTTACAGCAACGTAAAGCAACGTAAGTAAAGGCAAAGCAACGTAAAGCAAGGCAACGTAAAGCAACGTAAAGCAATGTAAAGCAAGACAACGTAAAGCAACGTAAAGCAATGCAACGTAAAGCAACGTAAAGCAACGTAAAGCAAGGCAAGGCAAGGTAAAGCAACGTAAAGCAAGGCAAGGCAAGGTAAAGCAACGTAAAGCAACGTAAAGCAACATAAAGCAAGTCAACGTAAAGCAACGTAAAGCAAGGCAACGTAAAGCAACGTAAAGCAATGCAACGTAAAGCAAAGTAAAGCAACGTAAAGCAAGGCAAGGCAAGGCAAAGCAACGTAAAGCAAAGTTAAGCAACGTAAAGCAAGGCAAGGCAAAGCAACGTAAAGCAACGTAAAGCAACGTAAAGCAAGGCAACGTAAAGCAAAGTAAAGCAACGTAAAGCAAGGCAAGGCAAAGCAAAGCAAGGCTAAAGCAAGGCAAAGCAACGTAGAAGAACGTAATGCAAGGCAAAGGAAGGCAAAGCAACGTAAAGCAACGTAAAGCAACGTAAAGCAAGGCAAGGAAAAGCAACGTAAAGCAACGTAAAGCAACGTAAAGCAAGGCAAGGCAAAGCAACGTAAAGTAACGTAAAGCAACGTAAAGCAACGTAAATCAAGGCAAAGCAACGTAAAGCAAGGCAAGGCAAGGTAAATCAACGTAAAGCAAAGTAAAGCAAAGTAAAGCAGGCAAGACAAGGTAAAGCAACGTAAAGCAACTTAAAGCAACGTAAAACAATGCAAGGCAAGTTAAAGCAACGTAAAACAATGTAAAGCAACGTAGAGCAAGGCAAGGCAAGGTAAAGCAACGTAAAGCAACGTAAAGCAACGTAAAGCAAGGCAAGGCAAGGTAAAGCAACTTAAAGCAACGTAAAGCAAGGCAAGGCAAGGTAAAGCAGCGTAAAGCAACGTAAAGCAACGTAAAACAAGGCAAGGCAAAGAAAGGCAAAGCAAGGCAAAGCAACGTAAAGCAACGTAAAGCAAGGTAAAGCAAGGCAAGTCAAAGCAAGGGAAAGCAAGGCAAAGCAACGTAAAGCAACGTAAAGCAACGTAAAGCAAGGCAAGTCAAAGCAATGTTAAGCAACGTAAAGCAACGTAAAGCAAGGCAAGGCAAAGCAACGTAAAGCAACGTAAAGTAAGGCAAGGCAAGGTAAAGCAACGTAAAGCAGCGTAAAGCAACGTAAAGCAACGTAAAGCAAGGCAAGGCAAGGTAAAGCATCGTAAAGTAACGTAAACCAACGAAAAGCAACGTAAAGCAAGGCAAGGCAAAGTAAAGCAACGTAAAGCAACGTAAAGCAAGGCAAGGCAACGTAAAGCAACGTAAGGCAAGGCAAGTCAACGTAAAGAAACGTAAAGAATGCAAGGCAACTTAAAGCAACGTAAAGCAACGTAAGTAAAGGCAAAGCAACGTAAAGCAAGGCAAGGTAAAGCAACGTAAAGCAAGGCAAGGCAAGGCAACGTAAAGCAAGGCAACGTAAATCAACATAATGCAACGTAAAGCAAGGCAAGGCAACGTAAAGCAAGGCAACGTAAAGCAAGGCAAGGCAACGTAAAACAACGTAAAGTAAGGCAAGACAACGTAAAGCAAGGCAACGTAAAGCAACGTAAAGCAAGGCAAGGCAACGTAAAGCAACGTAAAGCAAGGCAGAGCAACGTAATGCAACGTAAAGCAAGGCAAGGCTAGGCAAAGCAACGTAAAGAAACGTAAAGCAAGGCAAGGCAAGGTAAAGCAAATTAAAGCAACGTAAAGCAAGGCAAGGCAAGGTAAAGCAACATAAAGCAACGTAAAGTGACGTAAAGCAAGGGAAGGCAAGGTAAAGCAACGTAAAGCAACATAAAGCAACGTAAAGCAAGGCAAGGGAAGGTAAAGAAACGTAAAGCAATGTAAAGCAACGTAAAGCAAGGCAAGGCAAGGTTAATCAACGTAAATCAATGCAAAGCAACGTAAAGAAAGGCAAGGCAAGGTAAAGCAACATAAAGCAAGGAAAGGCAACGTAAAGCAACGTAAAGCAAGGCAACGTAAAGCAACGTAAAGCAATGCAACGTAAAGCAACGTAAAGCAACGTAAAGCAAGGCAAAGCAACATAAAGCAAATTTAAGCAACGTAAAGCAAGGCAAGGCAAAGCAACGTAAAGCAACGTAAAGCAACGTAAAGCAAGGCAACGTAAAGCAAAGTAAAGCAACGTAAAGCAAGGCAAGGGAAAGCAATGTAAAGCAACGTAAAGCAAGGCAAGGCAAGGCAAAGCAAGGCTAAAGCAAGGCAAAGCAACGTAAAGCAACGTAAAGCAACGTAAAGCAAGGCAAGGAAATCAACGTAAAGCAACGTAAAGCAACGTAAATCAAGGCAAGGCAAAGCAACGTAAAGTAACGTAAAGCAACGTAAAGCAATGTAAATCAAGGCAAAGCAACGTAGAGCAAGGCAAGGCAAGGTAAATCAACGTAAAGCAAAGTAAAGCAACGTAAAGCAAGTCAAGGCAAGGTAAAGCAACGTAAAGCAACTTAAAGCAACGTAAAACAATGCAAGGCAAGGTAAAGCAACGTAAAACAATGTAAAGCAACGTAGAGCAAGGCAAGGCAAGGTAAAGCAACGTAAAGCAACATAAAGCAACGTAAAGCAAGGCAAGGCAAGGTAAAGCAACGTAAAGCAACGTAAAGCAAGGCAAGGCAAGGTAAAGCAGAGTAAAGAAACGTAAAGGCAACGTAAAGCAAGGCAAGGCAAAGAAAGGCAAAGCAAGGCAAAGAAACGTAAAGCAACGTAAAGCAAGGTAAAGTAAGGCAAGTCAAAGCAAGGGAAAGCAAGGTAAAGCAACGTAAAGCAAGCAAGGCAAGGTAAAGCAATGTAAAGCAAGGCAGAGCAAAGTAATGCAACGTAAAGCAACGTAAAGCAAGGCAAGGCAAGGCAAAGCAACGTAAAGCAACGTAAAGCAAGGCAAGGCAAGGTAAAGCAACTTAAAACAACGTAAAGCAAGGCAAGGCAAGGTAAAGCAACATAAAGCAACATAAAGTAACGTAAAGCAAGGGAACCAAGGTAAAGCAACGTAAAGCAACGTAAAGCAAGGCAAGGCAAGGTAAAGCAACATGAAGCAACGTAAAGCAACGTAAAGCAAGGCAAGGCAAGGTAAAGAAACGTAAAGCAATGTAAAGCAACGTAAAGCAACGTAAAGCAAGGCAAGGCAAGGTAAAGCAACATAAAGCAACGTAAAGCAACGTAAAGCAAGGCAAGGCAAGGTAAATCAACGCAAAGCAACGTAAAGAAAGGCAAGGCAAGGTAAAGCAACGTAAAGCAAGGAAAGGCAATGTAAAGCAACGTAAAGCAACGTAAAGCAAGGCAAGGCAAGGTAAAGCAACGTAAAGCAACGTAAAGCAAGGCAAGGCAAGGCAAAGCAAGGCAAGGCAAGGTAAAGCAACGTAAAGCAACGTAAAGTAACGTAAAGCAAGGCAAGGCAAGGTAAAGCAACGTAAAGCAACGTAAAGCAACGTAAAGCAACGTAAAGCTAGGCAAGGCAAGGTAAAGATACGTAAAGCAACGTAAAGCAACGTATATCAAGGGAAGGCAAGGCAAGGCAAGTCAAAGCAACGTAAAGCAACGTAAAGCAACATAAAGCAACGTAAAGTAAGGCAACGTAAAGCAATGTAAAGCAACGTAAAACAACGTAAAGCAAGGCAACGTAATGCAACCTAAATCAAAGTAAAGCAAAGCAATGTAATGCAACGTAAAGCAAAGTAAAGGAAGGCAACGTAAAGCAACGTAAAGCAATGCAACGTAAAGCAACGTAAAGCAATGCAACGTAAAGCAATGTAAAGCAACGTAAAGCAAGGCAAGGCAAGACAAAGCAACCTAAAGCAACGTAAAGCAGCGTAAAGCAATGCAAAGCAAGGCAACGTAAAGCAACGTAAATCAACGTAAAGCAACGTAAAGCAAGGCAAAGCAAGGCAAAGCAACGTAAAGCAACCTAAAGCAAGGTAAAGCAACATAAAGCAAGGCAAGGCAAAGCAACGTAAAGCAACGTAAAGTAACGTAAAGGAAGGCAACGTAAAGCAAAGTAAAGCAAGGCAACGTAAAGCAAGGCAAAGCAAGGCAAAGCAACGTAAAGCAACGTAAATCAAGGCAAGGCAAAGCAACGTAAAGTAACGTAAAGCAACGTAAAGGAAGGCAACGGAAAGCAACGTAAAGCAACGTAAAGCAAGGCAATGTAAAGCAACGTAGTGCAACATAAAGCAAGGGAAGGGAAAGCAACGTAAAGCAACGTAAAGCAAGGCAACGTAAAGCAACGTAAAGCAAGGAAAGGCAAAGCAACGTAAAGCAAGGCAACGTAAAGCAACGTAAAGCAACGTAAAGCAAGGCAACGTAAAGCAACGTAAAGCAACGTAAAGCAAGGCAACGTAAAGCAACGTAAAGCAAGGCAACGTAAAGCAACGTAAAGCAACGTAAAGCAAGGCAACGTAAAGCAACGTAAAGCAAAGCAACGTAAAGCAAGGCAATGTAAAACAACGTAAAGCAACGTAAAGCAAGGCAACGTAATTCAAGGCAACGTAAAGCAACGTACAGCAACATAAAGCAAGGCAAGGTAAAGCAACGTAAAGCAACATAAAGCAAGGCAACGTAAAGCAAGGCAACGTAAAGCAAGGCCACGTAAAGCAACGTAAAGCAAGGCCACGTAAAGCAAGGCAACGTAAAGCAACGTAAAGCAACGTAAAGCAAGGCAACATAAAGTAAGGCAACGTAAAGCAACGTAAAGCAACGTAAAGCAATGTAAAGCAAGGCAACGTAAAGCAAGGCAACGTAAAGCAACGTAAAGCAACGTAAAGCAAGGCAACGAAAAGCAAGGCAACGTAAAGCAACGTAAAGCAACGTAAATCAAGGCAACGTAAAGCAACGTAAAGCAACGTAAAGCAATGCAAAGTAAAACAATTTAAAGCAAGGTAAAGCAAGGCAACGTAAAGCAAGGCAACGTAAAGCAACTTAAAACAAGGCAATGTAAAGCAAGGCAACGTAAAGCAAAGCAACGTAAAGCAACGTAAAGCAACGTAAAGTAAGGCAACGTAAAGCAATGTAAAGCAACGTAAAGCAACGTAAAGCAACGTAAAGCAACGTAAAGTAAGGCAAGGCAAAGCAACGTAAAGCAAGGTAAGGCAAAGCAACGTAAAGCAACGTAAAGCAACGTAA
The DNA here is from genome assembly GCF_032191515.1 of Phaenicophaeus curvirostris. Taxonomy (NCBI): domain Eukaryota; kingdom Metazoa; phylum Chordata; class Aves; order Cuculiformes; family Cuculidae; genus Phaenicophaeus; species Phaenicophaeus curvirostris. The sequence continues at coordinate 785,956 of NW_027206692.1, forward strand.
AGCAACGTAAAGCAAAGCAACGTAAAGCAAGGCAAAGTAAAGCAATGTAAAGCAACGTAAAGCAAGGCAACGTAAAGCAAGGAAATGTAAAGCAACGTACAGTAACGTAAAGCAAGGCAACGTCAAGCAACGTAAAGCAACGTAAAGCAAGGCAACGTAAAGCAAGGCAACGTAAAGCAAGGCAACGTAAAGCAACGTAAAGCAAAGTAAAGCAAGGCAACGTAAAGCAAGGCAACGTAAAGCAACGTAAAGCAACGAAAAGCAACGTAAAGCAAGTCAACGTAAAGCAAGGCAACGTAAAGCAATGTAAAGCAACGTAAAGCAAGGCAACGTAAAGCAAGGCAACGTAAAGCAATGTAAAGCAACGTAAAGCAAGGCAACGTAAAGCAAGTCAACGTAAAGCAACGTAAAGCAACGTAAAGCAAGGCAACGTAAAGCAAGGCAACGTAAAGCAATGTAAAGCAAGGTAAAGCAAGGCAACGTAAAGCAAGTCAACGTAAAGCAACGTAAAGCAACGTAAAGCAAGGCAACGTAAAGCAAGGGAATGTAAAGCAACGTAAAGCAACGTAAAGCAAGGCAACATTAAGCAAGGCAACGTAAAGCAACGTAAAGCAACGTAAAGCAAGGCAACGTAAAGCAACGTAAAGCAACGTAAAGCAAGGCAACGTAAAACAATATAAAGCAACGTAAAGCAAGGCAACGTAAAGCAAGGCAACGTAAAGCAAGGCAACGTAAATCAACGTAAATCAAGGTAAAGCAAGGCAACGTAAAGCAAGGCCTCGTAAAGCAAGGCCTCGTAAAGCATCGTAAAGCAACGTAAAGCAACGTAAAGCAAGGCAACATAAAGCAAGGCAACGTAAAGCAAGGTAAAGCAAGGTAAAGCAACGTAAAGCAAGGCAACGTAAAGCAAGGCAACGTAAAGTAACGTAAAGCAACTTAAAGCAAGGCAACTTAAAGCAAGGCAAAGTAAAGCAACGTAAAGCAAGGCAATGTAAAGCAACGTAAAGCAAGACAAGGCAACGTAAAGCAAGTCAACGTAAAGCAACGTAAAGCAAGACAAGGCAACGTAAAGCAAGGGAACGTAAAGCAACGTAAAGCAAGTCAAGGAAACGTAAAGCAAGGCAAGGTAAAGCAACGTAAAGCAAGGCAAGGCAACGTAAAGCAAGGCAACCTAAAGCAACGTAAAGCAAGGCAATGCAACGTAAAACAAAGCAACGTAAAGCAACGTAAGGCAAGGCAAGGCAACGAAAAGCAAGGCAACGTAAAGCAACGTAAAGCAAGGCAAGGCAAGGCAACGTAAAGCAAGGCAACATAAATCAACGTAAAGCAACGTAAAGCACGGCAAGGCAAGGTAAAGCAAGTCAACGAAAAGCAAGGCAAGGCAACGTAAAACAACGTAAAGCAAAGCAAGGCAACATAAAGTAAGGCAACGTAAAGCAACGTAAAGCAAGGCAAGGCAACGTAAAGCAACGTAAAGCAAGGCAAGGCAAGGTAAAGAAACGTAAAGCAACGTAAAGCAAGGTAAGGCAAGGCAAAGCAACGTAAAGAAACGTAAAGCAAGGCAAGGCAAGTTAAAGCAACGTAAAGCAACGCAAAGCAACGTAAAGCAAGGCAAGGCAAGGTAAAGCAACGTAAAGCAACGTAAAGCAAGGCAAGGCAACGTAATGCAACGTAAAGCAACGTAAAGCAAGGCAATGTTAAGCAACGTAAAGCAACGTAAAGCAACGTAAAGCAAGGCAAGGCAAGGTAAATCAACGTAAAGCAACGTAAATCAAGGAGGCAAAGCAACGTAAAGTAACGTAAAACAACGTAAAGGAAGGCAACGAAAAGCAACGTAAACCAACGTAAAGCAAGGCAATGTAAAGCAACGTAGTGCAACATAAAGCAAGGGAAGGGAAAGCAACGTAAAGCAACGTAAAGTAAGGCAACGTAAAACAACGTAAAGCAAGGAAAGGCAAAGCAACGTAAAGCAAGGCAACGTAAAGCAACGTAAAGCAACGTAAAGCAAGGCTACGTAAAACAAGGCAACGTAAAGCAACGTAAAGCAACGTAAAGTAAGGCAACGTAAAGCAACGTAAAGCAAGGCAACGTATAGCAACGTAAAGCAACGTAAAGCAAGGCAACGTAAAGCAACGTAAAGCAACTTAAAGCAACGTAAAGCAACGTAAAGCAAAGCAACGTAAAGCAAGGCAATGTAAAGCAACGTAAAGCAACGTAAAGCAAGGCAACGTGATGCAAGGCAATGTAAAGCAACGTACAGCAACGTAAAGCAAGGCAAGGTCAAGCAACGTAAAGCAACATAAAGCAAGGCAACGTAAAGCAAGGCAACGTAAAGCAAGGCAACGTAAAGCAACGTAAAGCAAGGCCACGTAAAGCAAAGCAACGTAAAGCAACGTAAAGCAACGTAAAGCAAGGCAACATAAAGCAAGACAACGTAAAGCAACGTAAAGCAACGTAAAGCAATGTAAAGCAAGGCAACGTAAAGTAAGGCAACGTAAAGCAACGTAAAGCAACGTAAAGCAAGGCAACGAAAAGCAAGGCAACATAAAGCAACGTAAAGCAACGTAAATCAAGGCAACGTAAAGCAACGTAATACAACATAAAGCAACGTAAAGCAACGTAAAGCAAAGCAACGTAAAGCAAGGCAACGTAAAGCAACGTAAAGAAACGTAAATCAAGGCAACGTAAAGCAACGTAAAGCAACGTAATGCAAGGCAAAGTAAAACAATTTAAAGCAAGGTAAAGCAAGGTAACGTAAAGCAAGGCAACGTAAAGCAACTTAAAACAAGGCAATGTAAAGCAAGGCAACGTAAAGCAAAGCAACGTAAAGCAACGTAAAGCAACGTAAAGTAAGGCAAAGTAAAGCAACGTAAAGCAACGTAAAGCAACGTAAAGTAAGGCAAGGAAAAGCAACGTAAAGCAAGGTAAGGCAAAGCAACGTAAAGCAACGTAAAGCAACGTAAAGAAACGTAAAGCAAAGCAACGTAAAGCAAGGCAGAGTAAAGCAACGTAAAGCAACGTAAAGCAAGGCAACGTAAAGCAAGGCAACGTAAAGCAATGTAAAGCAACGTAAAGCAAGGTAACGTAAAGCAAGGCAACGTAAAGCAATGTAAAGCAACGTAAAGCAAGGCAACGTAAAGCAAGTCAACGTAAAGCAACGTAAAGCAACGTAAAGCAAGGCAAAGTAAAGCAAGGGTACGTAAAGAAACGTAAATCAACGTAAAGCAAGGCAACATTAAGCAAGGCAACTTAAAGCAACGTAAAGCAACGTAAAGCATGGCAACGTAAAGCAACGTAAAGCAACGTGAAGCAAGGCAACGTAAAACAATATAAAGCAACGTAAAGCAAGGCAACGTAAAGCAAGGCAACGTAAAACAAGGCAACGTAAATCAACGTAAATCAAGGTAAAGCAAGGCAACGTAAAGCAAGGCAACGTAAAGCAAGGCAACGTAAAGCAACGTAAAGCAACGTAAAGTAAGGCCTCGTAAAGCAAGGCAACGTAAAGCATCGTAAAGCAACGTAAAGCAACGTAAAGCAAGGCAACATAAAGCAAGGCAACGTAGAGCAAGATAAAGCAACGTAAAGCAACGTAAAGCAAGGCAACGTAAAGCAAGGCAACGTAAAGCAACGTAAAGCAACTTAAAGCAAGGCAACTTAAAGCAAGGCAAAGTAAAGCAACGTAAAGCAAGGCAACGTAAAGCAACGTAAAGCAAGACAAGGCAACGTAAAGCAAGTCAACGTAAAGCAACGTAAAGCAAGAAAAGGCAACGTAAAGCAAGGGAACGTAAAGCAACGTAAAGCAAGGCAAGGAAACGTAAAGCAAGGCAAGGTAAAGCAACGTAAAGCAAGGCAAGGCAACGTAAAGCAAGGCAACCTAAAGCAACGTAAAGCAAGGCAATGCAACGTAAAACAAAGCAACGTAAAGCAACGTAAGGCAAGGCAAGGCAACGAAAAGCAAGGCAACGTAAAGCAACGTAAAGCAAGGCAAGGCAAGTCAACGTAAAGCAAGGCAACGCAACGTAAAGCAAGGCAAGGCAACATAAAGGAAGGCAACGTAAAGCAACGTAAAGCAAGACAAGGCAACGTAAAGCAACGTAAAGCAAGGCAAGGTAAAGAAACGTAAAGCAATGTAAAGCAAGGTAAGGCAAGGCAAAGCAACGTAAAGAAACGTAAAGCAAGGCAAGGCAAGGTAAAGCAACGTAAAGCAACGCAAAGCAACGTAAAGCAAGGCAAGGAAAGGTAAAGCAACGTAAAGCAACGTAAAGCAAGGCAAGGCAACGTAATGCAACGTAAATCAACGTAAAGCAAGGCAATGTTAAGCAACGTAAAGCAACGTAAAGCAAGGAAAGGCAAGCTAAAGCAACGTAAAGCAACGTAAAGAAAGGCAAGGAAATGTAAAGCAACGTAAAGCAACGTAAAGCTACGTAAAGAAAGGCAAGGCAAGGCAAGGCAAGGTAACGCAACGTAAAGCAACGTAAAGCAAAGTAAAGCAAGGGAAGGCAATGTAAAGCAACGTAAAGCAACGTAAAGCAACGTAAAGCAAGGCAAGGCAAGGTAAAGCAAAGTAAAGCAACGTAAAGCAACGTAAAGCAAGGTAAGGCAAGGCAAAGCAACGTAAAGCAACGTAAACAACGTAAAGCAAGGCAACGTAAAGCAACGTAAAGCAACGTAAAACAACGTAAAGCAAGGCAACGTAAAGCAACGTAAATCAACGTAAAGCAGAGCAACGTAAAGCAACGTAAAGCAACGTAAAGCAAGTCAACGTAAAGCACCGTAAAGCAACCTAAAGCAACGTAAAGCAACGTTATCAGGGCAAGGCAAAGCAAGGCAACGTAAAGCAACGTAAAGCAACGTAAAGCAACGTAAAGCAAGGCAACGTAAAGAAAGGCAACTTAAAGCACCGTAAAGCAACCTAAAGCAACGTAAAGCAACGTTATCAGGGCAAGGCAAAGCAAGGCAACGTAAAGCAAAGTAAAGCAACCTAAAGCAACGTAAAGCAAGGCAACGTAAAGAAAGGCAACTTAAAGCAACATAAAGCAACGTAAAGCAAGGCAAAGTAAAGCAAGGCAACGTAAAGCAACGTAAAGCAACGTAAATCAAGGCAACGTAAAGCAAGGCAACTTAAAGCAACGTAAGGCAACGTAAAGCAAGGCAACGTAAAGCAACGTAAAGGAACGTAAGGCAAGGCAACGTAAAGCAACGTAAACCAACGTAAAGCAAGGCAACGTAAAACAATGTAGAGCAACGTAAAGCAAGGAAACGTAAAGCAAGGCAACGTAAAGCAACGTAAAGCAAGGCAACGTAAAGCAAGGCAATGTAAAGCAAAGCAACGTAAAGCAACGTAAAGCAACGTAAAGCAAGGCAACGTAAAGCAAGGCAACGTAAAGCAAGTCAACGTAAAGCAACGTAAAGAAAGGTAAAGCAAGGCAACTTAAAGCAAGGCAACGTAAAGCAAGGCAACGTAAAGCAACGTAAAGCAAGGCAAGGCAAGGCAACATAAAGCAACGTAAAGCAACGTAAAGCAAGGAAAGGCAAAGCAACGTAACGCAACGTAAAGCAAGGAAAGGCAAGGCAACGTAAAGCAACGTAAAGCAAGGAAAGGCAAAGCAACGTAAAGCAACGTAAAGCAAGGGAAGGCAAAGCAACGTAAACCAACGTAAAGCAAGGCAACGTAAAACAATGTAAAGGAACGTAGAGCAAGGAAACGTAAAGCAAGGCAACGTAAAGCAACGTAAAGCAAGGCAACGTAAAGCAAGGCAAAGTAAAGCAAAGCAACGTAAAGCAACGTAAAGCAACGTAAGGCAAGGCAACGTAAAGCAACGTAAAGAAAAGGAAGGCAAGCTAAAGTAACGTAAAGCAACGTAAAGGAAGGTCAAGGCAAGGTAAAGCAACGTAAAGCAACGTAAAGCAACGTCAAGCAAGGCAAGGCAAGGTAAAGCAACGTAAAGCAAGGTAAGGCAAGGCAAAGCAACGTAAAGAAACTTAAAGCAAGGCAAGGCAAGGTAAAGCAACATAAAGCAACGCAAAGCAACGTAAAGCAAGGCAAGGCAAGGTAAAGCAACGTAAAGCAACGTAAAGAAAGGCAAGGCAATGCAATGCAACGTAAAGCAACGTAAAGCAAGGCAATGTTAAGCAACGTAAAGCAACGTAAAGCAACGTAAAGCAAGGCAAGGCAAGGTAATCCAACGTAAAGCAACGTAAATCAAGGCAAGGCAAAGCAACGTAAAGTAACGTAAAGCAACGTAAAGGAAGGCAACGAAAAGCAACGTAAAGCAACGTAAAGCAAGGCAATGTAAAGCAACGAAGTGCAACATAAAGCAAGGGAAGGGAAAGCAACGTAAAGCAACGTAAAGCAAGGCAACGTAAAGCAAAGTAAAGTAAGGAAAGGCAAAGCAACGTAAAGCAAGGCAACGTAAAGCAACGTACAGCAACGTAAAGCAAGGCAAGGTCAAGCAACGTAAAGCAACATAAAGCAAGGCAACGTAAAGCAAGGCAACGTAAAGCAAGGCAACTTAAAGCAACGTAAAGCAAGGCCACGTAAAGCAAGGCAACGTAAAGCAACGTAAAGCAACGTAAAGCAAGGCAACATAAAGCAAGGCAACGTAAAGCAACGTAAAGCAACGTAAAGCAATGTAAAGCAAGGCAACGTAAAGCAACGTAAAGCAACGTAAAGCAACGTAAAGCAAGGCAACGAAAAGCAAGGCAACGTAAAGCAACGTAAAGCAACGTAAATCAAGGCAACGTAAAGCAACGTAAAGCAACGTAAAGCAAGGCAACGAAAAGCAAGGCAACGTAAAGCAACGTAAAGCAACGTAAATCAAGGCAACGTAAAGCAACGTAAAGCAACGTAAAGCAAGGCAAAGTAAAACAATTTAAAGCAAGTTAAAGCAAGGCAACGTAAAGCAAGGCAACGTAAAGCAACTTAAAACAAGGCAATGTAAAGCAAGGCAACGTAAAGCAAAGTAACGTAAAGCAACGTAAAGCAACGTAAAGTAAGGCAACGTAAAGCAACGTAAAGCAACGTAAAGTAAGGCAAGGCAAAGCAACGTAAAGCAAGATAAGGCAAAGCAACGTAAAGCAACGTAAAGCTACGTAAAGCAAAGCAACGTAAAGCAAGGCAGAGTAAAGAAACGTAAAGCAACGTAAAGCAAGGCAACGTAAAGCAAGGAAAAGTAAAGCAACGTACAGTAACGTAAAGCAAGGCAACGTCAAGCAACGTAAAGCAACGTAAAGCAAGGCAACGTAAAGCAAGGCAACGTAAAGCAAGGAAACGTAAAGCAACGTAAAGCAAAGTAAAGCAAGGCAACGTAAAGCAAGGCAACGTAAAGCAACGTAAAGCAACGAAAAGCAACGTAAAGCAAGGCAACGTAAAGCAAGGCAACGTAAATCAAGGCAAAGCAACGTAAAGCAAGGCAACGTAAAGCAAGGCAACGTAAAGCAATGTAAAGCAACGTAAAGCAAGGCAACGTTAAGCAAGTCAACGTAAAGCAACGTAAAGCAACGTAAAGCAAGGCAACGTAAAGCAAGGGAACGTAAAGCATCGTAAAGCAACATAAAGCAAGGCAACATTAAGCAAGGCAACGTAAAGCAACATAAAGCAACGTAAAGCAAGGCAACGTAAAGCAACGTAAAGCAACGTAAAGCAAGGCAACGTAAAACAATATAAAGCAACGTAAAGCAAGGCATGTAAAGCAAGGCAACGTAAATCAACGTAAATCAAGGTAAAGCAAGGCAACGTAAAGCAACGTAAAGCAACGTAAAGTAAGGCCTCGTAAAGCAAGGCAACGTAAAGCATCGTAAAGCAAACGTAAAGCAACGTAAAGCAACGTAAAGCAAGGCAACATAAAGCAAGGCAACGTAAAGCAAGGTAAAGCAACGTAAAGCAACGTAAAGCAAGGCAACGTAAAGCAAGGCAACGTAAAGCAACGTAAAGCAACTTAAAGCAAGGCAACTTAAAGCAAGGCAAAGTAAAGCAACGTAAAGTAAGGCAACGTAAAGCAACGTAATGCAAGACAAGGCAACGTAAAGCAAGTCAACGTAAAGCAACGTAAAGCAAGACAAGGCAACGTTAAAGCAAGGGAACGTAAAGCAACGTAAAGCAGGCAAGGAAACGTAAAGCAAGGCAAGGTAAAGCAACGTAAAGCAAGGCAAGGCAACGTAAAGCAAGGCAACCTAAAGCAACGTAAAGCAAGGCAATGCAACGTAAAACAAAGCAACGTAAAGCAACGTAAGGCAAGTCAAGGCAACGTAAAGCAAGGCAACGTAAACCAACATAAAGCAAGGCAACGTAAAGCAACATAAAGTAAGGGAAGGCAAGGCAACGTAAAGCAAGACAACGTAAAGCAACGTAAAGGAAGGCAACGTAAAGTAACGTAAAGCAAGGCAACATAAATCAACGTAAAGCAAGGCAAGGCAACGTAAAGCAACATAAGGCAAGGCAACGTAAGCAAGGCAACGTCAAGCAGCGTAAAGCAAGACATTGTAAAGCAACGTAAAGCAAGGTAAGCAAGGCAACGAAAAGCAAGGCAAGGCAAGGCAACGTAAAGAAAGGCAAGGTTAAGCAAGGAAGGGCAACGTAAAGCAAGGCAACGTAAAGCAAGGCAACGTAAAGCAAGGCAACGTAAAGCAACGTAAAGCAAGGCAACGTAAAGGAAGGCAACATAAAGCAACGTAAAGCAAGGCAAGGCAAGGCAACGTAAAGGAAGGCAACATAAAGCAACGAAAAGCAAGGCAACGTGAAGCAAGCCAAGGCAAGGCAACGTAAAGCAAGGCAACGTAAAGTAAGGCAACGTATGGCAAAGTAAAGCAAGGCAACGTAAAGCAAGGCAACTTAAAGTAACGTAAAGCAAGGCAACGTAAAGTAAGTCAACGTAAAGCAACCTAAAGCAAGGCAACGTAGAGCAAGGCAACGTAAGGCAACGTAAAGCAAGGCAACGTAAAGCCAGGCAACGTAAAGCAACGTAAGTCAAGGCAACGTAAATCAAGGCACCGTAAAGCAACGTAAAGCAAGGCAACTTAAAGCAAGGCAACGTAAGGCAACGTAAAGCAATGTAAAGCAAGGCAACGTAAAGCAAGGCAACGTAAAGCAAGGCAACGTAAAGCAAGGCAACGTGAAGCAGCGTAAAGCCAAGCAACTTAAAGCAACGTGAAGCAAGGCAAGGCAACGTAAGGCAACATAAAGTAAGGCAACGTAAAGCAACGTAAACCAAGGCAACGTAAAGCAACGTAAAGCAAGGCAACGTAAAGTAAGGCAAGGTAAGCAAGGCAACGTAAAGCAACGTAAGGCAAGGCAACGTACAGCAATTTAAAGCAAAGAAAGGCAAGGCAACGTAAAGCAAGGCAACGTAAAGCAACGTAAAGCAAGGCAACGTAAAGCAACGTAAAGCGAGGCAACGTAAAGCAAGGTAAAGCAAGGCAACGTAAAGCAACTTAAAGCAAGGCAAGGCAAGGTAACGTAAAGCAAGGCAACGTAAAGCAACGTAAAGCAAGGCAACTTAAAGCAACGTAAAGCAAGGCAAGGCAAGGTAACGTAAAGCAAGGCAACGTAAAGTAACATAAAGCAAGGCAACATAAATCAACGTAAAGCAAGGCAAGGCAACGTAAAGCAAGGTAAGGCAAGGCAACGTAAAGCAAGGCAACGTCAAGCAACGTAAAGCAAGGCATTGTAAAGCAACGTAAAGCAAGGTAAGCAAGGCAACAAAAAGCAAGGCAAGGTTAAGCAAGGAAGGGCAACGTAAAGCAAGGCAACGTAAAGCAAGGCAACGTAAGGCAACGTAAAGCAACGTAAAGCAAGGCATCGTAAAGTAAGGCAACGTAAGGCAATGTAAAGCAAGGCAACGTAAAGCAACGTAAAGCAAGGCAAAGCAAAGCACGGCACAGTTAGGCCAAGTAAAGCAAGGCAACGTAAAGCAAGGCAACGTAAAGTAATGTAAAGCAAGGCAACCTAAATTAAGGCTACGTAAATCGACGTAAAGTAAGGTAACGTAAAGCAAGGCAACGTAAGGCAAGGTAAAGCAACGTAAAGCAAGGCAACGTAAAGCAAGGCAATGGAAAGTAACGTAAAGCAAGGCAACGTAAAGCAAGGCAACATAAAGCAACGTGAAGCAAGGCAACTTAAAGCAAGGCAACGTAAGACAAGTTAAAGCAACATAAAGCAAGGCAACGTATAGCAAGGCAACGTAAATCAAGGAAAAATAAAGCATCGTAAAGCAAGGCAACGTAAAGCAACGTAAAGCGAGGCAACGTAAAGAAACGTAAAGCAAGGCAAGGCAACGTAAAGCAAGGCAAGGGAAAGCAACGTAAAGCAAGGCAAGGAAAGGCAACGTAAAGCAAGGCAACGTAAAGCAACGTAAAGCAAGGCAACGTAAAGCAACGTAAAGCAAGGCAAGGCAAGGCAACGTAAAGCAAGGCAACGTAAAGCAACATAAATCAATGCAACGTAAGGCAACGTAAAGCAAGGCAAGGCAACATAAAGCAAGGCAACTTAAAGCAAGGCAACGTAAAGCAACGTAAAGCAAGGCAACGTAAAGGAAGGCAACGTAAAGCAACGTAAAGCAAGGCAACGTAAAGCAAGGCAACGTAAAGCAACGTAAAGCAAGGCAAGGCAACGTAAAGCAAGGCAAGGCAAGGCAACATAAAGCAAGGCAACGTAATGCAACGTAAAGCAAGGCATCGTAAAGCAACGTAAATCAAGGTAAATCAAGGCAACGAAAAGCAAGGCAACGTAAAGCAAGGCAAGGCAAGGCAACGTAAAGCAAGGCAACGTAAAGCAAGTCAAGGCAACGTAAAGCAAGGCAACGTAAAGCAAGGCAACGTAAAGCAAGGCAAAGTAAGGCAAAGTAAAGCAAGGCAACGTAAAGCAATGCAACTTAAAGTAACGTAAAGCAAGGCAACGTAAAGTAAGGCAACGTAAAGCAACTTAAAGCAAGGCAACGTAAAGCAAGGCAACGTAAGACAACGTAAAGCAAGGCAACATAAAGCAAGGCAAAGTAAAGCAACGTAAGTCAATGCAACGTAAAACAAGGCACCGTAAAGCAACGTAAAGCAAGGCAACTTAAAGAAAGGCAACGTAAGGAAACGTAAAGCTATGTAAAGCAAGGCAACGTAAAGCAAGGCAACGTAAAGCTAGGCAACGTAAAGTAGCGTAAAGCAAGGCAACTTAAAGCAACGTGAAGCAAGGCAAGGCAACGTAAGGCAACGTAAAGAAAGGCAACGTAAAGCAAAGTAAAGCAAGGCAACGTAAAGTAAGGCAAGGTAAAGCAAGGCAACGTAAAGCAACGTAAGGCAAGGCAAAGTACAGCAACTTAAAGCAAGGAAAGGCAATGCAACGTAAAGCAACGTAAAGCTAGGCAACGTAAAGCAACATAAAGCAAGGCAACGTAAAGCAAGGTAAAGCAAGGCAAGGCAAGGCAACGTAAATCAAGGCAACGTAAAGCAAGTAAACCAAGGCAACGTAAAGCAACGTAAAGCAAGGCAAGGAAAGGAAACGTAAATCAAGGACACATAAAGTAACGTAAAGCAAGGCAACGAAAAGCAACGTAAAGCAAGGCAAGGCAAGGAATCATAAAAAAATGGCAACGTAAAGCAACGTAAAGCAAGGCAACGTAAAGCAAAATAAATCAAGGCAAGGCAAGGCAACGTAAAGCAAGACAACGTAAAGCAACGTAAAGCAAGGCAACGTAAAGCAACTTAAAGCAAGGCAAGGCAAGGTAACGTAAAGCAAGGCAACGTATAGCAACGTAAAGCAAGGCAACTTAAAGCAACGTAAAGCAAGGCAAGGCAAGGCAACATAAAGCAAGGCAACGAAAAGCAACGTAAAGCAAGGCAAGGCAAGGCAACGTAAAGCAAGGCATCTTAAAGCAACGTAAAGCAAGGCAATGTAAAGCAACCTAAAGCGAGGCAACGTTAAGAAACGTAAAGCAGGGCAAGGCAAGGCAAAGTAAAGCAAGGCAACGGACAGAAACGTAAAGCAAGGCAAGGAAAGGCAACGTAAAGCAAGGCAACGTAAAGCAACGTAAAACAAGGCAACGTAAAGCAACGTAAAGCTAGGCAAGGCAAGGCAACGTAAAGCAAGGCAACGTAAAGCAATGTAAAGCAAGGCAACGTAAAGCAACGTAAAGCAAGGCAACTTAACGGAAGGCAACGTAAGGCAACGTAAAGCAATGTAAAGCAAGGCAACGTAAAGCAAGGCAACTTAAAGCAAGGCAACGTAAAGCAAGGCAACATAAAGCAACGTAAAGCAAGGCAACGTATAGCAACGTAAATCAAGGCAAGACAAGGAAACGTAAAGCAAGAAAACGTAAAGCAACGTAAAGCAAGGCAACGTAATGCAACTTAAAGCAAGGCAACATAAAGCAACGTAAAGCAAGGCAACGTAAAGCAACGTAAAGCAAGGCAACTTAAAGCACGGCAACGTAAGGCAACTTAAAGCAATGTAAAGCAAGGCAACGTAAAGCAAGGAAACGTAAAGCAAGGAAACGTAAAGCAAGGCAACGTAAAGCAATGCAACGTAAAGGAACGTAAAGTAAGGCAAGGCAAGGCAACGTAAAGCTACGTAAAGTAAGGCAACGTAAAGCAAGGCATCGTAAAGTAAGGCAACGTAAAGCAACATAAAGTAAGGCAACGTAAAGCAAGCCAAAGTAAAGCAACGTAAAGCAAGGCAAAATAAAGCAAGGCAACGTAAAGCAACATAAAGCAAGGCAACGTAAAGCAAGGCAACGTAAAGCAACGTAAAGCAAGGAAACGTAAAGCAAGGCAACGTAAGTCAACGTAAAGCAAGGCAACGTAAGGTAAGGCAACGTAAAGCAACGTAAAGTAAGGCAACGTAAAGCAAGGAAACGTAAAGCAAGGCAACGTAAAGCTACGTAAAGCAAGGCAACGTAAAGCAAGGCAACGTAAAGCAACGTAAAGCAAGGCAAGGCAACGTAAAGCAAGGCAAGGCAAGGCAACATAAAGCAAGGCAACGTAATGCAACGTAAAGCAAGGCATCGTAAAGCAACGTAAATCAAGGTAAATCAAGGCAACGAAAAGCAAGGCAACGTAAAGCAAGGCAAGGCAAGGCAACGTAAAGCAAGGCAACGTAAAGCAAGTCAAGGCAACGTAAAGCAAGGCAACGTAAAGCAAGGCAACGTAAAGCAAGGCAAAGTAAGGCAAAGTAAAGCAAGGCAACGTAAAGCAATGCAACTTAAAGTAACGTAAAGCAAGGCAACGTAAAGTAAGGCAACGTAAAGCAACTTAAAGCAAGGCAACGTAAAGCAAGGCAACGTAAGACAACGTAAAGCAAGGCAACATAAAGCAAGGCAAAGTAAAGCAACGTAAGTCAATGCAACGTAAAACAAGGCACCGTAAAGCAACGTAAAGCAAGGCAACTTAAAGAAAGGCAACGTAAGGAAACGTAAAGCTATGTAAAGCAAGGCAACGTAAAGCAAGGCAACGTAAAGCTAGGCAACGTAAAGTAGCGTAAAGCAAGGCAACTTAAAGCAACGTGAAGCAAGGCAAGGCAACGTAAGGCAACGTAAAGAAAGGCAACGTAAAGCAAAGTAAAGCAAGGCAACGTAAAGTAAGGCAAGGTAAAGCAAGGCAACGTAAAGCAACGTAAGGCAAGGCAAAGTACAGCAACTTAAAGCAAGGAAAGGCAATGCAACGTAAAGCAACGTAAAGCTAGGCAACGTAAAGCAACATAAAGCAAGGCAACGTAAAGCAAGGTAAAGCAAGGCAAGGCAAGGCAACGTAAATCAAGGCAACGTAAAGCAAGTAAACCAAGGCAACGTAAAGCAACGTAAAGCAAGGCAAGGAAAGGAAACGTAAATCAAGGACACATAAAGTAACGTAAAGCAAGGCAACGAAAAGCAACGTAAAGCAAGGCAAGGCAAGGAATCATAAAAAAATGGCAACGTAAAGCAACGTAAAGCAAGGCAACGTAAAGCAAAATAAATCAAGGCAAGGCAAGGCAACGTAAAGCAAGACAACGTAAAGCAACGTAAAGCAAGGCAACGTAAAGCAACTTAAAGCAAGGCAAGGCAAGGTAACGTAAAGCAAGGCAACGTATAGCAACGTAAAGCAAGGCAACTTAAAGCAACGTAAAGCAAGGCAAGGCAAGGCAACATAAAGCAAGGCAACGAAAAGCAACGTAAAGCAAGGCAAGGCAAGGCAACGTAAAGCAAGGCATCTTAAAGCAACGTAAAGCAAGGCAATGTAAAGCAACCTAAAGCGAGGCAACGTTAAGAAACGTAAAGCAGGGCAAGGCAAGGCAAAGTAAAGCAAGGCAACGGACAGAAACGTAAAGCAAGGCAAGGAAAGGCAACGTAAAGCAAGGCAACGTAAAGCAACGTAAAACAAGGCAACGTAAAGCAACGTAAAGCTAGGCAAGGCAAGGCAACGTAAAGCAAGGCAACGTAAAGCAATGTAAAGCAAGGCAACGTAAAGCAACGTAAAGCAAGGCAACTTAACGGAAGGCAACGTAAGGCAACGTAAAGCAATGTAAAGCAAGGCAACGTAAAGCAAGGCAACTTAAAGCAAGGCAACGTAAAGCAAGGCAACATAAAGCAACGTAAAGCAAGGCAACGTATAGCAACGTAAATCAAGGCAAGACAAGGAAACGTAAAGCAAGAAAACGTAAAGCAACGTAAAGCAAGGCAACGTAATGCAACTTAAAGCAAGGCAACATAAAGCAACGTAAAGCAAGGCAACGTAAAGCAACGTAAAGCAAGGCAACTTAAAGCACGGCAACGTAAGGCAACTTAAAGCAATGTAAAGCAAGGCAACGTAAAGCAAGGAAACGTAAAGCAAGGAAACGTAAAGCAAGGCAACGTAAAGCAATGCAACGTAAAGGAACGTAAAGTAAGGCAAGGCAAGGCAACGTAAAGCTACGTAAAGTAAGGCAACGTAAAGCAAGGCATCGTAAAGTAAGGCAACGTAAAGCAACATAAAGTAAGGCAACGTAAAGCAAGCCAAAGTAAAGCAACGTAAAGCAAGGCAAAATAAAGCAAGGCAACGTAAAGCAACATAAAGCAAGGCAACGTAAAGCAAGGCAACGTAAAGCAACGTAAAGCAAGGAAACGTAAAGCAAGGCAACGTAAGTCAACGTAAAGCAAGGCAACGTAAGGTAAGGCAACGTAAAGCAACGTAAAGTAAGGCAACGTAAAGCAAGGAAACGTAAAGCAAGGCAACGTAAAGCTACGTAAAGCAAGGCAACGTAAAGCAAGGCAACGTAAAGCAACGTAAAGCAAGACAACATAAAGCAAGGCAACGTAAAGCAAAGTAAAGCAAGGCAACGTAAAGCAAGGCAAAGTAAAGCAACGGAAAGCAAGGCAACGTAAAGTAAGGCAACGTAAGGCAACGTAAAGCAAGGCAACGTAAAGCAACGTAAAGCAAGGCAACGTAAAGCAAGGCAACGTAAGGCAAAGTAAAGCAAGGCAAGGTAAAGCAAGGAAATGTAAAGCAATGTAAAGCAAGGCAACGTAAAGCAAGGCAACGTAAGGCAACGTAAAGCAATGTAAAGCAAGGCAACGTAAAGCAAGGCAACGTAAAGCAACGTAAAGCAAGGCAACTTAAAGCAAGGCAAAGTAAGGCAACGTAAAGCAACGTAAAGCAAGGCAACGTATAGCAAGGCAACGTAAAGCAAGGCTACTTAAAGCAACGTAAAGCAAGGCAAGGCAACGTAAGGCAACGTAAAGCAACATAAAGCAAGGAAACGTAAAGCAAGGCATCGTAAAGGAAGGCAACATAAAGCATCGTAAAGCAAGGCAACTTAAAGCAACGTAAAGCAAGGCAACATAAAGTAATGCAACGTAAAGCAAGACAACGTAAAGCAACGTAAGCAAGGCAAGGTAAAGCAACGTAAAAGAAGGGAAGGCAAGGCAACGTAAAGCAAGGCAATTTAAAGCAACGTAAAGCAAGGCAACGTAAAGCAACATAAAGCAAGGCAAGGCAAGGCAACGTAAAGCAAGGGAACGTAAAACAACGTAAAGCAAGGCAAGGCAACGTAAAGCAAGGCAACGTAAAGCAACATAAATCAAGGCAACGTAAAGCAACATAAAGCAAGGGAAGGCAAGGCAACGTAAAGCAAGACAACGTAAAGCAACATAAATCAAGGCAACGTAAAGTAACGTAAAGCAAGGCAACATAAATCAACGTAAAGCAAGGCAAGGCAACGTAAAGCAAGGTAAGGCAAGGCAACGTAAAGCAAGGCAACGTCAAGCAACGTAAAGCAAGGCAAGGTTAAGCAAGTAAGGGCTACGTAAAGCAAGGCAACGTAAAGGAAGGCAACGTAAGGCAACGTAAAGCAACCTAAAGCAAGGCAACGTAAAGTAAGGCAACATAAGGCAACGTAAAGCAACGTAATGCAAGGCAAAGCAAAGCACGGCACAGTAAGGCCAAGTAAAGCAAGGCAAAGTAAAGCAAGGCAACTTAAAGTAATGTAAAGCAAGGCAACTTAAAGTAAGGCTACGTAAATCAACGTAAAGCAAGGCAACGTAAAGTAAGGCAATGTAAAGCAACGTAAAGCAAGGCAACGTAAAGCAAGGCAACTTAAAGCAACTTGAAGCAAGGCAACTTAAAGCAAGGCAACGTAAGGCAAGGTAAAGCAACATAAAGCAAGGCAACGTATAGCAAGGCAACGTAAATCAAGGCAAAATAAAGCATCGTAAAGCAAGGCAACGTAAAGCAACGTAAAGAAAGGCAACAAAAAGCAACGTAGAGCAAGGCAAGGGAACATAAGTGAACGTAAAGCAACGTAAAGCAAGGCAAGGCAACGTAAAGCAAGGCAACGGAAAGCAAAGTAAAGCAAGGCAAGGAAAGGCAACGTAAAGCAAGGCAACGTAAAGCAAAGTAAATCAAGGCAACGTAATGCAACGTAAAGCAAGGCAAGGCAAGGCAACGTAAAGCAAGGCATCGTAAAGCAACTTAAATCAATGCAACGTAAGGCAACGTAAAGCAAGACAACGTAAAGCAGCGTAAAGCAAGGCAACGTAAAGCAACGTAAAGCAAGGCAACATAAAACAACGTAAAGGAAGGCAAGGCAAGGCAACATAAAGCAAGGCAACGTAAAGCAAGGCAACGTAAAGCAACGTAAATCAATGCAACGTAAAGGAAGGCAACGTAAAGCAACGTAAAGCAAGGCAACGTAAAGCAAGGCAACGTAAAGCAACGTAAAGCAAGGCAAGGCAAGGCAACGTAAAGCAAGGCAAGGCAAGGCAACATAAAGCAAGGCAACGTAACGCAACGTAAAGCAAGGCATTGTAAAACAACGTAAATCAAGGTAAATCAAGGCAACGAAAAGCAAGGCAACGTAAAGCAAGCCAAGGCAAGGCAACGTAAAGCAAGGCAACGTAAAGCAAGGCAAGGCAACGTAAAGCAAGGCAACGTAAAGCAAGGCAAGGCAAGGCAAAGTAAAGCAAGACAACGTAAAGCAAGGCAACGTAAAGCAAGGCAACGTAAGGCAAAGTAAAGCAAGGCAACTTAAAGCAAGGCAACTTAAAGTAACGTAAAGCAAGGCAACGTAAAGTAAGGCAACGTAAAGCAACTTAAAGCAAGGCAACGTAAAGCAAGGCAACGTAAAGCAAGGCAACGTAAAGCAACGTAAATCAAGGAAACGTAAAGCAAGGCACCGTAAAGCAACGTAAAGCAAGGCAATTAAACAAGGCAACGTAAGGCAACGTAAAGCAATGTAAATCAAGGCAACGTAAAGCAAGGCAACGTAATGCAACGTAAAGCAATGTAAAGCAAGGCAACGTAAAGCAAGGCAACGTAAAGCAAGTCAACGTAAAGCAAGGCAACGTAAAGCAGCGTAAAGCAAGGCAACTTAAAGCAACGTAAAGCAAGGCACCGTAAAGTAAGGCAAGGTAAAGCAAGGCAACGTAAAGCAACGTAAGGCAAGGCAACGTACAGCAACTTAAAGCAAGGAAAGGCAAGGCAACGTAAAGCATGGCAATGTAAAGACACGTAAAGCAAGGCAAGGCAAGGCAACGTAAAGCAAGGCAACGTAAAGCAACGTAAAGCAAGGCAACGTAAAGCAACGGAAAGCAAGGCAAGGCAAGGCAAGGTAAAGCAAGGCAACGTAAAGCAACGTAAAGCAAGGCAACGTAAATCAACGTAAAGCAAGGCAACAAAAAGCAACATAAAGCAAGGCAACATAAAGTAAGGCAACGTAAAGCAAGGCAATGTAAAGGAACGTATAGCAAGTCAAGGTAAAGCAACGTAAAGCAAGGCAAGGTAAGGCAACGTAAAGCAAGGCATCTTAAAGCAACGTAAAGCAAGGCAACGTAAAGCAACCTAAAGCGAGGCAACGTAAAGAAACGTAAAGCAAGGCAAGGCAAGGCAAATTATAGCAAGGCAAAGGAAAGAAACGTAAAGCAAGGCAAGGCAACGTAAAGCAAGGCAACGTAATGAAACGTAAAGCAAGGCAACGTAATGCAACGTAATGCAACGTACAGCAAGGCAACGTAAAGCAACGTAAAGCAAGGCAACGTAAAGCAACGTAAAGCAAGGCAAGGCAACGTAAAGCAAGGCAACGTAAAGCAAAGTAAAGCAAGGCAAGGCAAGGGAACGTAAAGCAAGGCAACGTAAAGCAACGTAAATCAATGCAAAATAAGGCAACATAAAGCAAGACAACGTAAAGCAACGTAAAGCAAGGCAACATAAAACAACGTAAAGCAAGGCAAGGAAAGGCAGCATAAAGGAAGGAAACGTAAAGTAAGGATACGTAAAGCAACGTAAAGCAAGGCAACGTAAAGGAAGGCAACGTAAAGCAACGTGTAGCAAGGCAACGTAAAGCAAGGCATTGTAAAGCAATGTAAAGCAAGGCAAGGCAAGGCAACGTAAAGCAAGGCAAGGCATGGCAATGTAAAGCAAGACAACGTAAAGCAACGTAAAGCAAGGCATCGTAAAGCAACGTAAAGCAAGGTAAAGCAAGGCAACTTAAAGTAAGGCAACGTAAAGCAACGTAAAGCAAGGCAACGTAAAGCAAGGCAACGTAAAGAAAGGCAAGGCAACGTAAAGCAAGGCAACGTAAAGCAAGGCAAGGCAAGGCAAAGTAAAGCAAGGCAACGTAAAGCAAGGCAACGTAAGGCAAAGTGAAGCAAGGCAACGTAAAGCAAGGCAACGTAAAGCAACGTAAAGCAAGGCAACGTAAAGCAACGTAAAGCAAGGCAACTTAAAGGAAGGCAAAGCAAGGCAACTTAAAGGAAGGCAACGTAAGGCAACGTAAAGCAATGTAAAGCTAGGCAACGTAAAGCAAGGCAACTTAAAGCAAGGCAACGTAAAGCAAGGCAACATAAAGCAACGTAAAGCAAGGCAATGTAAAGCAACGTAAAGCAAGGCAAGGCAACGTAAGGCAACGTAAACTAAGGCAACGTAAAGCAACGTAAAGCAAGGCAACGTAAAGCAAGGTAAAGCAAGGCAACCTAAAGTAAGGCAAGGTAAAGCAAGGTAACGTAAATCAACGTAAGGCAAGGCAACGTACAGCAACTTAAAGCAAGGAAAGGCAAGGCAACGTAAAGCAAGGCAACATAAAGCAACGTAAAGCAAGGCAACGAAAAGCAACGTAAAGCAAGGCAACGTAAAGCAACGTAAATCAAGGCAAGTCAAGGAAACGTAAAGCAAGACAACGTAAAGCAACGTAAAGCAAGGCAAAATAAAGCAAAGCAACGTAAAGCAACGTAAAGCAAGGCAACGTAAAGCAAGGCAACGTAAAGCAACGTAAAGCAAGGAAACGTAAAGCAAGGCAACGTAAGGCAACGTAAAGCAAGGCAACGTAAGGAAAGGCAACGTAAAGCAATGTAAATCAAGGCAACATAAAGCAAGGCAACGTAAAGCAAAGTAAAGCAAGGCAACGTAAAGCAAGGCAACGTAAGGCAACGTAAAGAAAGGCAACGTAAAGCAAGGCAACGTAAAGCAACGTAAAGCAAGGCAACGTAATGCAAGGCAACGTAAGGCAAAGTAAAGCAAGGCAAGGTAAAGCAAGGCAACTTAAAATAACATAAAGCAAGGCAACGTAAAGCAAGGAAACGTAAAGCAATGTAAACAAGGCAACGTAAAGCAAGGCAACGTAAAGCAACGTAAAGCAAGGCAACGTAAAGCAAGGCAACGTAAAGCAACGTAAAGCAAGGCAACTTAAAGCAAGGCAACGTAAGGCAACGTAAAGCAACGTAAAGCAAGGCAACGTATAGCAAGGCAACGTAAGGCAAGGCTACTTAAAGCAACGTAAAGCAAGGCAAGGCAACGTAAGGCAACGTAAAGCAACATAAAGCAAGGAAACGTAAAGCAAGGCATCGTAAATGAAGGCAACATAAAGCATCGTAAAGCAAGGCAACTTAAAGCAACGCAAAGCAAGGCAACATAAAGTAAGGCAACGTAAAGCAAGGCAACGTAAAGCAACGTAAGCAAGGCAAGGTAAAGCAACGTAAAGGAAGGCAAGGCAAGGCAACGTAAAGCAAGGCAATGTAAAGCAACGTAAAGCAAGGCAACGTAAAGCAACATAAAGCAAGGCAAGGCAAGGCAACGTAAAGCAAGGCAAGTCAAGGCAACGTAGGGCAAGGCAACGTAAAGCAAGGCAACGTAAAGCGACGTAGAGCAAGGGAACTTAAAGCAACGTAAAGCAAGGCAAGGCAAGGCAACGTAAAGCAAGGCAACGTAAAACAACGTAAAGCAAGGGAAGGCAAGGCAACGTAAAGCAAGGCAACGTAAAGCAACATAAAGCAAGGCAACGTAAAGCAACATA
Organism: Phaenicophaeus curvirostris; assembly: GCF_032191515.1. Lineage (NCBI taxonomy): Eukaryota > Metazoa > Chordata > Aves > Cuculiformes > Cuculidae > Phaenicophaeus > Phaenicophaeus curvirostris. The sequence goes on from NW_027206692.1 coordinate 806,672, forward strand.
AAGCAAGGCAACGTAAAGCAAAATAAAGCAAGGGAAGGCAAGGCAACATAAAGCAAGACAACGTAAAGCAACGTAAAGCAAGGCAAGGCAACGTAAAGCAAGGTAAGGCAAGGCAACGTAAAGGAAGTCAACGTCAAGCAATGTAAAGCAAGGCAATGTAAAGCAACGTAAAGCAAGGTAAGCAAGGCAACGAAAAGCAAGGCAAGGCAAGGCAACGTAAAGCAAGGCAAGGTTAAGCAAGGAAGGGCAACGTAATGCAAGTTAACGTAAAGCAAGGCAACGTAAGGCAACGTAAAGCAACATAAAGCAAGGCAACGTAAAGAAAGGCAACGTAAGGCAACGTAAAGCAAGGCAACGTAAAGCAACGTAAAGCAAGGCAAAGCAAAGCACGGCACAGTAAGGCCAAGTAAAGCAAGGCAACGTAAAGCAACGTAAAGCAAGGCAACCTAAAGTAAGGCAAGGTAAAGCAAGGCAACGTAAAGCAACGTAAGGCAAGGCAACGTACAGCAACTTAAAGCAAGGAAAGGCAAGGCAACGTAAAGCAAGGCAAGGCAAGGCAACGTAAAAAAATGGCAACGTAAAGCAACGCAAATCAAGGCAAGGCAAGGAAACGTAAAGCAAGACAACGTAAAGCAACATAAAGCAAAGCAACGTAAAGCAACTTAAAGCAAGGCAACTTAAAGCAAGGCAACGAAAAGCAACGTAAAGCAAGGCAACGTAAAGCAACGTAAAGCAAGGCAACTTAAAGCAACGTAAAGCAAGGAAACGTAAAGAAACGTAAAGCAAGGCAACTTAAAGCAAGGCAACGTAAGGCAACGTAAAGCAATGTAAAGCAAGGGAACGTAAAGCAAGGCAACGTAAAGCAAGGAAACGTAAAGCAAGGCAACGTAAAGGAAGGTAAAGTAAGGCAAGGCAAGGCAACGTAAAGCAATGTAAACTAAGGCAACGTAAAGCAACGTAAAGTAAGGCAACGTAAAGCAAGACAACGTAAAGCAACGTAAAGCAAGGAAATATAAAGAAAGGCAACGTAAAGCAACGTAAAGCAAGGCAACGTAAAGCAAGGCAATGTAAAGCAACGTAAAGCAAGGAAACGTAAAGCAAGGCAACGTAAGGCAACGTAAAGCAAGGCAACGTAAGGTAAGGCAACGTAAAGCAAGGCAACGTAAAGCAAGGCAACGTAAAGCAACGTAAAGCAAGGCAACGTAAAGCAAGGCAACGTAAAGCAACGTAAAGCAAGGCAACATAAAGCAAGGCAAAGTAAAGCAAAGTAAAGCAAGGCAACGTAAAGCAAGGCAACGTAAGGCAACGTAAAGCAAGGCAACGTAAAGCAACGTAAAGCAAGGCAACGTAAAGTAAGGCAACGTAAGGCAACGTAAAGCAAGGCAACATAAAGCAAGGTAAAGCAAGGCAAAGCAAAGCACGGCACAGTAAGGCCATGTAAAGCAAGGCAACGTAAAGCAAGGCAACGTAAGGCAACAGAAAGCAACGTAAAGCAAGGCAACGTAAAGCAAGGCAACGTAAAGCAACGTAAAGCAAGGCAACGTATAGCAACGTAAAGCAAGGCAACTTAAAGGAAGGCAACGTAAGGCAACGTAAAGCAATGTAAAGCAAGGCAACGTAAAGCAAGGCAACTTAAAGCAAGGCAACGTAAAGCAAGGCAACATAAAGCAACGTAAAGCAAGGCAACGTAAAGCAACGTAAAGCAACGTAAAGCAAGGCAAGGCAACGTAAGGCAACATAAACTAAGGCAACGTAAAGCAACGTAAAGCAAGGCAACGTAAAGCAACGTAAAGCAAGGCAACCTAAAGTAAGGCAAGGTAAAGCAAGGCAATGTAAATCAACGTAAGGCAAGGCAACGCACAGCAACTTAAAGCAAGGAAAGGCAAGGCAACGTAAAGAAAGGTAACATAAAGCAACGTAAAGCAAGGCAACAAAAAGCAACGTAAAGCAAGGCAACATAAATCAAGGCAACGTAAATCAATGGCAACGTAAAGCAACGTAAAGCAAGGCAACGTAAAGCAACGTAATTCAAGGCAAGGCCAGGAAACGTAAAGCAAGACAACGTAAAGCAACGGAAAGCAAAGCAACGTAAAGCAACTTAAAGCAAGGCAACATAAAGCAACGTAAAGCAAGGCAACGTAAAGCAACGTAAAGCAAGGCAACTTAAAGCAAGGCAACGTAAGGCAACGTAAAGCAATGTAAAGCAAGGCAACGTAAAGCAAGGCAACGTAAAGCAACGTAAAGTAAGGCAACGTAAAGCAAGACAACGTAAAGCAACGTAAAGCAAGGAAATATAAAGCAAGGCAAAGTAAAGCAACGTAAAGCAAGGCAACGTAAAGCAAGGCAATGTATAGCAACGTAAAGCAAGGAAACGTAAAGCAAGGCAACGTAATGCAACGTAAAGCAAGGCAACGTAAGGTAAGGCAACGTAAAGCAAGGCAACGTAAAGCAAGGCAACGTAAAGCAACATAAAGCAAGGAAACGTAAAGCAAGGCAACGTAAAGCAACGTAAAGCAAGGCAACTTAAAGCAAGGCATCGTAAGGCAACGTAAAGCAAGGCAACGTAAGGTAAGGCAACGTAAAGCAAGGCAACGTAAAGCAAGGCAACGTAAAGCAAGGCAACGTAAAGCAACGTAAAGCAAGGCAACATAAAGCAAGGCAACGTATAGCAAAGTAAAGCAAGGCAACGTAAAGCAAGGCAACGTTAGGCAACGTAAAGCAAGGCAACTTAAAGCAACGTAAAGCAAGGCAACTTAAAGCAAGGAAACGTAAAGCAATGTAAAGCACAGGAACGTAAAGCAAGGCAACGTAAGGCAACGTAAAGCAATGTAAAGCAAGGCAACGTATAGCAATGCAACGTAAAGCAACGTAAAGCAAGGCAACGTAAAGCAAGGCAACGTAAAGCAACGTAAAGCAAGGCAACTTAAAGCAAGGCAACGTAAGGCAACGTAAAGCAACATAAAGCAAGGCAACGTAAAGCAAGGCAACGTAAAGCAAGGCAACATAAAGCATCGTAAAGCAAGGCAACGTAAAGCAACGTAAAGCAAGGCAACCTAAAGTAAGGCAACGTAAAGCAAGGCAATGTAAAGGAACGTATAGCAAGGCAAGGTAAAGCAACGTAAAGCAAGGCAAGGCAAGGCAAAGTAAAGGAAGGCAACGGAAAGAAACGTAAAGCAAGGCAAGGAAAGGCAACGTAAAGCTTGGCAACGTAAAGCAACGTAAAGCAAGGCAACCTAAAGCAACGTAAAGCAAGGCAACGTAAAGCAAGGTAAAGCAAGGCAAGGCAAGGCAACGTAAAGCAAGGCAACGTAAAGCAAGGTAAAGCAAGGCAAGGCAAGGCAACGTAAATCAAGGCAACGAAAAGCAACGTAAAGCAAGACAACGTAAAGCAACGTAAAGCAAGGAAACGTAAATTAACGTAAAGCAAGGCAACGTAAAACAACGTAAAGCATGGCAAGGCAAGGCAACGTAAAGCAAGGCAACGTTATGCAACGTAATGCAACGTACAGCAAGGCAACGTAAATCAACTTAAAGCAAGGCAACGTAAAGCAACGTAATGCAACGTAAAGCAACGTAAAGCAAGGCAAAGTAATAAAATGTAAAGCAACCTAATGCAACGTAAAGCAACGTAAAGCAAGGCAACGTAATGCAACTTAAAGCAACGTAATCCAACGTAAAGCAACGTAAAGCAAGACAACGTAATGCAACTTAAAGCAACGTAATGCAACGTAAAGCAACGTAAAGCAACGTAATGCAATGTAAAGCATCGTAAAGCAAGGCAACGTAAAGCATCGTAAAGCAAGGCAACGCAAAGCAACGTAAAGCAAAGTAATGCAACATAAAGCAAGGCAACGTAAAGCAACGTAAAGCAACGTAATGCAACGTAAAGCATCGTAAAGCAAGGCAACGTAAAGCAACGTAATGCAACGTAAAGCATCGTAAAGCAAGGCAACGTAAAGCAACGTAATGCAACGTAAAGCATCGTAAAGCAAGGCAACGTAAAGCAACGTAATGCAACGTAAAGCATCGTAAGGCAAGGCAACGTAAAGCAACGTAATGCAACGTGAAGCATCGTAAAGCAAGGCAACGTAAAGAAACGTAATGCAACGTAAAGCATCGTAAAGCAAGGCAGCGTAAAGCAACGTAATGCAACGTAAAGCATCGTAAAGCAAGGCAACGTAAAGCATCGTAAAGCAAGGCAACGTAAAGCAACGTAATGCAACGTAAAGCAACGTAAAGCAAGGCAAATAAAGCAACTTAAAGCAAGGCGACATAAAGCAACGTAAAGCAAGGCAACGTAAAGCAACGTAAAGCAAGGCAACTTAAAGCAAGGCAACGTAAGGCAACGTAAACAATGTAAAGCAAGGCAACGTAAAGCAAGGCAACGAAAAGCAAGGAAACGTAAAGCAACGTAAAGCAAGGCAACGTAAAGCAAGGCAACGTAAATTAAGGCAACGTAAAGCAACATAGAGTAATGCAACGTAAAGCAAGGCAACGTAAAGCAAGGCAACGTAAAGCAACGTAAAGCAAGGAAACGTAAAGCAAGGCAACGTAAGGCAACGTAAAGCAAGGCAACATAAAGTAAGGCAACGTAAAGCAACGTAAAGTAAGGCAACGTAAAGCAAGGCAACGTAAAGCAACGTAAAGCAAGGCAACGTAAAGCAACGTAAAGCAAGGCAACATAAAGCAAGGCAACGTAAAGCAAAGTAAAGCAAGGCAACGTAAAGTAAGGCAACGTAAGGCAAAGTAAATCAAGGCAACGTAAAGCAACGTAAAGCAAGGCAACGTAAAGTAAGGCAACGTAAGGCAACGTAAAGCAAGGCAACGTAAAGCAACGTAAAGCAAGGCAACGTAAAGCAAGGCAACGTAAAGCAACGTCAAGCAAGGCAACTTAAAGCAAGGCAACGTAAGGCAACGTAAAGCAATGTAAAGCAAGGCAACGTAAAGCAAGGCAACGTAAAGCAACGTAAAGTAAGGCAACGTAAAGCAAGACAACGTAAAGCAACGTAAAGCAAGGAAATATAAAGCAAGGCAAAGTAAAGCAACGTAAAGCAAGGCAACGTAAAGCAAGGCAATGTATAGCAACGTAAAGCAAGGAAACGTAAAGCAAGGCAACGTAATGCAACGTAAAGCAAGGCAACGTAAGGTAAGGCAACGTAAAGCAAGGCAACGTAAAGCAAGGCAACGTAAAGCAACGTAAAGCAAGGCAACGTAAAGCAAGGCAACGTAAAGCAACGTAAAGCAAGGCAACATAAAGCAAGGCAACGTATAGCAAAGTAAAGCAAGGCAACGTAAAGCAAGGCAACGTAAGGCAACGTAAAGCAAGGCAACGTAAAGCAACGTAAAGCAAGGCAACTTAAAGCAAGGAAACGTAAAGCAATGTAAAGCACAGGAACGTAAAGCAAGGCAACGTAAGGCAACGTAAAGCAATGTAAAGCAAGGCAACGTATAGCAATGCAACGTAAAGCAACGTAAAGCAAGGCAACGTAAAGCAAGGCAACGTAAAGCAACGTAAAGCAAGGCAACTTAAAGCAAGGCATCGTAAGGCAACGTAAAGCAACGTAAAGCAAGGCAACGTATAGCAAGGAAACGTAAAGCAAGGCTACTTAAAGCAACGTAAAGCAAGGCAAGGCAACGTAAGGCAACGTAAAGCAACATAAAGCAAGGCAACGTAAAGCAAGGCAACGTAAATCAAGGCAACATAAAGCATCGTAAAGCAAGGCAACGTAAAGCTTCGTAAAGCAAGGCAACCTAAAGTAAGGCAACGTAAAGCAAGGCAATGTAAAGGAACGTATAGCAAGGCAAGGTAAAGCAACGTAAAGCAAGGCAAGGCAAGGCAAAGTAAAGGAAGGCAACGGAAAGAAACGTAAAGCAAGGCAAGGAAAGGCAACGTAAAGCTTGGCAACGTAAAGCAACGTAAAGCAAGGCAACCTAAAGAAACGTAAAGCAAGGCAACGTAAAGCAAGGTAAAGCAAGGCAAGGCAAGGCAACGTAAAGCAAGGCAACGTAAAGCAAGGTAAAGCAAGGCAAGGCAAGGCAACGTAAAGCAAGGCAACGAAAAGCAACGTAAAGCAAGACAACGTAAAGCAACGTAAAGCAAGGAAACGTAAATTAACGTAAAGCAAGGCAACGTAAAACAACGTAAAGCATGGCAAGGCAAGGCAACATAAAGCAAGGCAATGTAAAGCAAGGCAACGTAAAGCAAGGCAACATAAAGCAACGTAAAGCAAGGCAACGTAAAGCAACGTAAAGCAAGGAAAGGCAAGGCAAAGTAAAGCAAGGCAAGGCAAGGCAACGTAAAGCAAGGCAACGTAATGCAACGTAATGCAACGTACAGCAAGGCAACGTAAATCAACTTAAAGCAAGGCAACGTAAAGCAACGTAATGCAACGTAAAGCAACGTAAAGCAAGGCAACGTAATAAAATGTAAAACAACCTAATGCAACGTAAAGCAACGTAAAGCAAGGCAACGTAATGCAACTTAAAGCAACGTAATCCAACGTAAAGCAACGTAAAGCAAGACAACGTAATGCAACTTAAAGCAACGTAATGCAACGTAAAGCAACGTAAAGCAACGTAAGGCAATGTAAAGCATCGTAAAGCAAGGCAACGTAAAGCATCGTAAAGCAAGGCAACGCAAAGCAACGTAAAGCAACGTAATGCAACATAAAGCAAGGCAACGTAAAGCAACGTAAAGCAACGTAATGCAACGTAAAGCATCGTAAAGCAAGGCAACGTAAAGCAACGTAATGAAACGTAAAGCATCGTAAAGCAAGGCAACGTAAAGCAACGTAATGCAACGTAAAGCATCGTAAAGCAAGGCAACGTAAAGCAACGTAATGCCACGTAAAGCATTGTAAGGCAAGGCAACGTAAAGCAACGTAATGCAACGTGAAGCATCGTAAAGCAAGGCAACGTAAAGAAACGTAATGCAACGTAAAGCATCGTAAAGCAAGGCAGCGTAAAGCAACGTAATGCAACGTAAAGCATCGTAAAGCAAGGCAACGTAAAGCATCGTAAAGCAAGGCAACGTAAAGCAACGTAATGCAACGTAAAGCAACGTAAAGCAAGGCAAATAAATCAACTTAAAGCAAGGCGACATAAAGCAACGTAAAGCAAGGCAACGTAAAGCAACGTAAAGCAAGGCAACATAAAGCAAGGCAACGTAAGGCAACGTAAACAATGTAAAGCAAGGCAACGTAAAGCAAGGCAACGTAAAGCAAGGAAACGTAAAGCAACGTAAAGCAAGGCAACGTAAAGCAAGGCAACGTAAATTAAGGCAACGTAAAGCAACATAGAGTAATGCAACGTAAAGCAAGGCAACGTAAAGCAAGGCAACGTAAAGCAACGTAAAGCAAGGAAACGTAAAGCAAGGCAACGTAAGGCAACATAAAGTAAGGCAACGTAAAGCAACGTAAAGTAAGGCAACGTAAAGCAAGGCAACGTAAAGCAACGTAAAGCAAGGCAACGTAAAGCAACGTAAAGCAAGGCAACATAAAGCAAGGCAACGTAAAGCAAAGTAAAGCAAGGCAACGTAAAGTAAGGCAACGTAAGGCAAAGTAAATCAAGGCAACGTAAAGCAACGTAAAGCAAGGCAACGTAAAGTAAGGCAACGTAAGGCAACGTAAAGCAAGGCAACATAAAGCAACGTAAAGCAAGGCAACGTAAAGCAAGGCAACGTAAAGCAACGTCAAGCAAGGCAACTTAAAGCAAGGCAACGTAAGGCAACGTAAAGCAATGTAAAGCAAGGCAACGTAAAGAAAGGCAACGTAAAGCAACGTAAAGTAAGGCAACGTAAAGCAAGACAACGTAAAGCAACGTAAAGCAAGGAAATATAAAGCAGGCAAAGTAAAGCAACGTAAAGCAAGGCAACGTAAAGCAAGGCAATGTATAGCAACGTAAAGCAAGGAAACGTAAAGCAAGGCAACGTAATGCAACGTAAAGCAAGGCAACGTCAGGTAAGGCAGCGTAAAGCAAGGCAACGTAAAGCAAGGCAACGTAAAGCAACGTAAAGCAAGGCAACGTAAAGCAAGGCAACGTAAAGCAACGTAAAGCAAGGCAACATAAAGCAAGGCAACGTATAGCAAAGTAAAGCAAGGCAACGTAAAGCAAGGCAACGTAAGGCAACGTAAAGCAAGGCAACGTAAAGCAACGTAAAGCAAGGCAACTTAAAGCAAGGAAACGTAAAGCAATGTAAAGCACAGGAACGTAAAGCAAGGCAACGTAAGGCAACGTAAAGCAATGTAAAGCAAGGCAACGTATAGCAATGCAACGTAAAGCAACGTAAAGCAAGGCAACGTAAAGCAAGGCAACGTAAAGCAACGTAAAGTAAGGCAACGTAAAGCAAGACAACGTAAAGCAACGTAAAGCAAGGAAATATAAAGCAAGGCAAAGTAAAGCAACGTAAAGCAAGGCAACGTAAAGCAAGGCAATGTATAGCAACGTAAAGCAAGGAAACGTAAAGCAAGGCAACGTAATGCAACGTAAAGCAAGGCAACGTAAGGTAAGGCAACGTAAAGCAAGGCAACGTAAAGCAAGGCAACGTAAAGCAACGTAAAGCAAGGCAACGTAAAGCAAGGCAACGTAAAGCAACGTAAAGCAAGGCAACATAAAGCAAGGCAACGTATAGCAAAGTAAAGCAAGGCAACGTAAAGCAAGGCAACGTAAGGCAACGTAAAGCAAGGCAACGTAAAGCAACGTAAAGCAAGGCAACTTAAAGCAAGGAAACGTAAAGCAATGTAAAGCACAGGAACGTAAAGCAAGGCAACGTAAGGCAACGTAAAGCAATGTAAAGCAAGGCAACGTATAGCAATGCAACGTAAAGCAACGTAAAGCAAGGCAACGTAAAGCAAGGCAACGTAAAGCAACGTAAAGCAAGGCAACTTAAAGCAAGGCATCGTAAGGCAACGTAAAGCAACCTAAAGCAAGGCAACGTATAGCAAGGAAACGTAAAGCAAGGCTACTTAAAGCAACGTAAAGCAAGGCAAGGCAACGTAAGGCAACGTAAAGCAACATAAAGCAAGGCAACGTAAAGCAAGGCAACGTAAATCAAGGCAACATAAAGCATCGTAAAGCAAGGCAACGTAAAGCTTCGTAAAGCAAGGCAACCTAAAGTAAGGCAACGTAAAGCAAGGCAATGTAAAGGAACGTATAGCAAGGCAAGGTAAAGCAACGTAAAGCAAGGCAAGGCAAGGCAAAGTAAAGGAAGGCAACGGAAAGAAACGTAAAGCAAGGCAAGGAAAGGCAACGTAAAGCTTGGCAACGTAAAGCAACGTAAAGCAAGGCAACCTAAAGAAACGTAAAGCAAGGCAACGTAAAGCAAGGTAAAGCAAGGCAAGGCAAGGCAACGTAAAGGAAGGCAACGTAAAGCAAGGTAAAGCAAGGCAAGGCAAGGCAACGTAAAGCAAGGCAACGTAAAGCAAGGTAAAGCAAGGCAAGGCAAGGCAACGTAAAGGAAGGCAACGAAAAGCAACGTAAAGCAAGACAACGTAAAGCAACGTAAAGCAAGGAAACGTAAATTAACGTAAAGCAAGGCAACGTAAAACAACGTAAAGCATGGCAAGGCAAGGCAACATAAAGCAAGGCAATGTAAAGCAAGGCAACGTAAAGCAAGGCAACATAAAGCAACGTAAAGCAAGGCAACGTAAAGCAACGTAAAGCAAGGAAAGGCAAGGCAAAGTAAAGCAAGGCAAGGCAAGGCAACGTAAAGCAAGGCAACGTAATGCAACGTAATGCAACGTACAGCAAGGCAACGTAAATCAACTTAAAGCAAGGCAACGTAAAGCAACGTAATGCAACGTAAAGCAACGTAAAGCAAGGCAACGTAATAAAATGTAAAGCAACCTAATGCAAGGTAAAGCAACGTAAAGCAAGGCAACGTAATGCAACTTAAAGCAACGTAATCCAACGTAAAGCAACGTAAAGCAAGACAACGTAATGCAACTTAAAGCAACGTAATGCAACGTAAAGCAACGTAAAGCAACGTAAGGCAATGTAAAGCATCGTAAAGCAAGGCAACGTAAAGCATCGTAAAGCAAGGCAACGCAAGGCAACGTAAAGCAACGTAATGAAACGTAAAGCATCGTAAAGCAAGGCAACGTAAAGCAACGTAATGCAACGTAAAGCATCGTAAAGCAAGGCAACGTAAAGCAACGTAATGCCACGTAAAGCATCGTAAGGCAAGGCAACGTAAAGCAACGTAATGCCACGTGAAGCATCGTAAAGCAAGGCAACGTAAAGAAACGTAATGCAACGTAAAGCATCGTAAAGCAAGGCAGCGTAAAGCAACGTAATGCAACGTAAAGCATCGTAAAGCAAGGCAACGTAAAGCATCGTAAAGCAAGGCAACGTAAAGCAACGTAATGCAACGTAAAGCAACGTAAAGCAAGGCAAATAAATCAACTTAAAGCAAGGCGACATAAAGCAACGTAAAGCAAGGCAACGTAAAGCAACGTAAAGCAAGGCAACATAAAGCAAGGCAACGTAAGGCAACGTAAACAATGTAAAGCAAGGCAACGTAAAGCAAGGCAACGTAAAGCAAGGAAACGTAAAGCAACGTAAAGCAAGGCAACGTAAAGCAAGGCAACGTAAATTAAGGCAACGTAAAGCAACATAGAGTAATGCAACGTAAAGCAAGGCAACGTAAAGCAAGGCAACGTAAAGCAACGTAAAGCAAGGAAACGTAAAGCAAGGCAACGTAAGGCAACGTAAAGCAAGGCAACATAAAGTAAGGCAACGTAAAGCAACGTAAAGTAAGGCAACGTAAAGCAAGGCAACGTAAAGCAACGTAAAGCAAGGCAACGTAAAGCAACGTAAAGCAAGGCAACATAAAGCAAGGCAACGTAAAGCAAAGTAAAGCAAGGCAACGTAAAGTAAGGCAACGTAAGGCAAAGTAAATCAAGGCAACGTAAAGCAAGGCAACGTAAAGTAAGGCAACGTAAGGCAACGTAAAGCAAGGCAACATAAAGCAACGTAAAGCAAGGCAACGTAAAGCAAGGCAACGTAAAGCAACGTCAAGCAAGGCAACTTAAAGCAAGGCAACGTAAGGCAACGTAAAGCAATGTAAAGCAAGGCAACGTAAAGAAAGGCAACGTAAAGCAACGTAAAGTAAGGCAACGTAAAGCAAGACAACGTAAAGCAACGTAAAGCAAGGAAATATAAAGCAAGGCAAAGTAAAGCAACGTAAAGCAAGGCAACGTAAAGCAAGGCAATGTATAGCAACGTAAAGCAAGGAAACGTAAAGCAAGGCAACGTAATGCAACGTAAAGCAAGGCAACGTAAGGTAAGGCAACGTAAAGCAAGGCAACGTAAAGCAAGGAAACGTAAAGCAACGTAAAGCAAGGCAACGTAAAGCAAGGCAACGTAAAGCAACGTAAAGCAAGGCAACATAAAGCAAGGCAACGTATAGCAAAGTAAAGCAAGGCAACGTAAAGCAAGGCAACGTAAGGCAACGTAAAGCAAGGCAACGTAAAGCAACGTAAAGCAAGGCAACTTAAAGCAAGGAAACGTAAAGCAATGTAAAGCACAGGAACGTAAAGCAAGGCAACGTAAGGCAACGTAAAGCAATGTAAAGCAAGGCAACGTATAGCAATGCAACGTAAAGCAACGTAAAGCAAGGCAACGTAAAGCAAGGCAACGTAAAGCAACGTAAAGCAAGGCAACTTAAAGCAAGGCATCGTAAGGCAACGTAAAGCAACGTAAAGCAAGGCAACGTATAGCAAGGAAACGTAAAGCAAGGCTACTTAAAGCAACGTAAAGCAAGGCAAGGCAACGTAAGGCAACGTAAAGCAACATAAAGCAAGGCAACGTAAAGCAAGGCAACGTAAATCAAGGCAACATAAAGCATCGTAAAGCAAGGCAACGTAAAGCTTCGTAAAGCAAGGCAACCTAAAGTAAGGCAACGTAAAGCAAGGCAATGTAAAGGAACGTATAGCAAGGCAAGGTAAAGCAACGTAAAGCAAGGCAAGGCAAGGCAAAGTAAAGGAAGGCAACGGAAAGAAACGTAAAGCAAGGCAAGGAAAGGCAACGTAAAGCTTGGCAACGTAAAGCAACGTAAAGCAAGGCAACCTAAAGCAACGTAAAGCAAGGCAACGTAAAGCAAGGTAAAGCAAGGCAAGGCAAGGCAACGTAAAGCAAGGCAACGTAAAGCAAGGTAAAGCAAGGCAAGGCAAGGCAACGTAAAGCAAGGCAATGTAAAGCAAGGCAACGTAAAGCAAGGCAACATAAAGCAACGTAAAGCAAGGCAACGTAAAGCAAGGCAACGTAAAGCAACGTAAAGCAAGGAAAGGCAAGGCAAAGTAAAGCAAGGCAAGGCAAGGCAACGTAAAGCAAGGCAACGTAATGCAACGTAATGCAACGTACAGCAAGGCAACGTAAAGCAACTTAAAGCAAGGCAACGTAAAGCAACGTAATGCAACGTAAAGCAACGTAAAGCAAGGCAACGTAATAAAATGTAAAGCAACCTAATGCAACGTAAAGCAACGTAAAGCAAGGCAACGTAATGCAACTTAAAGCAACGTAATCCAACGTAAAGCAACGTAAAGCAAGACAACGTAATGCAACTTAAAGCAACGTAATGCAACGTAAAGCAACGTAAAGCAACGTAATGCAATGTAAAGCATCGTAAAGCAAGGCAACGTAAAGCAAGGCATCGTAAGGCAACGTAAATCAAGGTAACGTAAGGTAAGGCAACGTAAAGCAAGGCAACGTAAAGCAAGGCAACGTAAAGCAAGGCAACGTAAAGCAACGTAAAGCAAGGCAACATAAAGCAAGGCAACGTATAGCAAAGTAAAGCAAGGCAACGTAAAGCAAGGCAACGTAAGGCAACGTAAAGCAAGGCAACGTAAAGCAACGTAAAGCAAGGCAACTTAAAGCAAGGAAACGTAAAGCAATGTAAAGCACAGGAACGTAAAGCAAGGCAACGTAAGGCAACGTAAAGCAATGTAAAGCAAGGCAACGTATAGCAATGCAACGTAAAGCAACGTAAAGCAAGGCAACGTAAAGCAAGGCAACGTAAAGCAACGTAAAGCAAGGCAACTTAAAGTAAGGCATCGTAAGGCAACGTAAAGCAACGTAAAGCAAGGCAACGTATAGCAAGGCAACGTAAAGCAAGGCTACTTAAAGCAACGTAAAGCAAGGCAAGGCAACGTAAGGCAACGTAAAGCAACATAAAGCAAGGCAACGTAAAGCAAGGCAACGTAAAGCAAGGCAACATAAAGCATCGTAAAGCAAGGCAACGTAAAGCAACGTAAAGCAAGGCAACCTAAAGTAAGGCAACGTAAAGCAAGGCAATGTAAAGGAACGTATAGCAAGGCAAGGTAAAGCAACGTAAAGCAAGGCAAGGCAAGGCAAAGTAAAGGAAGGCAACGGAAAGAAACGTAAAGCAAGGCAAGGAAAGGCAACGTAAAGCTTGGCAACGTAAAGCAACGTAAAGCAAGGCAACCTAAAGCAACGTAAAGCAAGGCAACGTAAAGCAAGGTAAAGCAAGGCAAGGCAAGGCAACGTAAAGCAAGGCAACGTAAAGCAAGGTAAAGCAAGGCAAGGCAAGGCAACGTAAATCAAGGCAACGAAAAGCAACGTAAAGCAAGACAACATAAAGCAACGTAAAGCAAGGAAACGTAAATTAACGTAAAGCAAGGCAACGTAAAACAACGTAAAGCATGGCAAGGCAAGGCAACATAAAGCAAGGCAATGTAAAGCAAGGCAACGTAAAGCAAGGCAACATAAAGCAACGTAAAGCAAGGCAACGTAAAGCAAGGCAACGTAAAGCAACGTAAAGCAAGGAAAGGCAAGGCAAAGTAAAGCAAGGCAAGGCAAGGCAACGTAAAGCAAGGCAACGTAATGCAACGTAATGCAACGTACAGCAAGGCAACGTAAATCAACTTAAAGCAAGGCAACCTAAAGCAACGTAATGCAACGTAAAGCAACGTAAAGCAACGTAAAGCAAGGCAACGTAATAAAATGTAAAGCAACCTAATGCAACGTAAAGCAACGTAAAGCAAGGCAACGTAATGCAACTTAAAGCAACGTAATCCAACGTAAAGCAACGTAAAGCAAGACAACGTAATGCAACTTAAAGCAACGTAATGCAACGTAAAGCAACGTAAAGCAACGTAATGCAATGTAAAGCATCGTAAAGCAAGGCAACGTAAAGCATCGTAAAGCAAGGCAACGCAAAGCAACGTAAAGCAACGTAATGCAACATAAAGCAAGGCAACGTAAAGCAACGTAAAGCAACGTAATGCAACGTAAAGCATCGTAAAGCAATGCAACGTAAAGCAACGTAATGCAAAGTAAAGCATCGTAAAGCAAGGCAACGTAAAGCAACGTAATGCAACGTAAAGCATCGTAAAGCAAGGCAACGTAAAGCAACGTAATGCAAAGTAAAGCATCGTAAGGCAAGGCAACGTAAAGCAACGTAATGCAACGTGAAGCATCGTAAAGCAAGGCAACGTAAAGAAACGTAATGCAACGTAAAGCATCGTAAAGCAAGGCAGCGTAAAGCAACGTAATGCAACGTAAAGCATCGCAAAGCAAGGCAACGTAAAGCATCGTAAAGCAAGGCAACGTAAAGCAACGTAATGCAACGTAAAGCAACGTAAAGCAAGGCAAATAAAGCCACTTAAAGCAAGGCGACATAAAGCAACGTAAAGCAAGGCAACGTAAAGCAACGTAAAGCAAGGCAACTTAAAGCAAGGCAACGTAAGGCAACGTAAACAATGTAAAGCAAGGCAACGTAAAGCAAGACATCGTAAAGCAAGGAAACGTAAAGCAACGTAAAGCAAGGCAACGTAAAGCAAGGCAACGTAAATTAAGGCAACGTAAAGCAACATAGAGTAATGCAACGTAAAGCAAGGCAACGTAAAGCAAGGCAACGTAAAGCAACGTAAAGCAAGGAAACGTAAAGCAAGGCAACGTAAGGCAACGTAAAGCAAGGCAACATAAAGTAAGGCAACGTAAAGCAACGTAAAGTAAGGCAACGTAAAGCAAGGCAACGTAAAGCAACGTAAAGCAAGGCAACGTAAAGCAACGTAAAGCAAGGCAACGTAAAGCAACGTAAAGCAAGGCAACGTAAAGCAACGTAAAGCAAGGCAACATAAAGCAAGACAACGTAAAGCAACGTAAAGCAACGTAAAGCAAGGCAACGTAAAGCAAGGCAACGTAAAGCAACATCAAGCAAGGCAACTTAAAGCAAGGCAACGTAAGGCAACGTAAAGCAATGTAAAGCAAGGCAACGTAAAGCAAGGCAACGTAAAGCAACGTAAAGTAAGGCAACGTAAAGCAAGACAACGTAAAGCAACGTAAAGCAAAAAAATATAAAGCAAGGTAAAGTAAAGCAACATAAAGCAAGGCAACGTAAGGCAAGGCAATGTATAGCAACGTAAAGCAAGGAAACGTAAAGCAAGGCAACGTAATGCAACGTAAAGCAAGGCAACTTAAGGTAAGGCAACGTAAAGCAAGGCAACATAAAGCAAGGCAACGTAAAGCAACGTAAAGCACGGCAACGTAAAGCAAGGCAACGTAAAGCAACGTAAAGCAAGGCAACATAAAGCAAGGCAACGTATAGCAAAGTAAAGCAAGGCAAAGTAAAGCAAGGCAACGTAAGGCAACGTAAAGCAAGGCAACGTAAAGAACGTAAAGCAAGGCAACTTAAAGCAAGGAAACGTAAAGCAATGTAAAGCACAGGAACGTAAAGCAAGGCAACGTAAGGCAACGTAAAGCAATGTAAAGCAAGGCAACGTATAGCAATGCAACGTAAAGCAACGTAAAGCAAGGCAACGTAAAGCAAGGCAACGTAAAGCAACGTAAAGCAAGGCAACTTAAAGCAAGGCATCGTAAGGCAACGTAAAGCAACGTAAAGCAAGGCAACGTATAGCAAGGAAACGTAAAGCAAGGCTACTTAAAGCAACGTAAAGCAAGGCAAGGCAACGTAAGGCAACGTAAAGCAACATAAAGCAAGGCAACGTAAAGCAAGGCAACGTAAATCAAGGCAACATAAAGCATCGTAAAGCAAGGCAACGTAAAGCTTCGTAAAGCAAGGCAACCTAAAGTAAGGCAACGTAAAGCAAGGCAATGTAAAGGAACGTATAGCAAGGCAAGGTAAAGCAACGTAAAGCAAGGCAAGGCAAGGCAAAGTAAAGGAAGGCAACGGAAAGAAACGTAAAGCAAGGCAAGGAAAGGCAACGTAAAGCTTGGCAACGTAAAGCAACGTAAAGCAAGGCAACCTAAAGCAACGTAAAGCAAGGCAACGTAAAGCAAGGTAAAGCAAGGCAAGGCAAGGCAACGTAAAGCAAGGCAACGTAAAGCAAGGTAAAGCAAGGCAAGGCAAGGCAACGTAAAGCAAGGCAATGTAAAGCAAGGCAACGTAAAGCAAGGCAAAATAAAGCAACGTAAAGCAAGGCAACGTAAAGCAAGGCAACGTAAAGCAACGTAAAGCAAGGAAAGGCAAGGCAAAGTAAAGCAAGGCAAGGCAAGGCAACGTAAAGCAAGGCAACGTAATGCAACGTAATGCAACGTACAGCAAGGCAACGTAAAGCAACTTAAAGCAAGGCAACGTAAAGCAACGTAATGCAACGTAAAGCAACGTAAAGCAAGGCAACGTAATAAAATGTAAAGCAACCTAATGCAACGTAAAGCAACGTAAAGCAAGGCAACGTAATGCAACTTAAAGCAACGTAATCCAACGTAAAGCAACGTAAAGCAAGACAACGTAATGCAACTTAAAGCAACGTAATGCAACGTAAAGCAACGTAAAGCAACGTAATGCAATGTAAAGCATCGTAAAGCAAGGCAACGTAAAGCATCGTAAAGCAAGGCAACGTAAAGCAACGTAAAGCCAGGCAAGGCAAGGCAACGTAAAGCAAGGCAAAGTAAAATAACGTAAAGCAAGGCAAGGCAAGGCAACGTAAAGCAAGGCAACGTAAAGCAACGTAAACAAGGCAAGGCAAGGCAAAGTAAAGCAAGGCAACATAAAGCAACGTAAATCAATGCAACGTAAGGCAACGTAAATCAAGACATCGTAAAGCAGCGTAAAGCAAGGCAACGTAAAGCAACGTAAAGGAAGGCAACATAAAACAACGTAAAGAAGGCAAGGCAAGGCAACATAAAGCAAGGCAATGTAAAGCAAGGCAACGTAAAGCAACGTAAAGCAAGGCAACGTAAAGGAAGGCAACGTAAAGCAACCTAAAGCAAGGCAACGTAAAGCAACGTAAAGCAAGGCAAGGCAAGGCAACGTAAAGCAAGGCAAGGCAAGGCAACATAAAGCAAGGCAACGTAACGCAACGTAAAGCAAGGCATCGTAAAGCAACGTAAATCAAGGTAAATCAAGGCAACGTAAAGCAAGGCAACGTAAAGCAAGCCAAGGCAAGGCAACGTAAAGCAAGGAAACGTAAAGCAAGGCAAGGCAAGGCAAATTAAAGCAAGACAACGTAAAGCAAGGCAACGTAAAGCAAGGCAACGTAAGGTAAAGTAAAGCAAGTCAACGTAAAGCAAGGCAACTTAAAGTAATGTAAAGCAAGGCAACGTAAAGCAAGGCAACGTAAAGCAAGGCAACGTAAAGCAACGTAAAGCAAGGCAACTTAAAGCAAGGCAACGTAAGGCAACGTAAAGCAATGTAAAGCAAGGCAACGTAAAGCAAGGCAACGTAAAGCAATGCAACGTAAAGCAGCGTAAAGCAAGGCAACTTAAAGCAGCGTAAAGCAAGGCAAGGCAACGTAAGGCAACGTAAAGTAAGGCAACGTAAAGCAACGTAAAGCAAGGCAACGTAAAGCAACCTAAGTCAAGGCAACGTAAAGCAAGGCACCGTAAAGCAACGTAAAGCAAGGCAACTTAAAGCAAGGCAACGTAAGGCAACGTAAAGCAATGTAAAGCAAGGCAACGTAAAGCAAGGCAACGTAAAGCAATGCAACGTAAAGCAGCGTAAAGCAAGGCAACTTAAAGCAGCGTAAAGCAAGGCAAGGCAACGTAAGGCAACGTAAAGTAAGGCAACGTAAAGCAACGTAAAGCAAGGCAACGTAAAGCAACGTAAAGCAAGGCAACGTAAAGTAAGGCAAGGTAAAGCAAGGCAACGTAAAGCAACGTAAGGCAAGGCAACGTACAGCAACTTAAAGCAAGGAAAGGCAAGGCAACGTAAAGCAAGGCAACGTAAAGCAATGTAAAGCAAGGCAACGTAAAGCAACGTAAAGCGAGGCAACGTAAAGCAAGGTAAAGCAAGGCAAGGCAAGGCAACGTAAAGCAAGGAAACGTAAAGCAAGTAAACCAAGGCAACGTAAAGCAACGAAAAGCAAGGCAAGGAAAGGAAACGTAAATCAAGGCAACATAAAGTAACGTAAAGCAAGGCAACGTAAAGCAACGTAAAGCAAGGCAACGTAAAGCAACATAAATCAAGGCAAGGCAAGGCAACGTAAAGCAAGACAACGTAAAGCAACGTAAAGCAAGGCAACGCAAAGCAACTTAAAGCAAGGCCAGGCAAGGTAACGTAAAGCAAGGCAACGTAAATCAACGTAAAGCAAGGCAACGTAAAGCAACGTAAAGCCAGGCAAGGCAAGGCAACGTAAAGCAAGGCAAAGTAAAGCAAGGCAACGTAAATCAAGGCAACATAAAGCATCGTAAAGCAAGGCAACGTAAAGCAACGTAAAGCAAGGCAACCTAAAGTAAGGCAACGTAAAGCAAGGCAAAGTAAAGGAACGTATAGCAAGGCAAGGTAAAGCAACGTAAAGCAATTCAAGGCAAGGCAACGTAAAGCAAGGCATCTTAAAGCAACGTAAAGCAAGGCAACGTAAAGCAACCTAAAGCGAGGCAACATAAAGAAACGTAAAGCAAGGCAAGGCAAGGCAAAATATAGCAAGGCAACCGAAAGAAACGTAAAGCAAGGCAAGGAAATGCAACGTAAATCAAGGCAACGTAAAGCAACGTAAACCAAGGCAAGGTTAAGCAAGGAAGGGCAACGTAAAGCAAGGCAACGTAAAGCAAGGCAATGTAAGGCAACGTAAAGCAACGTAAAGCAAGGCAACGTAAATTAAGGCAACGTAAGGCAACGTAAAGCAAGGCAACGTAAAGCAAGGCAAAGCAAAGCACGGCACAGTAAGGCCAAGTAAAGCAAGGCAACGTAAAGCAAGGCAACTTAAAGTAATGTAAAGCAAGGCAACGTAAAGTAAGGCTATGTAAATCAACGTAAAGCAAGGCAACGTAAAGCAAGGCAATGTAAAGCAACGTAAAGCAAGGCA
Source organism: Phaenicophaeus curvirostris (assembly GCF_032191515.1). NCBI lineage: Eukaryota > Metazoa > Chordata > Aves > Cuculiformes > Cuculidae > Phaenicophaeus > Phaenicophaeus curvirostris. Next base: position 825,895 of record NW_027206692.1, read on the forward strand.
ACGTAAAGCAAGGCAACGTAAAGCAACGTAAAGCAAGGCAACTTAAAGCAAGGCAACGTAAGGCAAGGTAAAGCAACATAAAGCAAGGCAACGTAAAGCAAGGAACGTAAATCAAGGCAAAATAAAGCATCGTAAAGCAAGGCAACGTAAAGCAACGTAAATCAAGGAAACAAAAAGCAACGTAGAGCAAGGCAAGGCAACATAAGTGAACGTAAAGCAACGTAAAGCAAGGCAAGGTAAATCAACGTAAAGCGAGGCAACGTAAAGAAACCTAAAGCAAGGCAAGGCAACGTAAAGCATGGCAACGGAAAGCAACGTAAAGCAAGGCAAGGAAAGGCAACGTAAAGCAAGGCAACGTAAAGCAACGTAAAGCAAGGCAACGTAAAGCAACGTAAAGCAAGGCAAGGCAAGGCAAAGTAAAGCAAGGCAACGTAAAGCAACGTAAATCAATGCAACGTAAGGCAACGTAAATCAAGGCAACGTAAAGCAACGTAAAGCAAGGCAACGTAAAACAACGTAAAGGAAGGCATGGCAAGGCAACATAAAGCAAGGCAACGTAAAGCAAGGCAACGTAAAGCAACGTAAAGCAAGGCAACGTAAAGGAAGGCAACATAAAGCAACGTAAAGAAAGGCAACGTAAAGCAAGGCAACGTAAAGCAAGCCAAGGCAAGGCAACGTAAAGCAAGGCAAGGCAAGGCAACATAAAGCAACGCAACGTAACGCAACGTAAAGCAAGGCATCGTAAAGCAACGTAAATCAAGGTAAATCAAGGCAACCAAAAGCAAGGCAACGTAAAGAAAACCAAGGCAAGGCAACGTAAAGCAAGGCAACGTAAAGCAAGACAAGGCAAGGCAAAGTAAAGCAAGACAACGTAAAGTAAGGCAACGTAAAGCAAGGCAACGTAAGGCAACGTAAAGCAAGGCAATGTAAAGCAAGGCAACGTAAAGCAACGTAAGTCAAGGCAACGTAAAGCAAGGCACCGTAAAGCAACGTAAAGCAAGGCAACTTAAAGCAAGGCAACGTAAGGCAACGTAAAGCAATGTAAAGCAAGGCAACGTAAAGCAGCGTAAAGCAAGGCAACTTAAAGCAACGTAAAGCAAGGCAAGGCAACGTAAGGCAACGTAAAGTAAGGCAACGTAATGCAACGTAAAGCAAGGCAACGTAAAGCAACGTAAAGCAAGGCAACGTAAAGTAAGGCAAGGTAAAGCAAGGCAACGTAAAGCAACGTAAGGCTAGGCAACGTACAGCAACTTAAAGCAAGGAAAGGCAAGGCAACGTAAAGCAACGTAAAGCAAGGCAACTTAAAGCAACGTAAAGCAAGGCAACTTAAAGCAACGTAAAGCGAGGCAACGTAAAGCAAGGTAAAGCAAGGCAAGGCAAGGCAACGTAAAGCAAGGGAACGTAAAGCAAGTAAACCAAGGCAACGTAAAGCAACGTAAAGCAAGGAAAGGAAAGGAAATGTAAATCAAGGCAACATAAAGTAACGTAAAGCAAGGCAACGAAAAGCAACGTAAAGCAAGGCAAGGCAAGGCAACGTAAAAAAATGGCAACGTAAAGCAACGTAAAGCAAGGCAACGTAAAGCAACATAAATCAAGGCAAGGCAAGGCAACGTAAAGCAAGACAACGTGAAGCAACGTAAAGCAAGGCAATGTAAAGCAACTTAAAGCAAGGCAAGGCAAGGTAACGTAAAGCAAGGCAACCTAAAGCAACGTAAAGCAAGGCAACTTAAAGCAACGTAAAGCAAGGCAAGGCAAGGCAACATAAAGCAAGGGAACGTAAAGACACGTAAAGCAAGGCAAGGCAAGGCAACGTAAAGCAACGTAAAGCAAGGCAACGTAAAGCAACAGAAAGCAAGGCAAGGCAAGGCAACGTAAAGCAAGGCAACGTAAAGCAATGTAATCAAGGCAACGCAAAGCAACGTAAAGCAAGGCTACGTAAATCAACGTAAAGCCAGGCAAGGCAAGGCAACGTAAAGCAAGGCAAAGTAAAATAACGTAAAGCAAGGCAAGGCAAGGCAACGTAAAGCAAGGCAACGTAAAGCAAGGCAACGTAAAGCAACGCAAAGTAAATCAATGTAAAGCAAGGCAACAAAAAGCAACGTAGAGCAAGGCAAGGCAACATAAGGGAACGTAAAGCAACGTAAAGCAAGGCAACGTAAAGCAAGGCAATGTAAAGCAAGGCAACATAAAGCATCGTAAAGCAAGGCAACGTAAAGCAATGTAAAGCAAGGCAACATAAAGTAAGGCAACGTAAAGCAAGGCAATGTAAAGGAACGTAAAGCAAGGCAACTTAAAGCAACCTAAAGCGAGGCAACGTAAAGAAACGTAAAGCAAGGCAAGGAAAGGCAACGTAAAGCAAGGCAACGTAAAGCAACGTAAAGCAAGGCAACGTAAAGCAACATAAAGCAAGGCAAGGCAAGACAACGTAAAGCAAGGCAACGTAAAGAAACATTAATCAATGCAAAGTAAGGCAACGAAAAGCAAGAAAACGTAAAGCAACGTAAAGCAAGGCAACGTAAATCAACGTAAAGCAAGGCAACGTAAAACAACTTAAAGCATGGCAAGGCAAGGCAACATAAAGCAAGGCAACGTAAAGCAAGGCAACTTAAAGCATCGTAAAGCAAGGCAACGTAAAGCAACGTAAAGCAAGGCAACCTAAAGTAAGGCAACGTAAAGCAAGGCAATGTAAAGGAACGTATAGCAAGGCAAGGTAAAGCAACGTAAAGCAATGCAAGGCAAGGCAACGTAAAGCAAGGCATCTTAAAGCAACGTAAAGCAAGGCAACGTAAAGCAACCTAAAGAGAGGCAACGTAAAGAAACGTAAAGCAAGGCAAGGCAAGGCAAAGTATAGCAAGGCAACGGAAAGAAACGTAAAGCAAGGCAAGGAAATGCAATTTTAAAGCAAGGCAATGTAAAGCAACGTAAAGCAAGGCAACGTAAAGCAACGTAAAGCAAGGCAAGGTTAAGCAAGGAAGGGCAACGTAAAGTAAGGCAACGTAAAGCAAGGCAATGTAAGGCAACGTAAAGCAACGTAAAGCAAGGCAACGTAAAGTAAGGCAACGTAAGGCAACGTAAAGCAAGGCAACGTAAAGCAACGTAAAGCAACGCAAAGCAAAGCACGGCACAGTAAGGCCAAGTAAAGCAAGGCAACGTAAAGCAAGGCAACTTAAAGTAATGTAAAGCAAGGCAACGTAAAGTAAGGCTACGTAAATCAACGTAAAGCAAGGCAACGTAAAGCAAGGCAATGTAAAGCAACGTAAAGCAAGGCAACTTAAAGCAAGGCAACGTAATGCAACGTAAAGCAAGGCAACTTAAAGCAAGGCAACGTAAGGCAAGGTAAAGCAACATAAAGCAAGGCAACGTAAAGCAAGGAACGTAAATCAAGGCAAAATAAAGCATCGTAAAGCAAGGCAACGTAAGGCAACGTAAAGCAAGGAAACAAAAAGCAACGTAGAGCAAGGCAAGGCAACATAAGTGAACGTAAAGCAACGTAAAGCAAGGCAAGTTAAAGCAACGTAAAGCGAGGCAACGTAAAGAAACCTAAAGCAAGGCAAGGCAACGTAAAGCATGGCAACGGAAAGCAACGTAAAGCAAGGCAAGGAAAGGCAACGTAAAGCAAGGCAACGTAAAGCAACGTAAAGCAAGGCAACGTAAAGCAACGTAAAGCAAGGCAAGGCAAGGCAAAGTAAAGCAAGGCAACGTAAAGCAACGTAAATCAATGCAACGTAAGGCAACGTAAATCAAGACAACGTAAAGCAGCGTAAAGCAAGGCAACGTAAAGCAACGTAAAGCAAGGCAACGTAAAACAACGTAAAGGAAGGCAGGGCAAGGCAACATAAAGCAAGGCAACGTAAAGCAAGGCAACGTAAAGCAACGTAAAGCAAGGCAACGTAAAGGAAGGCAACGTAAAGCAACGTAAAGCAAGGCAACGTAAAGCAAGCCAAGGCAAGGCAACGTAAAGCAAGGCAAGGTAAGGCAACAAAAAGCATGGCAAGGCAAGGCAACATAAAGCAAGGCAACGTAACGCAACGTAAAGCAAGGCATCGTAAAGCAACGTAAATCAAGGTAAATCAAGGCAACGAAAAGCAAGGCAACGTAAAGCAAGGCAACGTAAAGCAAGGCAAGGAAAGGCAAAGTAAAGCAAGACAACGTAAAGCAAGGCAACGTAAAGCAAGGGAACGTAAGGCAAAGTAAAGCAAGGCAACGTAAAGCAAGGCAACTTAAAGTAACGTAAAGCAAGGCAACGTAAAGTAAGGCAACGTAAATCAACTTAAAGCAAGGCAACGTAAAGCAAGGCAACGTAAGGCAACGTAAAGAAAGGCAACGTAAAGCAAGGCAACGTAAAGCAACGTAAGTCAAGGCAACGTAAAGCAAGGCACCGTAAAGCAACGTAAAGCAAGGCAACTTAAAGCAAGGCAACGTAAGGCAACGTAAAGCAATGTAAAGCAAGGCAACGTAAAGCAAGGCAACGTAAAGCAAGGCAACGTAAAGCAGCGTAAAGCAAGGCAACTTAAAGCAACGTAAAGCAAGGCAAGGCAACGTAAGGCAACGTAAAGTAAGGCAACGTAAAGCAACGTAAAGCAAGGCAACGTAAAGCAACGTAAAGCAAGGCAACGTAAAGTAAGGCAAGGTAAAGCAAGGCAACGTAAAGCAACGTAAGGCAAGGCAACGTACAGCAACTTAAAGCAAGGAAAGGCAAGGCAACGTAAAGCAAGGCAACGTAAAGCTACGTAAAGCAAGGCAACGTAAAGCAACGTAAAGCGAGGCAACGTAAAGCAAGGTAAATCAAGGCAAGGCAAGGCTACGTAAAGCAAGGCAAGGCAAGGCAACAAAAAGCAAGGCAAGGCAAGGCAACATAAAGCAAGGCAACGTAACGCAACGTAAAGCAAGGCATCGTAAAACAACGTAAATCAAGGTAAATCAAGGCAACGAAAAGCAAGGCAACGTAAAGCAAGGCAACGTAAAGCAAGGCAAGGCAAGGCAAAGTAAAGCAAGACAACGTAAAGCAAGGCAACGTAAAGCAAGGGAACGTAAGGCAAAGTAAAGCAAGGCAACGTAAAGCAAGGCAACTTAAAGTAACGTAAAGCAAGGCAACGTAAAGTAAGGCAACGTAAATCAACTTAAAGCAAGGCAACGTAAAGCAAGGCAACGTAAGGCAACGTAAAGAAAGGCAACGTAAAGCAAGGCAACGTAAAGCAACGTAAGTCAAGGCAACGTAAAGCAAGGCACCGTAAAGCAACGTAAAGCAAGGCAACTTAAAGCAAGGCAACGTAAGGCAACGTAAAGCAATGTAAAGCAAGGCAACGTAAAGCAAGGCAACGTAAAGCAAGGCAACGTAAAGCAGCGTAAAGCAAGGCAACTTAAAGCAACGTAAAGCAAGGCAAGGCAACGTAAGGCAACGTAAAGTAAGGCAACGTAAAGCAACATAAAGCAAGGCAACGTAAAGCAACGTAAAGCAAGGCAACGTAAAGTAAGGCAAGGTAAAGCAAGGCAACGTAAAGCAACGTAAGGCAAGGCAACGTACAGCAACTTAAAGCAAGGAAAGGCAAGGCAACGTAAAGCAAGGCAACGTAAAGCTACGTAAAGCAAGGCAACGTAAAGCAACGTAAAGCGAGGCAACGTAAAGCAAGGTAAATCAAGGCAAGGCAAGGCTACGTAAAGCAAGGCAACGTAAAGCAAGTAAACCAAGGCAACGTAAAGCAACGTAAAGCAAGGCAAGGAAAGGAAACGTAAATCAAGGCAACATAAATTAACGTAAAGCAAGGCAACGAAAAGCAACGTAAAGCAAGGCAAGGCAAGGCAACGTAAAAACATGGCAACGTAAAGCAACGTAAAGCAAGGCAACGTAAAGCAACGTAAATCAAGGCAAGGCAAGGCAACGTAAAGCAAGGCAACGTAAAGCAACTTAAAGCAAGGCAAGGCAAGGTAACGTAAAGCAAGGCAACGTAAAGCAACGTAAAGCAAGGCAACTTAAAGCAACGTAAAGCAAGGCAAGGCAAGGCAACGTAAAGCAAGGCAACGTAAAGCAACGTAAAGCAAGGCAACGTAAAGCAACGGAAAGCAAGGCAAGGCAAGGCAACGTAAATCAAGGCAACGTAAAGCAATGTAATCAAGGAAACGTAAAGCAACGTAAAGCAAGGCTACGTAAAGCAACGTAAAGCCAGGCAAGGCAAGGCAACGTAAAGCAAGGCAAAGTAAAATAACGTAAAGCAAGGCAAGGCAAGGCAACGTAAAGCAAGGCAACGTAAAGTAAGGCAACGTAAAGCAAGGCAACGTAAATCAATGTAAAGCAAGGCAACAAAAAGCAACGTAGAGCAAGGCAAGGCAACATAAGGGAACGTAAAGCAACGTAAAGCAAGGCAACGTAAAGCAAGGCAATGTAAAGCAAGGCAACATAATGCATCGTAAAGCAAGGCAAAGTAAAGCAATGTAAAGCAAGGCAACCTAAAGTAAGGCAACGTAAAGCAAGGCAATGTAAAGGAACGTAAAGCAAGGCAACGTAAAGCAACCTAAAGCGAGGCAACGTAAAGAAACATAAAGCAAGGCAAGGCAAGGCAAAGTAAAGCAAGGCAACGGAAAGAAACATAAAGCAAGGCAAGGAAAGGCCACGTAAAGCAAGGCAACGTAAAGCAACGTAAAGTAAGGCAACGTAAAGCAACGTAAAGAAAGGCAAGGCAAGGCAACGTAAAGCAAGGCAACGTAAAGAAACGTAAATCAATGCAAAGTAAGGCAACGAAAAGCAAGACAACGTAAAGCAACGTAAAGCAAGGCAACGTAAATCAACGTAAATCAAGGCAACGTAAAACAACTTAAACCATGGCAAGGCAAGGCAACATAAAGCAAGGCAACGTAAAGCAAGGTAACATAAAGCAACGTAAAGCAAGGCAACGTAAAGCAAGTCAACATAAAGCAATGTAAAGAAAGGCAACGTAAAGCAACGTAAAGCAAGGCAAGGCAAGGCAACGTAAAGCAAGGCAAGGCAAGGCCACTTAAAGCAAGGCAACGTAATGCAACGTAAAGCAAGGCATCGTAAAGCAACGTAAAGCAAGGTAAATCAAGGCAACGAAAAGCAGGGCAACATAAGGCAAAGTAAAGCAAGGCAAGGCAAGGCCACTTAAAGCAAGGCAACGTAATGCAACGTAAAGCAAGGCAACGTAATGCAACGTAATGCAACGTACAGCAAGGCAACGTAAAGCAACGTAAAGCAAGGCAACGTAAAGCAACGTAAAGCAACGTAAAGCATCGTAAAGCAAGGCAACGTAAAACAACGTAATGCAACGTAAAGCATCGTAAAGCAAGGCAACGTAAAGCAACGTAATGCAACGTAAAGCATCGTAAAGCAAGGCTATGTAAAGCAACGTAATGCAACATAAAGCATCGTAAAGCAAGGCAACGTAAAGCAACGTAAAGCAACGTAATGCAACGTAAAGCATCGTAAAGCAAGGCAACGTAAAGCATCATAAAGCAAGGCAACGTAAAGCAACGTAATGCAACGTAAAGCATCGTAAAGCAAGGCAACGTAAAGCATCGTAAAGCAAGGCAAATTAAAGCAACGTAATGCAACGTAATGCAGCGTAAAGCAAGGCAACGTAATGCAACGTAATGCAGCGTAAAGCATCGTAAAGCAAGGCAACGTAATGCAACGTAATGCAACGTAAAGCATCGTAAAGCAAGGCAACGTAATGCAACGTAATGCAGCGTAAAGCATCGTAAAGCAAGGCAACGTAATGCAACGTAATGCAGCGTAAATCATCGTACAGCAAGGCAACGTAATGCAACGTAATGCAGCGTAAAACATCGTAAAGCAAGGCAACGTTAAGCATCGTAAAGGAAGGCAAGGCAACGTGAGGCAAGGCAAGGCGAGGCGAGGCGAGGCGAGGCGAGGCAATGGAAAAGTTATGTTATGGAAAGTTATGGAAAGTTATGGAAAGTTATGGAAAGTTAAGTTATGGAAAGTTATGGAAATTTATGGAAAGTTAAGTTATGGAAATTTATGGAAAGTTATGGAAAGTTATGGAAAGTTATGGAAAGTTAAGTTATGGAAAGTTATGGAAAGTTATGGAAAGTTATGGAAAGTTAAGTTATGGAAAGTTATGGAAAGTTATCGAAAGATAAGTTATGGAAAGTTATGGAAAGTTATGGAAAGTTAAGTTATGGAAAGTTATGGAAAGTTATGGAAAGTTAAGTTTTGGAAAGTTATGGAAAGTTATGGAAAGTTAAGTTCTGGAAAGTTATGGAAAGTTATGGAAAGTTAAGTTAGGGAAAGTTATGGAAAGTTAAGTTATGGAAAGTTATGGAAAGTTATGGAAAGTTATGGAAAGTTAAGTTAGGGAAAGTTATGGAAAGTTAAGTTATGGTAAGTTATGGAAAGTTATGGAAAGTTATGGAAAGTTATGGAAAGTTATGGAAAGTTATGGAAAGTTAAGTTATGGAAAGTTATGGAAAGTTATGGAATGTAATGGAAGGTTAAGTTATGGAATGTTATGGAAAGTTATGGAAAGTTATGGAAAGTTAAGTTATGGAAAGTTATGGAAAGTTATGGAAAGTTAAGTTATGGAAAGTTATGGAAAGTTATGGAAAGTTAAGTTATGGAAAGTTATGGAAAGTTATGGAAAGTTAAATTATGGAAAGTTACGTTATGGAAAGTTATGGAAAGTTATGGAAAGTTAAGGTATGGAAAGTTATGGAAAGTTATGGAAAGATAAGTTATGGAAAGTTATGAAAAGTTATGGAAAGTTAAGTTATGGAAAGTTACGTTATGGAAAGTTATGGAAAGTTATGGAAAGTTACGTTATGGAAAGTTATGGAAAGTTAAGTTATGGAAAGTTATTGAAAGTTATGGCAAGTTATGGAAAGTTAAATTATGGAAAGTTATGTAAAGTTATGGAAAGTTAAGTTATGGAAAGTTATGGAAAGTTAAGTTAAGTTAAGTTATGGAAAGTTATGGAAAGTTAAGTTATGGAAAGTTATGGAAAGTTTAGTTATGGAAAGTTATGGAAAGTTAAGTTATGGAAAGTTAAGGTAAGTTAAGTTATGGAAAGTTATGGAAAGTTATGGAAAGTTAAATTATGGAAAGTTAAGGTAAGTTAAGTTATGGAAAGTTCAGTTATGGAAAGTTAGGGTATGGTAAGGTAAGTTAAGGTAAGTAAGGGTATGGTAAGTTATGGAAAGTTAGGGTATGGTAAGGTAAGTTAAGGTAATTTAGGGTATGGTAAGTTATGGAAAGTTAGGGTATGGTAAGTTATGGAAAGTTAAGGTATGGTAAGGTAAGTTAAGGTAAGTAATGGTATGGTAAGTTATGGAAAGTTAGGGTATGGTAAGGTAAGTTAAGGTAATTTAGGTTATGGTAAGTTATGGAAAGTTATGTTATGGTAAGCTATGGAAAGTTAAGGTAAGTTATGGTATGGAAAGATAAGGTAAGTTAAGGTAAGTTATGGAAAGTTAAGGTAAGTTAAGTTATGGAAAGTTAAGGTAAGTTAGGGTATGGTAAGTTATGGAAAGTTAAGGTATGGTAAGTTATGGAATGTTAAGTTAAGTTAGGGTATGGTAAGTTATGGAAAGTTAGGTTAAGTTAGGGTATGGTAAGTTATGGAAAGTTAGGGTATGGTAAGTTATGGAAAGTTAAGGTATGGTAAGGTAAGTTAAGGTAAGTAAGGATATGGTTAGTTATGGAAAGTTAGGGTATGTTAAGGTAAGTTAAGGTAATTTAGGTTATGGTAAGTTATGGAAAGTTAAGGTATGGTAAGCTATGGAAAGTTAAGGTAAGTTATGGTATGGAAAGATAAGGTAAGTTAAGGTAAGTTATGGAAAGTTAAGGTAAGTTAAGTTATGGAAAGTTAGGGTAAGTTAGGGTATGGTAAGTTATGGAAAGTTAAGGTATGGTAAGTTATGGAATGTTAAGGTAAGTTAGGGTATGGTAAGTTATGGAAAGTTAGGGTAAGTTAGGGTATGGTAAGTTATGGAAAGTTAGGGTATGGTAAGTTATGGAAAGTTAAGGTATGGTAAGGTAAGTTAAGGTAAGTAAGGGTATGGTTAGTTATGGAAAGTTAGGGTATGTTAAGGTAAGTTAAGGTAATTTAGGTTATGGTAAGTTATGGAAAGTTATGGTAAGCTATGGAATGTTAAGGTAAGTTATGGTATGGAAAGTTAAGGTAAGTTAAGGTAAGTTATGGAAAGTTAAGTTAAGTAAAGTTATCGAAAGTTAAGGTAAGTTAGGGTATGGTAAGTTATGGAAAGTTAAGGTATGCTAAGTTATGGAATGTTAAGGTAAGTTAGGGTATGGTAAGTTATGGAAAGATAGATTAAGTTAGAGTATGGTAAATTCTGGAAAGTTAGGGTATGCTAAGTTATGGAAAGTTTAGGTAAGTTAGGGTATGGTATGTTATGGAAAGTTAAGGTAAGTTAGGGTATGGTAAGTTATGGAAAGTTAAGGTATTGTAAGTTATGGAAAGTTAAGGTAAGTTAGGGTATGATAAGTTATGGAAAGTTAAGGTAAGTTAGGGTATGGTAAGTTTTGGGAAGTTAATGTATGGTAAGTTATGGAAAGTTAAGGTAATTTAGGGTATGGTAAGTTATGGAAAGTTAAGGTAAGTTAGGGCAAGGTCAGTTATGGAAAGGTAAGGTAAGGTAAGTTATGGAAAGTTAAGGTAAGTTAGGGTATGGTAAGTTATGGAAAGTTAAGGTATGGTAAGATATGGAAAGTTAAGGTAAGTTAGGGTGTGATACGTTATGGAAAGTTAAGATATGGTAAGTTATGGAAAGTTTAGGTAAGATAGGGTATGGTTAGTTATGGAAATTAAGGTATGGTGAGTTACGGAAAGTTAAGGTATGGGAAGTTAAGGAAAGTTAAGGTAAGTTAGGGTTTGGTAAGATATTGAAAGTTAAGGTATGGTAAGTTATGGAAAGTTAAGGTATTGTAAGTTATGGAAAGTTAAGGATGGTAAGTTATGGAAAGTTATGGAAAGTTAGGGTATGGTTAAGTTATGGAAAGTTAAGGTAAGTTATGGTATGGTAAGTTATGGAAAGTTAAGGTAAGTTAGGGTATGGTAAGTTATTGAAAGTTAAGGTATGGTAAGTTATGGAAAGTTAAGGTAAGTTAGGGTATGGTAAGTTATGGAAAGTTAAGGCAAGTTAGGTTATGGTAAGTTATGGAAAGTTAAGGTATGGTAAGTTATAGAAAGTTAAGGTAAGTTAGGGTATGGTAAGTTATGGAAAGTGAAGGTAAGTTAGGGTATGGTAAGTTATGGAAAGTTAAGGCAAGTTAGGTTATGGTAAGTTATGGAAAGTTAAGGTATGGTAAGTTATAGAAAGTTAAGGTAAGTTAGGGTATGGTAAGTTATGGAAAGTGAAGGTAAGTTAGGGTATGGTAAGTTATGGAAAGTTAAGTTAATTTAAGGTATGGTAAGTTAAAATAAATTAATGTAAGTTAAGGTATGGTAAGTTATGGAAAGTTAAGGTAAGTTAGGGTATGGAAATTTAAGGTAAGTTAAGGTAAGTTTGTGTATGGAAAGTTAAGGTAAGTTATGGAAAGTTAAGGTATGGTAAGTTATGGAAAGTTAAGTTAAGTTAGGGTATGGAAAGTTAAGGTATGTTAGGGTATGGTAAGTTATGGAAATTTAAGTTAAGTTAGGGTATGGAATGTTAAGGTAAGTTATGGTAAGTTATGGAAAATTAAGGTAAGTTAAGGTAATTTATGGAAAGTTAAGTTAAGTTTAGTTAAGTTATGGAAAGTTAAGCTAAGTTAGGTTATGGAAAGTTAAGGAAAGTTAAAGTAAGTTATGGAAAGTTAAGGTAAGTTAGGGTATGGAATGTTAAGGTAAGTTAAGGTAAGTTATGGAAAGTTAAGTTAAGTTAGTGTATGGAAAGTTAAGGTAACTTAAGTTATGGAAAGTTAAGGTAAGTTAGGGTATGGTAAGTTTTGGAAAGTTAAGGTATGGTAAGTTATGGAAAGTTAAGGTAAGTTAAGGTATGGTAAGTTAAGTTAAGTTAAGGTAAGTTATGGAAAGTTAAGGTAAGTTAGGGTATGGAATGTTAAGGTAAGTAAAGGTATGGAAAGTTAAGGTAAGTTAAGGTATGGAAAGTTAAGGTAAGTTAAGGTAAGTTATGGAAATTAAAGGTAAGATAAGGTAAGTTAAAGCACGGAAAGTTAAGGTAAGTTAAGGTATGGAAAGTTAAGGTAAGTTAAGTTATGGAAATTAAAGTTAAGTTAAGGTAAGGAAATTAAAGGTAAGTTAATGTAAGTTATGGAAATTAAAGGTAAGTTAAGGTTAGTTAAGGTATGTTATGGAAATTAAAGGTAAGTTAAGGTAAGTTAATGTATGTAAAGTTAAGGTAAGTTAAGGTAAGTTATGGAAATTAAAGGTAAGTTTAGGTAAGTTAAGGTATGGAAAGTTAAGGTAAGTTAAGTTATTGAAAGTTAAGTTAAGGTAAGTTAAGGTATGGAAAGTTAAGGTAAGTTAAGGTAAGTTATGGAAATTAAAGTTAAGTTAAGGTAATTTTAGGTATGGAAATGTAAGGTAAGTTAAGGTAAGTTATGGAAATTAAAGATAAGTTAAGGTTAGTTAAGGTATGGAAAGTTAAGTTAAGTTAAGGTAAGTTAAGGTATGGAAATTAAGGTAAGTTAAGGTAAGTTATGGACGTTTAACGTAAGTTAAGGAAGTTAAGGCAAGGTAAAGTAAGGTACGTAAAATTAAGGTAAATTAAGGCAAGGTAAGTAAAGGTAATAGAATTTAAGATAAGGTAAGGTAAGTAAAGTTAAGTTTAATTAAGTTAAGTTAAGGTAAGGTAGGTAAAGTTAAGGTAAGGTAAGTTAAGGTATGTTACGTTAACTTAAGGTAAGGTAAGTTAAGTTAAGCTAAAGTAAGTTAAATTAAGGTTAATTTAAGTTAAGGTAGGTTAAGTTAAGGTAAGTTAAGTTAAGGAAAGTTAAGGTAAGTTAAGTTCAGAGAAGTAAATTTAAGTTAAATACAGTTAAGTTAAGGTAAGGTAAGGTAGGTTAAGGTAAGGTAAGTTAAGGCAAGACAAGGTAAGTTAAGGTAAATTTTGTTAAGGCAATGAAAGTTATGGTAAATTTAGTCAAGGTAAGTTAAGGTAAAATAAGTTAAGATTAGATAGTTAAGTTAAGGTAAGTTAAGCCAAGGCAAGGTAAGTTAAAGTAAGTTAGGGTAAGGGAAGGTAAGTTAAGTTAAGGTAAGTTAAGGTAAGTAAAGGTAAGGTAAGTTAAGGGAAGTAAAGTAAGTTAAGGTAAGTTTGGTTAAGGTAAGTTAAGATAGAGTAAGGAAAGTTAAGGTAAGTTAAGCTAAGGAAAGTTAAGTTAAGTTAAGGTAAGTAAAGGAAAACTAAGGCAAGGCAAGGTAAGTTAACGTAAGTTTAGTTAAGGCAAGGTAAGGTAAGTTAAGTGAAGGTAATTTAATGTAAGTTAAGGCTAGGCAAAGTAAGTTAAGGTAAGTTAAGGCAATTTAAGTTAAGTTATGTTAAGGTAAGGTAAGGTAAGTTAAGTTATGTTAAGGTAAGTTAAGACAAGGAAAGGTAAGTTAAGGTAAGGTTTGAAAAGGCAAGGTAAGTGAAGGTAAGTTAAGTTTAGGTAAGGTAAGCTAAATTAAGATAAGTAAGTTTAGATAAATTAAGTTTAATTAAGGTAAGTTAAGTTAAGTTTAGTAAAGACAATGTTACTCAAGGTAAGGTAAGTTAAGGTAAGGTAAGTTTAGTTAAGTTAGGTTAAGGTAACATAAGTCAAGGAAAGTTAAGTTAAGGTATATTAAGGAAAGTTAAGTAAAGGTAAGTTAATTTAAGTTAAGGTAAGTTAAGGTAAGTTAAGTTATGGTAAATTAAGTTAAGTTAATGTAAGTTAAGTGAAGTTAAGGTAAGTTAAGTTAGGTTAAGGTAAGAATTCAAGGTAAGTTAAGTAAAGGTAAGTTAAGGTAAGTTAAGTTAAGGTAAGGTAAGATAAGGTAAGTAAAGTTAATTTAAGTCAACTTAAGTTAAATAAGTTAAGTTAATGCAAGGTAAGTTAAGGTAATTTAAGGTAAGGTAAGTTAAGGTAAGTTATAGTAAGTTAAGGTAAGTAAAGTTAAGTTAAGTTAAGGTACTTTAAGGCAAGTTAAGTTAAGGTAAGTTATAGTAAGTTAAGGTAAGTAAAGTTAAATTAAGTTAAGGTACTTTAAGGCAAGTTAAGTTAAGGTAAGTTATAGTAAGTTAAGGTAAGTAAAGTTAAATTAAGTTAAGGTACTTTAAGGCAAGGCAAGGTAATTTAAGGTAAGTTTAGTTAAGGCAAGTTAAGTTAAGGTGAGTTAAGGTAAGTTAAGTTAAGGTAAGGTAATTAAGTTAAGGTAAGTTAAGATAATGTAAGGTAAGTTAAGGTATCTTAAGCTTAGGAAAGTTAAGGTAAGTTAAGATAATGTAAGTTAAGGTAGGTTAAGTTAAGGAAAGTTATGGAAAATTAAGGAAAGGCAAGGTAATTTAAGGTAAGTTAAGGCAAGGTAAGGTAATTTAAGGTAAGTTTAGTCAAGGCAAGGTAAGTTAAGGTGAGTTAAGGTAAGTTAAGTTAAGGTAAGGTAATTAAGTTAAGGTAAGTTAAGATAATGTAAGGTAAGTTAAGGTATCTTAAGCTTAGGAAAGTTAAGGTAAGTTAAGATAATGTAAGTTAAGGTAGGTTAAGTTAAGGAAAGTTATGGAAAATTAAGGAAAGGCAAGGTAATTTAAGGTAAGTTAAGGCAAGGTAAGGTAATTTAAGGTAAGTTTAGTCAAGGCAAGGTAAGTTAAGGTGAGTTAAGGTAAGTTAAATTAAGGTAAGTTAAGGTAAGGTAAGGTAAGGTAAGGTAAGGTAAGGTAAGGTAAGGTAAGGTAAGGTAAGGTAAGGTAAGGTAAGGTAAGGTAAGGTAAGGTAAGGTAAGACAAAAAAGTGAAGGTAAGTTAAGTTAAGGTAAGGTAAGTTAAGGTATGTTTAGTTAAGGCAAGGTAAGTTAAGGCAAGTTAAGGTAAGGTAAGTTAAGGTGACTTAAGGTAAGTTAAGGTAAGTTAAGGTAAAGTAAGGTAAGTTAAGGTATGTTTAGTTAAGGCAAGGTAAGTTAAGATAAGTTAAGTAAGGTTAAGGTAAGTTAAGTTAAGTTTAGTTAAATTAAGTTAAGTTATATTAATATAACATCAGTTCAGGGAAGTTAAGGTAAGTTAAGTTAAGGTAAGTTAAAGTAAGGTAAGGCAAGGCAAGGTAAGTTAAGGTAGGTTTAGTTAAGGCAAGGTAAGTTAAGGTAAGGTAAGTAAAGTTAAGGTAAGTTAAGGTAAAATAAGGCAAGGCAAGGTAAGTTAAGGTAAGTTTAGTTAAGGCAAGGTAAGTTAAGGTAAGCTAAGGTAAGTTAAATTAAGGTAAGTTAAGTTAAGGTAAGGTAAGGTAAGGTAAGTTAAGGTAAGGTAAGGTAAGTTAAGGTAAGTTAGATTAAGTTAAGGTAAGTTAAGGTAAGTCAAGGTAAGACAAGGTAAGTTAAGGTATGTTTAGTTAAGGCAAGATAAGTTAAGGTAAGTTCGGTTAAGGTAAGGTAAGTTAAGTTAAGGTAAGTTAAGTAAAGTTACGTTAAGTTAAGGTTAGTTAAGTATAAGGTAATTTAAGTTAACCTAAGTTAGGCTAAGGTAAAGTGAGTTTAAGTTAAGGTAAGTTAAGTTAATTTAAGGCAAGGTACGTTAAGGGAAGTAAAGGTAAGTTATGTTAAGGTAAGTGAAGTTAAGGTAAGATAAGTTAAGGTAAGATAAGTTAAGGTAAAGGCAAGTTAAGGTAAGTTAAGTTATGTAAGGTAAGGTAAGTTATGGTAAATTTTGTTAAGGCAAGGTAAGTTAAGGAAAGGCAAGGTAAGTTAAGGTATGTTTAGTTAAGGCAAGATAAGTTAAGGTAAGTTAAGTTAAGTAAAACAAAGGTAAGTTAAGATTAGTTAACGTTAATTAAGTTAAGGAAAGGTAAGTTAAGTTAAGTTAAGTTAAGTTATATTAAGTTATGTTAAGATAAGTTAAGTTAAGGTAAGGTAAGGTAAGGTAAGACAAGGAAAGTGAAGGTAAGTTAACGTAAGTAAAGGTAAGTTAAGTAAAGGTAAGTTAAATTAAGGTAAGTTAAGTAAAGGTAAGTTAAATTAAGGTAAGTTAAGTTAAGTTCAGGTAAGTTAAGGCAAGGTAAGTTAAGGTAACTTAAGATAAGGTAATTTAAGGTGAGTTAGGTTAAGTTAAGTAAAGGTTCGTTAAGTTAAGTTAAGTTAAGTTATATTAAGTTATGTTAAGATAAGTTAAGTTAAGGTAAGGTAAGGTAAGGTAAGACAAGGTAAGTGAAGGTAAGTTAACGTAAGTAAAGGTAAGTTAAGTAAAGGTAATTTAAATTAAGGTAAGTTAAGTAAAGGTAAGTTAAATTAAGGTAAGTTAAGTTAAGTTCAGGTAAGTTAAGGCAAGGTAAGTTAAGGTAACTTAAGATAAGGTAATTTAAGGTGAGTTAGGTTAAGTTAAGTAAAGGTTCGTTAAGTTAAGTTAAGTTAAGTTAAGTTAAGTTAAAGTAAGGTAAGTGAAGTTACGGTAAGTGAAGTAAAGTTAAGGTAAGTTAAGGTAAGGTAAGTTAAGTTAAGTGAAGGTAAGTTAAGGTAAGTTAAGGCAAGGCAATGTAAGTTAAAGAAAGTTTAGTTAAGGTAAGGTGAGTTAAGGTAAATTAAAGTAAGGTAAGTTAAGGTAATTTAAGGTAAGAGAAGTTAAGGTAAGATAAGTTAAGTTAAGTTAAGTTAAGTTAAGGTAAAGTAAGTTAAGTTAAGTTAAATTAAGTTAAGGTAAGTTATGTTAAGGGAAGTTAAGGTAAGTTAAGTTTAAGTTAAGGGAAGTTAAGGTGAGTTAAGTTAAGTTAAGGTAAATTAAGATAAGTAAGTTAAGGTTAGATAAGTTATGTTAAGTTAAGGAAAGTTAAGGTAAGTTAAGGAAAGGTAAGTTAAGGTAAGTTTAGTTAAGGTAAGTTACGGTGAGTTAAGGAAAGTTAATATAAGTTAAGTTAAGGTAAGTTACGGTAAGTTAAGGTAAGAGAAGTTAATGTTAGTAAGGGTAAGATAAATTTAATTAAGGTAAGTAAAGTTAAGGTAAGGTTAGTTAAGTTAAGTTAAGTTTACTTAAGTTGAGGTAAGTGAAGTGAAGTTAAGGTAAGTTAAGTTAAGTTAAGGTAAGTCTAAGTAAGTTAGGTCAAGGTAAGGTAAATTAAGGTAAGTTTAGTTAAGGCAAGGGAAGTTAAGGTAAGGTAAGGTAAGTTAAGTTTAGTTAAGGTAAGGTAAATTAAGTTAAGGAAATTTAAGGTAAGTTAAATTAAGGTAAGTGAAGTTAAGTTAAGGTAAGGTAAGTGAAGGTAAGGTAAATTAAGGCAAGGCAAGGTAAGTTAAGGTAAGGTAAGTTTAGTTAGGGCAAGGTAAGTTAAGGTAAGTTAAGGTAAGGTAAGTTAAGTTAAAGTAAGGTAAATTAAGATAAGGTAAGAAAAGTTAAGGTAGTTTAAGTTAAGTTAAGTTAAGGTAAGTTATGGCATGGCAAGTTAACTTAAGGCAAGTTAAAGCAAGCAAAGGCAAGTTAAGGCAAGTTAAGTTAAGGCAAGTTATGGCAAGTTAAGGCAAGTTAAGTAAAGGTAAGTTAAGTTAAGGCAAGGCAAGGAAAGTTAAGTTAAAACAAGTTAAGGTAGTTAAGGTGGGTAAAGGCAATTTAAGTTAATGCAAGTTAAAGCAAGTTCCATTAAGGCAAGTGAAGGCAAGTTAAGTCAAGTTAAGTCATGTTAAGTTAAGGCAAATTTAAGTTAAGGCAAGTTAAGCTAAGTTATGACAAGTTAAGTTATCTTAGGTTAAGGCAAGGCAAGTTAAGTCAAGTTAAGTTTAGTTAAGGCAAGTTAAGGCAACTAAAGGCAATTTAAGGCTACTTAAGGTAAGGCAACTTATGTCAAGTTAAGTCAAGTTATGTCAAGTCAAGTTAAGTCAAGTTAGTTCAAGGGAAGTAAAGACAAGTTAAGGCCAGTTAAGGCAAGGTAAAGAAAGTTAACGCAAGTTAAGGCAAGGCAAATCAAGGCAAGTCAAGGTCAAGGTCAAGATGAAGTCAAGGTCAGGTCAAGCTCATGGTCAGGCAATGGTCAGTGTAAGATAAGGTCAGGATAGGTGAGGTCCAGTAATGTATGTCAGGGTAAGTTCAAGTCAGGTCAGGTCAGGTGAGGTTCGGGCATGGTCAGGTCGGGTCAGGTCAGGTCAAGGTCAATTTCAATCCAAGGTCAGGGTAATTTAAGTTCAGGGTAGGTAAGGTCAGGAAAGGTAAGGTCAGGGTAATGAAAAATCAGGTCAAGTTCAGGGTAATGTAAGGTCAGGTAAGGTCAGGGAAACTTCAGGTTCGGTTAGGTCAGTGTAAGGTCAGGTCAGGTCAGGATAAGGTCAGGTCAAGGTAAGGTAAGGTAAGGTAAAGTAAGGGTAAGATAAGTGTAATGTAAGGTAACCTAAGGTAAGGTACGGTAAGGTCATGCAAAGTAAGGTTACGGTAAGGTCAGGTCAGGTCAGGTCAGATAAGGTAAGGTAAGGTACGGTAAGGTCATGCAAAGTAAGGTTAGGGTAAGTTCAGGGTAAGGTCAGTCAGGTCAGGTAAGGTCAGGTCAGGTAAGGTAAGGAAAAGTAAGGTAAGATAAGGTAAGGTAAGGGTAAGATAAGTGTAATGTAACCTAAGGTAAGGTCATGTAAAGTAAGGTTAGGGTAAGGTTAGGGTAAGGTACGGTAAGGTCATGTAAAGTAAAATAACTTTGCTTAACTTGACTTAACTTGACCAAACTTGCCTTAACTTGACTTAACATGACTTACCTTGCCTTCACTTGACTTAACTTGACTTAACTTCCCTTCACTTGACTTAACTTGCCTTGCCTTAACCTAAGATAACTTAACTTGTCATAACTTAACTTAACTTGCCTTAACTTAAATTTGCCTTAACTTAACATGACTTAACTTGACTTAACTTGCCTTCACTTGCCTTAATGGAACTTGCTTTAACTTGCATTAACTTAAATTGCCTTTACCCACCTTAACTACCTTAACTTGTTTTAACTTAACTTTCCTTGCCTTGCCTTAACTTAACTTACCTTTACTTAACTTGCCTTAACTTGCCATAACTTGCCTTAACTTAACTTGCCTTAACTTGCCTTTGCTTGCTTTAACTTGCCTTAAGTTAACTTGCCATGCCATAACTTACCTTAACTTAACTTAACTTAAACTACCTTAACTTTTCTTACCTTATCTTAATTTACCTTACTTTAACTTAACTTACCTTACCTTAACTTACCTTAACTTACCTTGCCCTAACTAAACTTACCTTACCTTAACTTACCTTGCCTTGCCTTAATTTACCTTACCTTCACTTACCTTACCTTAACTTAACTTCACTTACCTTAATTTAACTTACCTTAAATTTCCTTAACTTAATTTACCTTACCTTAACTAAACTTACCTTACCTTACCTTAACTTCCCTTGCCTTAACTAAACTTACCTTAATTTACCTTACCTTGACCTAACTTACTTAGACTTACCTTAACTTAACTTAATTTACCTTAACTTCACTTCACTTACCTCAACTTAAGTAAACTTAACTTAACTTAACTAACCTTACCTTAACTTTACTTACCTTAATTAAATTTATCTTACCCTTACTAACATTAACTTCTCTTACCTTAACTTACCGTAACTTACCTTAACTTAACTTATATTAACTTTCCTTAACTCACCGTAACTTACCTTAACTAAACTTACCTTAACTTACCTTTCCTTAACTTACCTTAACTTTCCTTAACTTAACATAACTTATCTAACCTTAACTTACTTATCTTAATTTACCTTAACTTAACTTAACTCACCTTAACTTCCCTTAACTTAAACTTAACTTACCTTAACTTCCCTTAACATAACTTACCTTAACTTAATTTAACTTAACTTAACTTACTTTACCTTAACTTAACTTAACTTAACTTAACTTATCTTACCTTAACTTCTCTTACCTTAAATTACCTTAACTTACCTTACTTTAATTTACCTTAACTCACCTTACCTTAACTAAACTTTCTTTAACTTACATTGCCTTGCCTTAACTTACCTTAACTTACCTTCACTTAACTTAACTTACCTTACCTTAACTTACCTTAACTTTACTTCACTTACCGTAACTTCACTTACCTTACTTTAACTTAACTTAACTTAACTTAACTTAACTTAACGAACCTTTACTTAACTTAACCTAACTCACCTTAAATTACCTTATCTTAAGTTACCTTAACTTACCTTGCCTTAACTTACCTGAACTTAACTTAACTTACCTTTCCTTAACTTAACTTACCTGAACTTAACTTACCTTTACTTAACTTACCTTAACTTACGTTAACTTAATTTACCTTCACTTACCTTGTTTTAACTTACCTTAACTTAACTTAACTTATCTTCCCTTTCCTTAACTCAACGTAATTAACGTTAACTAATCTTAACTTACCTTAGTTTTACTTACCTTAACTTAACTTACCTTAACTTATCTTGCCTTAACTAAAAATACCTTAACTTACCTTGCCTTAACTAAATTTACCTTAACTTGCCTTAACTTACCTTACCTTACCTTACATAACTTTACTTCACTTACCTTAACTTCACTTACCTTACCTTAACTTAACTTACCTTAACTTACCTTACCTTACCTTAACTTACCTTACCTTAACTTAACTTACCTATACTTACCTTAACTTACCTTGCCTTAAATAAACTTGCCTTAACTTACCTTGCCTTAACTTACATTAACTTACCTTAACTTATCTTACCTTAACTTCACTTACCTTAACATAACTTACCTTTACATTCCTTAACTTACCTTGACTTAACTCAACTTAACTTACCTTAACTTAAATTCACTTTACCTTAGCTTAACTTACCTTAACTTAAATTACCTTAACATAACTAACCTTAACTTAACTTAACTTAACTTACCTTACCTTAACTGCACTTACCCTAACTTACCTTGCCTTTACTAAACATACCTTAACTTACCTTGCCTTGCCTTAACTTACCTTAACTTAACTTACAGTAACTTACCTTGTTTTACCTTGACTTA
Organism: Phaenicophaeus curvirostris; assembly: GCF_032191515.1. Lineage (NCBI taxonomy): Eukaryota > Metazoa > Chordata > Aves > Cuculiformes > Cuculidae > Phaenicophaeus > Phaenicophaeus curvirostris. The sequence goes on from NW_027206692.1 coordinate 846,992, forward strand.
ACTTAACTTACCTTACCTTAACCTACCTTAACTTACCTTAACTTACCTTACCTTAACTTAACTTAACTCTATTTAACTTAACTTTACTTACCTGAACTTAACTTTACTTACCTTACCTTAACTTAACTTACCTTAACTTAACCTACCTTAACTTAACTTAACCTTAATTTAACTTACTTTAGCTTAACTTAACTTACCTTACCTTAAGTTAACGTAACTTACCTTAACTTACCTTACCTTAACTTAACTTTACCTACCTTACCTTAACTTAACTTACCTAAACTTAACTTTACTTACCTTACCTTATCTTAACTTCTATTACCTTTACTTATCTTACCTTAACTTACCTTAACTTTACGTACCTTACTTTACCTTGCCTGAACTTCCCTTAACTTAACTTACCTTAAGTTAACTTAACTTAACTTACCTTATCTTACCTTAACTTACCTTAACTTTCCATAGCTTAACTTACCTTAACTTACCTTTAATTTCCTTAACTTACCTTAACTTAAAGTACCTTACGTTACCTTGCCTTACCTTACTTCAACTTACCTTAACTTATCTTACCTAATCTTAACTTAACTAAACTTACCTCACCTTAACTTAAATTTCCTTAACTTACCTAATCTTACCTTACTTTACCTTACCTTACCTGAACTTACCTGAACTTACCTAACTCTTAACCTTACCTTAAATTAACTTAGCCACGTCTTACCCATAACTAACTTTATCTCACCTTATCTTTCCTTAACTTACATTACCTTACCTTAACTGACCTTGCCTTACTTGATCTTTCCTTACCCTCACCTGACCAGATCTGACATTGACCTTGACCTGACCTTACCTTACCTTTCTTTACCCTACCCTTCACTACCTTACTTTACCTTATGTTACCTTAACGTACCCTGAAGTCACCTTACCCTGACCTAACCTGACCTTTCTCTGACCTTGAGTACCCTGAGGTAGACCCTCTACTCTTAACAGGTCCTGGTGGCTTTGCTGGGAAACATGGGGGTTTGATCTCCCTACATCTCAGAAGGGTTTAAGTTCAGGGCAGCAGGGAACAAGTGCGATGGAGAGAGCATCTCCCCTCCCTCTGTACCTTACGTAAGGTAAGGTAAGGTATGGTAAGGTAAAGTCGGGTCAATGTCAAGAAAAGCTCAAGGTCAGGTAAATGTCAGTGCCTTGCCTTGCCTTGCCTTGCCTTGCCTTGCCTTATCATTACCTTACCTTAACCGAACTTACCTTACCTTGACCTGACCTAACCCTGACCTAACCCTGACCTGACCTTACCCTGACCTTACATTACCTGACCGTAACTTACCTGACCTTACCTTATGCTCAAATTAACTTAACATAACCACTTAATTAAACTTATCTTACCTTTAAATAACTTGCCTTAACTTAACTTAACTTAACTTGCCTTACTTGACTTAACTTGTCTTAACATGCCTTAACTTAACTTAACATAACTTGACATGCCTTACCTTAACTTAACTTGCCTTAATTTGCCTTAAGTTGCATTATCTTGCCTTAACTTGCCTTGCCTTAACCAACCTTTATTTGCCTTAACTTGCGTTAACATGCCTTCACTTGCCTTAACTTGCCTTAACATGCCTTAACTTTACTTAACTTACCTTAACTTTACTTGCCTTCACTTAACTTGACTTGCCTTAAATTAACTTGCCTTTACTTGCCTTAACTTAACTTGCCTTAACAAAACTTGCCATAACTTAACTAAACTTAACTTGCCTTAACTTAGCTTGCCTCAACTTCCTCAAACTGCGTCAACTTGCCTTAACTTGCCTTAACTTGCCTTGGTTAAACTTGCCTTAACTTGCCAAAACTTTCTTTAACTTGACTTGACTTAACTATACTTAACTTAACTTACCTTAACTTCACTTCATTTACCTTACCTTACCTTAACTTACCTTAAGTGAACTTAACTTACCTTAATTTAACTTACCTTACCTTTAACTTAACTTACCTTATCTTAACTTAACTGAAATTATCTCACCTTTACTTAACAGAACTTAACTTACCTTACCTTAATTTATCTTAGCTTAACTTACCTTAATTTACCCTAACTTGACTTAACTTAACTTGACTTACCATAATTTGACTTACTTTAAGTTAACTTAACTTACCTTACCTTACCTTAATTTACATTGCCTTGCATTTACTTACCTTAACTTACCTTAACTTAACTTCCCTTAACTTAACTTCCCTTACCTTAACTTAACTTTTCTTACCTTACCTTACCTTAACTTAACTTAAATTACCTTAACATAACTTACCTTAACTTACATTAACTTAACGTAACTTAACTTACCTTTACTTAACTTACATTACCTTAACTTTAACTTACCTTGCCTTAACTAAACTTACCTTAAATTACCTTACCTTGCCTTACCTTACCTTAAATTACCTTGCCTTTCCTTAATTTTCCATAACTTTCCTTAACTTAACCTACCTTAACTTACATTATCTTAACTTACCTTAACTTTCCTAAGCTTAAGATACCTTAACTTACCTTACATTATCTTAACTTACCTTGACTTAATTACCTTAACTTAACTTACCTTAACTCACCTTAACTTACCTTGCCTTGACTAAACTTACCTTAAATTACCTTGCCTTGCCTTAAAGTACCTTAACTTAATTTAACTTTACTTACCTTAACTTACTATAACTTACCTTAATTACCTTACCTTAAATTACCTTTCTTACCTTAACTTAACTTGCATTAACTTAACGTATTTAACTTAACTTAAGTTGACTTAAATTAACTTTACTTACCTTGACTTACCTTACCCTAACTTAACTTACCTTAAGTTACCTTTACTTAACTTACCTTGAATTCTTACCTTAACCTAACTTAACTTAACTTAACTTACATTAACTTAACTTAATTTACCATAACTTAACTTACCTTAACTTACCTTAAATTAAATTAACTTAGCATAACTTAACTTTCCTTAATATACCTTAACTTAACTTTCCTTGACTTATGTTACCTTAACCTAACTTAACTAAACTTAACTTACCTTAACTTACCTTACCTTAACTTACCTTGAGTAACATTGTCTTTACTAAACTTAACTTACCTTAATTTAACTTACTTTAACTAAACTTACTTAACTTAATTTAGCTTACCTTTCCTAAACTTAACTTACCTTAACTTACCTTGCCTTTTCAAACCTTACTTTAACTTACCTTTCCTTGTCTTAACTTACCTTAACATAACATAACATAACATAACTTACCTTACCTTACCTTAACTTAACATAACTTAAATTACCTTAACTTACCTTAACTTACTTTGCCTAGCCTTAACTTACATTAAATTACCTTCACTTAACTTACCTTAACTTACCATGCCTTAACTAAACTTACGTTAACTTACCTTGCCTTAACTAAACTTACGTTAACTTACCTTGCCTTGCCTTAGTTTTCCTTTCCTTTACCTTAACTTACATTAACTTAACGTAACTTAACTTACCTTTACTTAACTTACCTTACCTTAACTTTAACTTACCTTGCCTTGCCTTAGTTTTCCTTTCCTTTACCTTAACTTACATTAACTTAACGTAACTTAACTTACCTTTACTTAACTTACCTTACCTTAACTTTAACTTACCTTGCCTTGACTAAACTTACCTTAAATTACCTTACCTTGCCTTAACTTACCTTAAATTACCTTGCCTTTCCTTAATTTTCCATAACTTTCCTTAACTTAACCTACCTTAACTTACATTATCTTAACTGACCTTAACTTTCCTAAGCTTAAGATACCTTAACTTACCTTACATTATCTTAACTTACCTTAACTTAATTACCTTACCTTAACTTAACTTACCTTAACTCACCTTAACTTAACTTGCCTTAACTAAACTTACCTTAAATTACCTTGCCTTGCCTTAAAGTACCTTAACTTAATTTAACTTTACTTACCTTAACTTACTATAACTTACCTTAACTTAACTTGCCTTAAAGTACCTTAACTTAACTTAACTTTACTTACCTTAACTTACTATAACTTACCTTAACTTAACTTGCCTTAAAGTACCTTAACTTAACTTAACTTTACTTACCTTAACTTACTATAACTTACCTTAACTTACCTTACCTTAAATTACCTTAACTTACCTTGCATTAACTTAACTTATTTAACTTAAGTTGACTTAAATTAACTTTACTTACCTTATCTTACCTTACCTTAACTTAACTTACCTTAACTTACCTTTACTTAACTTACCTTGAATTCTTACCTTAACCTAACTTAACTTACCTTAACTTCACTTAACTTACATTGACTTAACTTAATTTACCATAACTTAACTTACCTTAACTTACCTTAACATAAATTAACTTACCTTAACTTAACTTTCCTTAATATACCTTAACTTAACTTTCCTTGACTTATGTTACCTTAACCTAACTTAACTAAACTTACCTTACCTTAACTTACCTTACCTTGAGTAACATTGTCTTTACTAAACTTAACTTAACTTACCTTAATTAAACTTAATTTATCTAAACTTACTTAACTTAATTTAGCTTACCTTACCTAAACTTAACTTACCTTAACTTACCTTGCCTTTTCAAACCTTACCTTAACTTATCTTTCCTTGTCTTAACTTACCTTAACATAACTTAACTTACCTTATCTTACCTTAACATAACTTAACTTACCTTACCTTACCTTAACATAACTTAACTTAAATTGCCTTAACTTACCTTAACTTACTTTGCCTAGCCTTAACTTACATTAAATTACCTTCACTTAACTTACCTTAACTTACCTTGCCTTAACTAAACTTACGTTAACTTACCTTGCCTTGCCTTAGTTTTCCTTTACTTACCTTAACTTAACTTAACTTTCCTTAGCTTAACTTACCTTAACTTTCCTTACTCTATCTTAACTTACCTTAACCAAACTTACCTTAACTTAACTTTCCTTAACTTACCTTACCTTTACTTACCTTAACTTACCTTAACTTAACTTACCTTCCCTTACCCTAACTTACTTTAACTTACCTTGCCTTGGCTTAACTTACCTTAACTTAACTAACTAATCTTAACTTATTTTACCTTAACTTACCTTGACTAAATTTACCATAACTTTCATTGCCTTAACAAAATTTACCTTAACTTACCTTGTCTTGCCTTAACTTACCTTACCTTAACCTACCTTACCTTACCTTAACTTAACTGTATTTAACTTAACTTTACTTATCTGAACTTAACTTACCTTAACTTTCCTTAACTTAACTTACCTTAACTTAACCTACCTTAACTTAAATTAACCTTAATTTAACTTACTTTAGCTTAACATAACTTACCTTATCTTAAGTTAACGTAACATACATTAACTTACCTTACCTTAACTTTACCTAACTTACCTTAACTTAACTTAACTAAACTTAAATTTACTTACCTTACCTTATCTTAAATTCTATTACCTTTACTTACCTTGCCTTAATTTACCTTAATTTTACGTACCTTATTTTACCTTGCCTTAACTTCCCTTAACTTACCTTAAACTTCCATAACTTACCTTAACTTACCTTAACTTTCCATACCTTAACTAACCATAACTTATCTTTAATTTCCATAACTTACCTTAACTTACCTTACATTTCCATACCTAAAATTACCTTAACTTAACTTTAATTTCCATAACTTACCTTAACTTACCTTAACTTTCCATACCTTAACTTACCTTAACTTAACTTTCCATAACTTAACTTACCTTAACTTTCCATACCTTAACTTACCTAAACTTACCTTTAATTTCCATAACTTACCTTAACTTACCTTAACTTTACATACGTAAACTTACCTTAACTTACCTTTAATTTCCATAACATACCTTAACTAACCTTAACTTACCTTTAATTTCCATAACTTACATTAACTTACCTTTAATTTCCATACGTTAACTTACCTTTAATTTCCATAACTTAACTTACCTTAACTTTCCATACCTTAACTTACCTTAACTTTCCATACTTTAACTTAACTTATCTTAACTTTAATTTCCATAACTTACCTTAACTTACCTTAACTTTCCATACCTTGACTTACCTTAACTTTCCATAACTTAACTTACCTTAACTTTCCATACCTTAACTTACCTTAACTTACCATACCTTAACTTACCTTAACTTTCCATAACCTACCATACCTTAACTTTCCATAACTTACCATACCCTAACTTACCTTAACTTTCCATAACTTAAGTTACCTTAAATTTCCAAACCCTAACTTAACTTAACTTTCCATAACTTACCTTAACTTATCTTAACATTCCATACCCTAACTTACCTTAACTTTCCATAACTTACTTTAACTTTCCTTAAGTTTCCATAACCTAACTTAACTTAACTTTCCATAACTTAACTAAACTTAACTTAACTTTCCATAAATTACCTTAACTTACCTTAACTTTCCATAACTTACCTTAACTTACCTTAACATTCCATACCCTAACTTACCTTAAATTTCCATAACTTACCATACCCTAACATACCTTAACTTTCCATACCCTAACTTAACTTAACTTTCCATAACTTACCATACCTTAACTTTCCATAACTTAACTTAACATTCCATACCCAAACTTACATTAACTTACCTTAAATTTCCATACCCTAACTTACCTTAACTTTCCATAACTTACCATACCTTAACTTACATTAACTTATTTTAACTTACCATACCTTAACTTACCTTAACTTACCTTAACTTTACATACCCTAACTTACCTTAACTTTCCATAACTTACCATACCCTAACTTACCTTAACTTTACATAACTTACCATACATTAACTTACCTTAACTTACCTTAACTTTCCATACCCTAACTTAACTTAACTTTCCATAACTTACCATACCCTAACTTAACTTAACTTTCTATAACTTACCATACCTTAACTTTCCATAACTTACCATAACCTAACTTGACTTAACTTTCCATAACTTACCATACCCTAACTTACCTTAACTTTCCATAACTTACCATACCTTAACTTTCAATAACTTACCATACCCTAACTTACCTTAACTTTCCATAACTTACCATACCCTAACTTACCTTAACTTTCCATAACTTACCATACCCTTACTTTCCATAACTTTCCATAACTTACCATAACTTAACTTTCCATAACTTACCATACCCTAACTTACCTTAACTTTCCATAACTTACCATACCATAACTTATCTTAACTTTCCATAACTTACCATACCTTAACTTTCCATAACTTACCATACCCTAACTTACCTTAACTTTCCATAACTAACCATACCCTAACTTACCTTAACTTTCCATAACTTACCATACCTTAACTTACCTTAACTTTCCATAACTTACCGTACCTTAACTTTCCATAACTTACCATACCCTAACTTACCTTAACTTTCCATAACTTACCATACCCTAACTTACCTTAACTTTCCATAATTTACCATACCTTAACTTTCCATAACTTACCATACCCTACCTTACCATAACTTCCATAACTTACCATACCCTAACTTACCTTAACTTTCCTTAACTTACCATACCTTATCTTTCCATAACTTACCATACCCTAACTTACCTTAACTTTCCATAACTTACCATACCCTAACTTACCTTAAGTTTCCATAACTTACCATACCCTAACTTACCTTAACTTTCCATAACTTACCATACCCTAACTTTCCTTGACTTTCCATAACTTACCTTACCTTAACTTTCCATAACTTACCATACCTTAACTTTCCATAACTTACCATACCTTAACTTTCCATACCAAAACTTACCTTAACTTTCCATACCATAACTTACCTTAACTTTCCATAACTTACCATACCTTAACTTTCCATACCATAACTTACCTTAACTTTCCATAATTTACCATAACTTAACTTTCCATACCATGACCTTCCATAACTTACCATACCTTAACTTTCCATAACATAACTTACCTTAACATTCCATAACTTACCATAACTTCACTTTCCATACCATAACTTTCCATAACTTACCATACCTTAACTTTCCATACCATAATTACCTTAACTTTCCATATCATAACTTACCTTAACTTTCCATAACTTACCATACCTTAACTTTCCATACCCTAACTTACATTAACTTTCCATAACTTACCATACCCTAACTTACCTTAATTTTCCATAACTTACCATACCCTAACTTACCTTCACTTTCCCTAACTTACCATACACTAATTTAACTTATCTTTCCAAAACTTACCATACCTAAACTTTCCATAACTTTCCATACCCTAACTTACCTTAACTTTCCATAACTTACCATACCTTAACTTTCCATAACTTTCCATACCCTAACTTAACTTAACTTTCCATAACTTACCATACATTAACTTTCCATAACTTACCATACCCTAACTTACCTTAACTTTCTATAACTTACCATACTTTATCTTTCCATAACTTACCATATCTTAACATTCCATAACTTACCATACCCTATCTTAACTTAAATTTCCATAACTTACCATACCTTAACTTTCCATAACTTACCATACCCTAACTTACCTTAACTTTCCATAACTTACCATACCATAAATTACCTTAACTTTCCATAACGTACCATACCTTAACTTTCCATAACTTACCATACCCTAACTTACCTTAACTTTCCATAACATACCATGCCCTAACTTACCTTAAATTTCCATAACTTACCATACCCAAACTTAACTTAGCTTTCCATAACTTACGATACCTTAACTTTCCATAACTTACCATAACCTAACCTAACTTAACTTTCCATAACTTACCATACCCTAAATTACCTTAACTTTCCATAACTTACCATACCTTAACTTTCCATAACTTACCATACCCTAACTTACCTTAACCTTCCATAACTTACCATACCTTAACTTTCCATACCATAATTACCTTAGCTTTCCATAACTTACCATACCTTAACTTTCCATAACATAACTTACGTTAACTTTCCATAACTTACCATACCTTAACTTTCCATACCATAACTTACCTTAACTTTCCATAACTTACCATACCTTAACTTTCCATAACTTACCATACCCTAACTTACCTTAACTTTCCATAACTTACCATACCCTAACTTACCTTAATTTTCCATAACTTACCATACCCTAACTTACCTTCACTTTCCCTAACTTACCATACACTAATTTAACTTATCTTTCCAAAACTTACCATACCTTAACTTTCCATAACTTTCCATACCCTAACTTACCTTAACTTTCCATAACTTACCATACCTTAACTTTCCATAACTTACCATACCTTAACTTTCCATAACTTTCCATACCCTAACTTAACTTAACTTTCCATAACTTACAATACCCTAACTTACCTTAACTTTCTATAACTTACCATACTTTATCTTTCCATAACTTACCATATCTTAACATTCCATAACTTACCATACCCTATCTTAACTTAAATTTCCTTAACTTACCATACCTTAACTTTCCATAACTTACCGTACCCTAAATTACATTAACTTTCCATAACTTACCATACCATAAATTACCTTAACTTTCCATAACGTACCATACCTTAACTTTCCATAACTTACCATACCCAAACTTACCTTAACTTTCCATAACATACCATGCCCTAACTTACCTTAAATTTCCATAACTTACCATACCCAAACTTAACTTAGCTTTCCATAACTTACGATACCTTAACTTTCCATAACTTACCATAACCTAACCTAACTTAACTTTCCATAACTTACCATACCCTAAATTACCTTAACTATCCATAACTTACCATACCTTAACTTTCCATAACTTACCATACCCTAACTTACCTTAACTTTCCATAACTTACCATACGTTAACTTTCCATAACTTACCATACCCTAACTTATCTTAACTTTCCATAACATACCATACCTCAACATTCCATAACTTACCATACCCTAACTTACCTTAACTTTCCATAACTTACAATACCTTAACTTTCCATAACTTACCATACCCTAACTTACCTTAACTTTCCATAACTTACCATACCATAACTTACCTTAACTTTCCATAACTTACCATACCTTAACTTTCCATAACTTACCATACCCTAACTTACCTTAACTTTCCATAACTTACCATACCCTAACTTAGCTTAACATTCCATAACTTACCATACCCTAACTTTCCATAACTTACCATACCCTAACTTTCCATAACTTACCATACCGTAACTTACCTTAACTTTCCATAACTTACCATACCCTAACTTACCTTAGCTTTCCATAACTTACCATACCCTAAATTTCCATAACTTACCAAACCCTAACTTACCATAACTTTCCGTAACTTATCATACCCTATCTTACCTTAACATTCCATAACTTACCATACCTTAACTTTCCATAACTTACCATTCCCTAACTTACCTTAACTTTCCATAACTTAACTTACCTTAACTTTCCATTACTTACCTTAACTTACCTTAACTTTCCATACCATAACTTAACTTAACTTTACATAACTTACCATACCTTAACTCTCCATAACTTACCATACCCTAAATTACCTTAACTGACCTTACCATACCCTAACTTTCCATAACTTACCATACCCTTACTTACCTTAACTTACCTTACCGTACCTTAACTTTCCATAACTTACCATACCCTAACTTTCCATAACTTACCATACCCTTACTTAACTTAAATTACCTTACCATACTTCAACTTTCCATAACTTACCATACCTTAACTTTCCATAACTTGCCATACCATAAAGTACCTTAACTTACCTTACCATACCCTAACTTTCCATAACTTACCATAACATTACTTACCTTAACTTACTTTACCATACCTTAACTTTCCATAACTTACCATACCCAAACTTTCCATAACTTACCATACCCTAAATTACCTCTAACTTACCTTACCATACCCTAACTTTCCATGACTTACCATACCCTAACTTACCTTAACTTTCCATAACTTACCATACAATAACTTACCTTAACTTTCCATAACTTACCTTAACTTACCTTAACTTTCCATACCATAACTTACCTAAACTTTCCATAACATAACTTACCTTAACTTTCCATACCCTAACTTACCTTAACTTTCCATAACTTACCTTAACTTTCCTTAACTTTCCATACCATAACTAACCTTAACTTTCCATACCATAACATTCCTTAAGTTTCCATAACATACCATACCATAACTTACCTTAACTTTTCATAATTACTTACCTTAACTTTCCATACCCTAACTTACCTTAACTTTCCATAACTTACCTTAACTTACCTTAACTTTCCATACCATAACTTACCTTAACTATCCATACCCTAACTTACCTTAACTTTCTGTAACTTACCATACTTTATCTTTCCATAACTTACCATATCTTAACATTCCATAACTTACAATACCCTATCTTAACTTAAATTTCCATAACTTACCATACCTTAACTTTACATAACTTACCATACCCTAACTTACCTTAACTTTCCATAACTTACCATACCATAAATTAACATTACTTTCCATAACTTACCATACCTTAACTTTCCATAACTTACCATACCCTAACTTACCTTAACTTTCCATAACATACCATGCCCTAACTTACCTTAACGTTCCATAACTTACCATACCTTAACTTTCCATAACTTACCATACCCTAACTTATCTTAACTTTCCATAACATACCATACCTCAACATTCCATAACTTACCATACCCTAACTTACCTTAACTTTCCATAACTTACCATACCTTAACTTTCCATAACTTACCATACCCTAACTTACCTTAACTTTCCATAACTTACCATACCATAACTTACCTTAACTTTCCATAACATACCATACCTTAACTTTCCATAACTTACCATACCCTAACTTACCTTAACTTTCCATAACTTACCATACCCTAACTTACCTTAACATTCCATAACTTACCATACCTTAACTTTCCATAACTTACCATACCCTAACTTACCTTAACTTTCCATAACTTACCATACCCTAACTTACCTTAACTTTACATAATTTACCATACCTTAACTTTCCATAACTTACCATACCATACCTTACCATAACTTCCATAACTTACCATACCCTAACTTACCTTAACTTTCCTTAACTTACCATACCTTATCTTTCCATAACTTACCATACCATAACTTACCTTAACTTTCCATAACTTACCATACCCTAACTTACCTTAAGTTTCCATAACTTACCATACCCTAACTTACCTTAACTTTCCATAACTTAGCATACCCTAACTTTCCTTGACTTTCCATAACTTACCTTACCTTAACTTTCCATAACTTACCATACCTTAACTTTCCATAACTTACCATAACTTAACTTTCCATACCAAAACTTACCTTAACTTTCCATACCATTACTTACCTTAACTTTCAATAACTTACCATACCTTAACTTTCCATACCATAACTTACCTTAACTTTCCATAATTTACCATAACTTAACTTTCCATACCATGACCTTCCATAACTTACCATACCTTAACTTTCCATATCATAACTTACCTTAACATTCCATAACTTACCATAACTTCACTTTCCATACCATATCTTTCCATAACTTACCATACCTTAACTTTCCATACCATAATTACCTTAGCTTTCCATAACTTACCATACCTTAACTTTCCATAACATAACTTACGTTAACTTTCCATAACTTACCATACCTTAACTTTCCATACCATAACTTACCTTAACTTTCCATAACTTACCATACCTTAACTTTCCATACCCTAACTTACATTAACTTTCCATAACTTACCATACCCTAACTTACCTTAATTTTCCATAACTTACCATACCCTAACTTACTTTCACTTTCCCTAACTTACCATACACTAATTTAACTTATCATTCCAAAACTTACCATACCTTAACTTTCCATAACTTTCCATACCCTAACTTACCTTAACTTTCCATAACTTACCATACCTTAACTTTCCATAACTTTCCATACCCTAACTTAACTTAACTTTCCATAACTTACCATAACTTAACTTTCCATAACTTAACATACCCTAACTTACCTTAACTTTCTATAACTTACCATACTTTATCTTTCCATAACTTACCATATCTTAACATTCCATAACTTAACATACCCTATCTTAACTTAAATTTCCATAACTTACCATACCTTAACTTTCCATAACTTACCATACCCTAACTTACCTTAACTTTCCATAACTTACCATACCATAAATTACCTTAACTTTCCATAACGTACCATACCTTAACTTTCCATAACTTACCATACCCTAACTTACCTTAACTTTCCATAACATACCATGCCCTAACTTACCTTAAATTTCCATAACTTACCATACCCAAACTTAACTTAGCTTTCCATAACTTACGATACCTTAACTTTCCATAACTTACCATAACCTAACCTAACATAACTTTCCATAACTTACCATACCCTAAATTACCTTAACTTTCCATAACTTAACATACCTTAACTTTCCATAACTTACCATACCCTAACTTACCTTAACTTTCCATAACTTACCATACCTTAACTTTCCATACCATAATTACCTTAGCTTTCCATAACTTACCATACCTTAACTTTCCATAACATAACTTACGTTAACTTTCCATAACTTACCATACCTTAACTTTCCATACCATAACTTACCTTAACTTTCCATAACTTACCATACCTTAACTTTCCATACCCTAACTTACATTAACTTTCCATAACTTACCATACCCTAACTTACCTTAATTTTCCATAACTTACCATACCCTAACTTACCTTCACTTTCCCTAACTTACCATACACTAATTTAACTTATCTTTCCAAAACTTACCATACCTGAACTTTCCATAACTTTCCATACCCTAACTTACCTTAACTTTCCAAAACTTACCATACCTTAACTTTCCATAACTTTCCATACCCTAACTTAACTTAACTTTCCATAACTTAGCATACCTTAACTTTCCATAACTTACCATACCCTAACTTACCTTAACTTTCTATAACTTACCATACTTTATCTTTCCATAACTTACCATATCTTAACATTCCATAACTTACCATACCCTATTTTATACTTAAATTTCCATAACTTACCATACCTTAACTTTCCATAACTTACCATACCCTAACTTACCTTAACTTTCCATAACTTACCATACCATAAATTACCTTAACTTTCCATAACGTACCATACCTTAACTTTCCATAACTTACCATACCCTAACTTACCTTAACTTTCCATAACATACCATGCCCTAACTTACCTTAAATTTCCATAACTTACCATACCCAAACTTAACTTAGCTTTCCATAACTTACGATACCTTAACTTTCCATAACTTACCATAACCTAACCTAACTTAACTTTCCATAACTTACCATACCCTAAATTACCTTAACGTTCCATAACTTACCATACCTTAACTTTCCATAACTTACCATACCCTAACTTACCTTAACTTTCCATAACTTAACATACGTTAACTTTCCATAACTTACCATACCCTAACTTATCTTAACTTTCCATAACATACCATACCTCAACATTCCATAACTTACCATACCCTAACTTACCTTAACTTTCCATAACTTACAATACCTTAACTTTCCATAACTTACCATACCCTAACTTACCTTAACTTACCTTAACTTTCCATACCATAACTTACCTTAACTTTCCATAACTTAGCATACCTTAACTTTCCATAACTTACCATACCCTAACTTACCTTAACTTTCCATAACTTACCATACCCTAAGTTAGCTTAACATTCCATAACTTACCATACCCTAACTTTCCATAACTTACCATACCGTAACTTACCTTAACTTTCCATAACTTACCATACCCTAACTTACCTTAGCTTTCCATAACTTACCATACCCTAAATTTCCATAACTTACCAAACCCTAACTTACCATAACTTACCATACCCTAACTTACCTTAACTTTCCATAACTTAACTTACCTTAACTTTCCATTACTTACCTTAACTTACCTTAACTTTCCATACCATAACTTACCTTAACTTTCCATAACTTACCATACCTTAACTCTCCATAACTTACCATACCCTAAATTACCTTAACTGACCTTACCATACCCTAACTTTCCATAACTTACCATACCCTTACTTACCTTAACTTACCTTACCGTACCTTAACTTTCCATAACTTACCATACCCTAACTTTCCATAACTTACCATACCCTTACTTAACTTAAATTACCTTACCATACTTCAGCTTTCCATAACTTACTATACCTTAACTTTCCATAACTTGCCATACCCTAAAGTACCTTAACTTACCTTACCATACTCTAACTTTCCATAACTTACCATAACATTACTTACCTTAACTTACTTTACCATACCTTAACTTTCCATAACTTACCATACCCTAACTTTCCATAACTTACCATACCCTAAATTACCTTAACTTACCTTACCATACCCTAACTTTCCATAACTTACCATACCCTAACTTACCTTAACTTTCCATAACTTACCATACAATAACTTACCTTAACTTTCCATAACTTACCTTAACTTACCTTATCTTTCCATACCATAACTTACCTAAACTTTCCATAACATAACTTACCTTAAATTTCCATGACTTACCATACCCTAACTTACCTTAACTTTCCATAACTTAACTTACATTAACTTTCCATACCCTAATTTACCTTAACTTTCCATACCTTACCTTAACTTTCCTTAACTTTCCATACCATAACTTACCTTAACTTTCCATACCATAACATTCCTTAACTTTCCATAACATACCATACCATAACTTACCTTAACTTTCCATAATAACTTACCTTAACTTTCCATACCCTAACTTACCTTAACTTTCCATAACTTACCTTAACTTACCTTAACTTTCCATACCATAACTTACCTTAACTTTCCATACCCTAACATACCTTAACTTTCTGTAACTTACCATACTTTATCTTTCCATAACTTACCATATCTTAACATTCCATAACTTACAATACCCTATCTTAACTTAAATTTCCATAACTTACCATACCTTAACTTTACATAACTTACCATATCCTAACTTACCTTAACTTTCCATAACTTACCATACCATAAATTAACATTACTTTCCATAACTTACCATACCTTAACTTTCCATAACTTACCATACCCTAACTTACCTTAACTTTCCATAACATACCATGCCCTAACTTACCTTAAATTTCCATAACTTACCATACCCAAACTTAACTTAGCTTTCCATAACTTACGATACCTTAACTTTCCATAAATTACCATAACCTAACTTACCTTATCTTTCCATAACTTACCATACCCTAACTTACCTTAACTTTCCATAATTTACCATACCTTAACTTTCCATATCTTACCATACCCTAACTTACCTTAACGTTCCATAACTTACCATACCTTAAATTTCCATAACTTACCATACCCTAACTTACCTTAACTTTCCATAACTTACCATACCCTAACTTACCTTAACATTCCATAACTTACCATACCTTAACTTTCCATAACTTACCATACCCTAACTTACCTTAACTTTCCATAACTTACCATACCCTAACTTACCTCAACTTTACATAATTTACCATACCTTAACTTTCCATAACTTTCCATACCCTAACTTACCTTAACTTTCCATAACTTACCATACCTTAACTTACCTTAACTTTCCATAACTTACCATACCTTAACTTTCCATACCAAAACTTACCTTAACATTCCATACCATAACTTACCTTAACTTTCCATAACTTACCATACCTTAACTTTCCATAACATAACTTACCTTAACTTTCCATAATTTACCATAACTTATCTTTCCATACCATGACCTTCCATAACTTACCATACCTTAACTTTCCATATCATAACTTACCTTAACATTCCATAACTTACCATAACTTCACTTTCCTTACCATAACTTTCCATATCTTACCATACCTTAACTTTCCATACCATAATTACCTTAGCTTTCCATAACTTACCATACCTTAACTTTCCATAACATAACTTACGTTAACTTTCCATAACTTACCATAACTTAACTTTCCATACCATAACTTACCTTAACTTTCCATAACTTACCATACCTTAACTTTCCATACCCTAACTTACATTAACTTTCCATAACTTACCATAACCTAACTTACCTTAACTTTCCATAACTTACCATACCATAACTTACCTTCACTTTCCATAACTTACCATACCTTAACTTTTCATAACTTACCATACCCTAACTTACCTTAACTTTCCATGACTTACCATACCCTAACTTACCTTAACTTTCCATAACTTAACTTACCTTAACTTTCCATACCCTAACTTACCTTAACTTTCCATACCTTACCTTAACTTACCTTAACTTTCCATACCCTAACTTACCTTAACTTTCCATACCATAACTTTCCTTAACTTTCCATAACATACCATACCCTAACTTACCTTAACTTTCCATAATAACTTACCTTAACTTTCCATACCCTAACTTACCTTAACTTTCCATAACTTACCTTAACTTACCTTAACTTTCCATACCATAACTTACCTTAACTTTCCATACCAAAACTTACCTAAACTTACCTTAACTTTCCAAACCATAACTTACCGTAACTTTCCATACCATATCTTACCTTAACTTACCTTATCTTTCCATACCATAACTTACCTTAAATTACCATACCATAACTTACCTTAACTTACCTTAACTTTCCATACCATAACTTACCTTAACTTTCCATAACTTACCATATCTTAACTTTCCATACCATAACTTACCTTATCTTACCTTAAATTTCCATACCAAAACTAACCTTAACTTTCCATAACTTACCATACCTTAACTTTCCATACGATAACTTACCTTAACTTTCCATAACTTACCATACCTTAACTTTCCATACCATAACTTACCTTAATGTTCCATACCATAACTTACCTTAACTTCCCATAACTTACCATACCATAAATTACCTTAACTTTCCATAACGTACCATACCTTAACATTCCATACCATAACTTACCTTAACTTTCCATACCATAACTTACCTTAACTTTCCATAACTTACCATACCTTAATTTTCCATACCATAACTTACCATAGCTTAACTTTCCATACCATAACTTTCCATAACTTACCAAACCTTAACTTTCCATACCATAACCTACCTTAACTTTCCATAACTTACCACACCTTAACTTTCCATACCATAACTTTCCATAACTTACCATACCTTAACTTTCCATACCATAATTACCTTAACTTTCCATAACTTACCATAACTTAACTTGCCATACCATAACTTAACTTAACTTTCCATAACTTCCCATACCTTAACTTTCCATACCCTAACTTACCTTAACTTTCCATAACTTACCATACCCTATCAAAACTTAAATTTCCATATCTTACCAAACCTTAACTTTCCATAACTTACCAAACCTTAACTTTCCATAACTTACCATACCTTAACATTCCATAACTTACCATACCCTATCTTACCTTAACTTCCATAAATTACCATACCTTAACTTTCCATAACTTACCATAACCTAACTTATCTTAAATTTCCATTACTTATCATACCCTAACTTATCTTAACTTTCCATAACTTACCATACCTTAACTTTCAATAACTTACCATACCCTAACTTACCATAACTTTCCATAACTTACCATACCCTAACTTACCTCAAATTTCCATAATTTACCATACCTTAACTTTCCATAACTTACCATACCCTAACTTACCTCAACTTTCCATAATTTACCTTAACTTACCTTAACTTTCCATACCATAACTTACCTTAACTTTCCATAACTTACCATACCTTAACTTTCCATAACTTACCATACCCTAACTTACCTTAACTTTCCATAACTTACCATACCCTAACTTACCTTAACTTTCCATAACTTACCATACCCTAACTTACCTCAACTTTCCATAATTTACCATACCTTAACTTTCCATAACTTACCATACCTTATCTTACCTTAACTTTCCATTACTTACCATACCTTAACTTTCCCTAACTTACCATACCCTAACTTACCTTAACATTCCATAACTTACCATACCGTAACTTACCTTAACTTTCCATAACTTACCTTAACTTACCTTAACTTTCCATACCATAACTTACCTTAACTTTCCATAACTTACCATACCTTAACTTTCCATAACTTACCATACCCTAACTTGCCTTAAATTTCCATAACTTACCATACCCTAACTTACCTTAACTTTCCATAACTTACCATACCCTAACTTACCTTAAATTTCCATAACTTACCATACCCTAACTTACCTTAACTTTCCATAACTTACCATACCTTAACTTTCCATAACTTACCATAACCTAACTTACCTTAAATTTCCATAACTTACCATACCCTAACTTACCTTAACTTTCCATAACTTACCATAACTTAACTTTCCATAAATTACCATAACCTAACTTACCTTAAATTT
This sequence comes from Phaenicophaeus curvirostris, assembly GCF_032191515.1. NCBI lineage: Eukaryota > Metazoa > Chordata > Aves > Cuculiformes > Cuculidae > Phaenicophaeus > Phaenicophaeus curvirostris. The sequence goes on from NW_027206692.1 coordinate 866,543, forward strand.
CCATAACTTACCATACCCTAACTTACCTTAACTTTCCATAATTTACCATAACTTAACTTTCCATAACTTACCATACCCTAACTAACCTTAACTATCCATAACTTACCATACCTTAACTTACCTTAACTTTCCATAACTTACCATACCTTAACTTTCCCTATCTTACCATACCCTAACTTACCTTAACATTCCATAACTTACCATACCGTAACTTACCTTAACTTTCCATAACTTACATTAACTTAACTTAACTTTCCATACCATAACTTAACTTAACTTTCCATAACTTACCATACCTTAACTTTCCATACCATATACTTACCTTAACTTTCCATACCATAACTTAACTTAACTTTCCATAACTTACCATACCTTTACTTTCCATACCATAACTTACCTTAACTTTCCATAACTTACCATAACTTAACTTTCCATAACATAACTTTCCATATATTACCATATCTTAACTTTCCATAGCATAACTTACCTTAACTTTCCATAACTTACCATACCTTAACTTTCCATACCATAACCTTCCATAACTTACCATAACTTAACTTTCCATATCATAACTTACCTTAACATTCCATAACTTACCATACCTTCACTTTCCATACCATAACTTTCCATAACTTACCATACCTTAACTTTCCATACCATAATTAACTTTCCATAACTACCATACCTTCAATTTCCATACCATAACTTACCTTAACTTTCCATAACTTACCATACCTTAACTTTCCATACCATAACTTACCTTAACTTTCCATAACTTACCATACCTTAACTTTCCATACCCTAACTTACCTTCACTTTCCATAACTTACCATACCCTAACTTAACTTAATTTTCCATAACTTACCATACCCTAACTTACCTTCACTTTCCATAACTTACCATACCCTAACTTAACTTATCGTTCCAAAACTTACCATACCTTAACTTTCCATAACTTACCATACGTTAACTTTCCATACCATAACTTTCCAGAACTTACCATACCTTAACTTTCAATACCATAACTTTCCATAACTTTCCATACCTTAACTTTCCATACAATAATTACCTTTACTTTCCATAACTTACCATACCTTAACTTTCCATACCATAACTTACCTTAACTTTCCAATACTTACCATAACTTAACTTTCCATACCCTAACTTACCTTAACTTTCCATAACTTACCATACCCTATCTTACCTTAACTTTCCATAACTTACCAAACCTTAACTTTCCATAACTTACCATACCTTAACATTCCATAACTTACCATACCCTAACATATCTTAACTTTACGTAGCTTACCATACCATAAATTACCTTAACATTACATAACTTACCATACTTTAACTTTCCATAACTTTCCATACCCAAACTTATCTTAAATTTCCATAACTTACCATACCTTATCTTTCCATAACTTACCATACCCAAACTTAACTTAACTTTCCATATCTTACCATACCCTAACTTAACTTAACTTTCCATAACTTACCATACCTTAACTTTCCATAACTTACCATACCCTAACTTACCTTAACTTTCCATAACTTACCATACCCTAACTTACCTTAACTTTCCATAACTTACCATACCCTAACTTACCTTAAATTTCCATACCTTACCTTAACTTACCTTAACTTTCCATAAATTACCATACCTTAACTTTCCATAAATTACCATAACCTAACTTACCTTAAATTTCCATAACTTACCATACCCTAACTTACCTTAACTTTCCATAACTTACCATACCCTAACTTACCTTAACTTTCCATAACTTACCATACCCTAACTTACCTCAACTTTCCATAATTTACCATACCTTAATTTTCCATTACTTACCATACCCTAACTTACCTTAACATTCCATAACTTACCATTCCGTAACTTACCTTAACTTTCCATTACTTACCTTAACTTACCTTAACTTTCCATACCATAACTTACCTTAACTTTCCATAACTTACCATACCTTAACTTTCCATACCATAACTTTCCATAAATTACCATACCTTAACTTTCCATACTATAACTTACCTTAACTTTCCATAACTTACCATAACTTAACTTTCCATACCATAAACTTCCATAACTTACCATACCTTAACTTTCTATATCATAACTTACCTTAACATTCCATAACTTACCATACCTTCACTTTCCATACCATAACTTTCCATAACTTACCATACCTTAACTTTCCATACCATAATTAACTTTCCATAACTTACCATACCTTAACTTTCCATACCCTAACTTACCTTAACATTCCATAACTTACCATACCCTAACTTACCATACCCTAACTTACCTTCACTTTCCATAACTTACCATACCCTAACTTACCTTATCTTTCCAAAACTTACCATACCTTAACTTTCCATAACTTACCATACCTTAACTTTCCATACCATAACTTTCCATAACTTACCATACCTTAACTTTCCATACAATAATTACCTTAACTTTCCATAACTTACCATACCTGAACTTTCCATACCCTAACATACCTTAACTTTCCAATACTTACCATACCCTATCATAACTTATCTTTCCATAACTTACCAAATCTTATCTTTCCATAACTTACCATACCTTAACATTCCATAACTTACCATACCCTAACATATCTTAACTTTACATAGCTTACCATACCATAAATTACATTAACATTACATAACTTACCATACTTTAACTTTACATAACTTACCATACCCAAACTTATATTAAATTTCCATAACTTACCATACCTTAACTTTCCATAACTTACCATACCCTAACTTACCTTAACTTTCCATAACTTACCATACCCTAACTTAACTTAACTTTCCATAACTTACCATACCTTAACTTGCCATAACTTACCATAACCTAACTTCCCTTAACTTTCCATAACTTACAATACTCTGACTTACCTTAACTTTCCATAACTTAGCATACCTTAACTTTCCATAACTTACCATACCCTAACTTACCTTAACTTTCCATAACTTACCATACCCTAACTTAACTTAACTTTCCATAACTTACCATACCTTAACTTGCCATAACTTACCATAACCTAACTTCCCTTAACTTTCCATAACTTACCATACCCTAACTTACCTTAACTTTCCATAACTTAGCATACCTTAACTTTCCATAACTTACCATACCCTAACTTACCTTAACTTTCCATAACTTACCATACCACAACTTACCTTAAGTTTCCATAACTTTCCATACCTTAACTTTCCATAACTTACCATACCCTAAGTTACCTTAACTTTCCATAACTTACCATACCCTAACTTACCCTAACTTTCCATAACTTAACATACCTTAACTTTCATAACTTACCATACCCTAACTTACCTTAACTTTCCATAACTTACCATACCTTAACTTTCCATAACTTAACTTAACTTTTCATAACTTAACTTACCTTAACTTTCCATAACTTACCTTAACTTTCCATAACTTACCATACCCTAACTTACCTTAACTTTCCATAACTTACCATACCTTAACTTTCCATAACTTACCAGAACCTAACTTACCTTAACTTTCCATATCTTACCATACCATAACTTACCTTAACTTTCCATAACTTTCCATACCTTATCTTTCCGTAACTTACCATACCGTAACTTACCTTAACTTTCCATAACTTACCATATCCTAACTTACCTTAACTTTCCATAACTTACCATACCCTAACTTACCTTAACTTTCCATAACTTACCATACCCTAACTTACCTTAACTTTCCATAACTTACCATACCCTAACTTACCTTGACTTTCCATAACTTACCTTACCTTAAGTTTCCATAACTTACCATACCCTAACTTACCTTAACGTTCCATAACTTACCATACCCTAACTTACCTTAAATTTCCATAACTTACCATACCCTAAGTTACCTTAACTTTCCATAAATTACAATACCTTAACTTTACATAACATACCATAACCTAAGTTACCTTAAAATTCCATAACTTACCACACCCTAACTTACCTTAACTTTCCATAATTTACCATACCTTAACTTTCCATAACTTATCATACCCTAACTTACCTTAACTTTCCCTAACTTACCATACCCTAACTTACCTTAACATTCCATAACTTTCCATACCGTAACTTACCTTAACTTTCCATAACTTACCTTAACTTACCTTAACTTACCATACCCAAACTTAACTTAACTTTCCATATCTTACCATACCCTAACTTACCTTAACTTTCCATAACTTACCATACCCTAACTTACCTTAAATTTCCATACCTTACCTTAACTTACCTTAACTTTCCATAAATTACCATACCTTAACTTTCCATAAATTACCATAACCTAACTTACCTTAAATTTCCATAACTTACCATACCCTAACTTACCTTAACTTTCCATAACTTACCATACCCTAACTTACCTTAACTTTCCATAACTTACCATACCCTAACTTACCTCAACTTTCCATAATTTACCATACCTTAATTTTCCATAACTTACCATACCCTAACTTACCTTAACATTCCATAACTTACCATACCGTAACTTACCTTAACTTTCCAATACTTACCTTAACTTACCTTAACTTTCCATACCATAAGTTACCTTAACTTTCCATAACTTACCATACCTTAACTTTCCATACCATAAACTTCCATAACTTACCATACCTTAACTTTCCATATCATAACTTACCTTAACATTCCATAACTTACCATACCTTCACTTTCCATACCATAACTTTCCATAACTTACCATACCTTAACTTTCCATACCATAATTAACTTTCCATAACTTACCATACCTTAACTTTAAATACCCTAACTTACCTTAACATTCCATAACGTACCATACCCTAACTTACCAAACCCTTACTTACCTTCACTTTCCATAACTTACCATACCCTAACTTACCTTATCTTTCCAAAACTTACCATACCTTAACTTTCCATAACTTACCATACCTTAACTTTCCATACCATAACTTTCCATAACTTACCATACCTTAACTTTCCATACAATAATTACCTTAACTTTCCATAACTTACCATACCTTAACTTTCCATACCCTAACTTACCTTAACTTTCCAATACTTACCATACCCTATCATAACTTATCTTTCCATAACTTACCAAATCTTATCTTTCCATAACTTACCATACCTTAACATTCCATAACTTACCATACCCTAACATATCTTAACTTTACATAGCTTACCATACCATAAATTACCTTAACATTACATAACTTACCATACTTTAACTTTCCATAAATTACCATACCCAAACTTATATTAAATTTCCATAACTTACCATACCTTAACTTTCCATAACTTACCATACCCTTACTTACCTTAACTTTCCATAACTTACCTTACCCTAACTTAACTTAACTTTCCATAACTTACCATACCTTAACTTGCCATAACTTACCATAACCTAACTTCCCTTAACTTTCCATAACTTACCATACCCTAACTTACCTTAACTTTCCATAACTTAGCATACCTTAACTTTCCATAACTTACCATACCCTAACTTACCTTAACTTTCCATAACTTACCATACCCTAACTTAACTTAACTTTCCATAACTTACCATACCACAAATTACCTTAAGTTTCCATAACTTTCCATACCTTAACTTTCCATAACTTACCATACCCTAAGTTACCTTAACTTTCCATAACTTACCATACCCTAACTTACCCTAACTTTCCATAACTTAACATACCTTAACTTTCATAACTTACCATACCCTAACTTACCTTAACTTTCCATAACTTACCATACCTTAACTTTCCATAACTTAACTTAACTTTTCATAACTTAACTTACCTTAACTTTCCATAACTTACCTTAACTTTCCATAACTTACCATACCCTAACTTACCTTAACTTTCCATAACTTACCATACCTTAACTTTCCATAACTTACCAGAACCTAACTTACCTTAACTTTCCATAACTTACCATACCATAACTTACCTTAACTTTCCATAACTTTCCGTAACTTAACTTTCCGTAACTTACCATACCGTAACTTACCTTAACTTTCCATAACTTACCATATCCTAACTTACCTTAACTTTCCATAACTTACCATACCCTAACTTACCTTAACTTTCCATAACTTACCATACCCTAACTTACCTTAACTTTCCATAACTTACCATACCCTAAATTACCTTGACTTTCCATAACTTACCTTACCTTAAGTTTCCATAACTTACCATACCTTAACTTTCCATAACTTACCATATCCTAACTTACCTTAACTTTCCATAACTTACCATACCCTAACTTACCTTAACGTTCCATAACTTACCATACCCTAACTTACCTTAAATTTCCATAACTTACCATACCCTAAGTTACCTTATCTTTCCATAAATTACAATACCTTAACTTTACATAACATACCATAACTTAAGTTACCTTAAAATTCCATAACGTACCACACCCTAACTTACCTTAACTTTCCATAATTTACCATACCTTAACTTTCCATAACTTATCATACCCTAACTTACCTTAACTTTCCCTAACTTACCATACCCTAACTTACCTTAACATTCCATAACTTACCATACCGTAACTTACCTTAACTTTCCATAACTTACCTTAACTTACCTTAACTTTCCATACCATAACTTACCTTAACTTTCCATAACTTACCATACCTTAACTTTCCATACCATAACTTACCTTAACTTTCCATAACTTACCATAACTTAACTTTCCATAACATAACTTACCTTAACTTACTTTACCATACCTTAACTTTCCATAACTTACCATACCCTAACTTTCCATAACTTACCATACCCTAAATAACCTTAACTTACCTTACCATACCCTAACTTTCCATAACTTACCATACCCTAACTTACCTTAACTTTCCATAACTTACCATACAATAACTTACCTTAACTTTCCATAACTTACCTTAACTTACCTTAACTTTCCATACCATAACTTACCTAAACTTTCCATAACATAACTTACCTTAACTTTCCATGACTTACCATACCCTAACTTACCTTAACTTTCCATAACTTAACTTACCTTAACTTTCCATACCCTAACTTACCTTAACTTTCCATACCTTACCTTAACCTTCCTTAACTTTCCATACCATAACTTACCTTAACTTTCCATACCATAACATTCCTTAACTTTCCATAACATACCATACCATAACTTACCTTAACTTTCCATAATAACTTACCTTAACTTTCCATACCCTAACTTACCTTAACTTTCCATAACTTACCTTAACTTACCTTAACTTTCCATACCATAACTTACCTTAACTTTCCATACCCTAACTTACCTTAAATTTCTGTAACTTACCATACTTTATCTTTCCATAACTTACCATATCTTAACATTCCATAACTTACAATACCCTATCTTAACTTAAATTTCCATAACTTACCATACCTTAACTTTACATAACTTACCATACCCTAACTTACCTTAACTTTCCATAACTCACCATACCATAAATTAACATTACTTTCCATAACTTACCATACCTTAACTTTCCATAACTTACCATACCCTAACTTACCTTAACTTTCCATAACATACCATGCCCTAACTTACCTTAAATTTCCATAACTTACCATACCCAAACTTAACTTAGCTTTCCATAACTGACGATACCTTAACTTTCCATAACTTACCATAACCTAACTTACCTTATCTTTCCATAACTTACCATACCCTAACTTACCTTAACTTTCCATAATTTACCATACCTTAACTTTCCATATCTTACCATACCCTAACTTACCTTAACTTTCCATAACTTACCATACCTTAACTTTCCATAACTTACCATACCCTAACTTATCTTAACTTTCCATAACATACCATACCTCAACATTCCATAACTTACCATACCCTAACTTACCTTAACTTTCAATAACATACCATACCATAACTTACCTTAACTTTCCATAACTTACCATACCTTAACTTTCCATAACTTACCATACCCTAACTTACCATAACTTTCCATAACTTACCATACCCTAACTTACCTTAACATTCCATAACTTACCATACCTTAACTTTCCATAACTTACCATACCCTAACTTAACTTAACTTTCCATAACTTACCATACCCTAACTTACCTCAACTTTACATAATTTACCATACCTTAACTTTCCATAACTTTCCATACCCTAACTTACCTTAACTTTCCATAACTTACCATACCTTAACTTACCTTAACTTTCCATAACTTACCATACCTTAACTTTCCATACCAAAAACTTACCTTAACTTTCCATACCATAACTTACCTTAACTTTCCATAACTTACCATACCTTAACTTTCCATAACATAACTTACCTTAACTTTCCATAATTTACCATAACTTAACTTTCCATACCATGACCTTCCATAACTTACCATACCTTAACTTTCCATATCATAACTTACCTTAACATTCCATAACTTACCATAACTTCACTTTCCTTACCATAACTTTCCATATCTTACCATACCTTAACTTTCCATACCATAATTACCTTAGCTTTCCATAACTTACCATACCTTAACTTTCCATAACATAACTTACGTTAACTTTCCATAACTTACCATACCTTAACTTTCCATACCATAACTTACCTTAACTTTCCATAACTTACCATACCTTAACTTTCCATACCCTAACTTACATTAACTTTCCATAACTTACCATACCCTAACTTACCTTAACTTTCCATAACTTACCATACCCTAACTTACCTCAACTTTCCATAATTTACCATACCTTAATTTTCCATAACTTACCATACCCTAACTTATCTTGTCATTCCATAACTTACCATACCGTAACTTACCTTAACTTTCCATTACTTACCTTAACTTACCTTAACTTTCCATACCATAACTTACCTTAACTTTACATAACTTACCATACCTTAACTTTCCATACCATAACTTTCCATAAATTACCATACCTTAACTTTCCATACCCTAACTTACCTTAACTTTCCATAACTTACCATACCTTAACTTTCCATAACTTACCATACCCTAACTTACCTTAACTTTCCATAACATACCATACCATAACTTACCTTAACTTTCCATAACTTACCATACCTTAACTTTCCATAACTTACCATACCCTAACTTACCTTAACTTTCCATAACTTACCATACCCTAACTTACCTTAACATTCCATAACTTACCATACCTTAACTTTCCATAACTTACCATACCCTAACTTACCTTAACTTTCCATAACTTACCATACCCTAACTTACCTCAACTTTACATAATTTACCATACCTTAACTTTCCATAACTTTCCATACCCTAACTTACCTTAACTTTCCATAACTTACCATACCTTAACTTACCTTAACTTTCCATAACTTACCATACCTTAACTTTCCATACCAAAACTTACCTTAACTTTCCATACCATAACTTACCTTAACTTTCCATAACTTACCATACCTTAACTTTCCATAACATAAATTACCTTAACTTTCCATAATTTACCATAACTTAACTTTCCATACCATGACCTTCCATAACTTACCATACCTTAACTTTCCATATCATAACTTACCTTAACATTCCATAACTTACTTTAACTTCACTTTCCTTACCATAACTTTCCATATCTTACCATACCTTAACTTTCCATACCATAATTACCTTAGCTTTCCATAACTTACCATACCTTAACTTTCCATAACATAACTTACGTTAACTTTCCATAACTTACCATACCTTAACTTTCCATACCATAACTTACCTTAACTTTCCAGAACTTACCATACCTTAACTTTCCATACCCTAACTTACATTAACTTTCCATAACTTACCATACCCTAATTTACCTTAATTTTGCCATAACTTACCATACCCTAACTTACCTTCACTTTCCCTAACTTACCATACACTAACTTACCCTAACTTTGCAAAACTTACCATACCTTAACTTTCCATAACTTTCCATAACTTACCATACCTTAACTTTCCATAACTTACCATATCTAAACTTTCGATAACTTACCATACCCTAACTTACCTTAACTTTCTATAACTTACCATACTTTATCTTTCCTTAACTTACCATATCTTAACATTCCATAACTTACCATACCCTATCTTAACTTAAATTTCCATAACTTACCATACCTTAACTTTCCATAACTTAGCATACCCTAACTTACCTTAACTTTCCATAACATACCATGCCCTAACTTACCTTAAATTTCCATAACTTACCATACCCAAACTTAACTTATCTTTCCATAACTTACGATACCTTAACTTTCCATAACTTACCATAACCTAACTTAACTTAACTTTCCATAACTTACCATACCATAACTTACCTTAACTTTCCATAACTTACCATACCTTAACCTTTCATAACTTACCATACCCTAACTTACCTTAACTTTCCATGACTTACCATACCCTAACTTATCTTAACTTTCCATAACTTAACTTACCTTAACTTTCCATACCCTAACTTACCTTAACTTTCCATACCTTACCTTAACTTACCTTAACTTTCCATACCCTAACTTACCTTAACTTTCCATACCATAACTTTCCTTAACTTTCCATAACATACCATACCCTAACTTACCTTAACTTTCCATAATAACTTACCTTAACTTTCCATACCCTAACTTACCTTAACTTTCCATAACTTACCTTAACTTACCTTAACTTTCCATACCATAACTTACCTTAACTTTCCATACCATAACTTACCTAAACTTACCTTAACTTTCCAAACCATAACTTACCATAACTTTCCATACCATATCTTACCTTAACTTACCTTATCTTTCCATACCATAACTTACCTTATATTACCATACCATAACTTACCTTACCTTAACTTTCCATAACTTACCATAGCTTAACTTTCCATACCATAACTTACCTTATCTACCTTAAATTTCCTATACCAAAACTAACCTTAACTTTCCATAACTTACCATACCTTAACTTTCCATACGATAACTTACCTTAACTTTCCATAACTTACCATACCTTAACTTTCCATACCATAACTTACCATTAATGTTCCATACCATAACTTACCTTAACTTCCCATAACTTACCATACCATAAATTACCTTAACTTTCCATAACGTACCATACCTTAACATTCCATACCATAACTTACCTTAACTTTCCATACCATAACTTACCTTAACTTTCCATAACTTACCATACCTTAATTTTCCATACCATAACTTACCATACCTTAACTTTCCATACCATAACTTTCCATAACTTTCCAAACCTTAACTTTCCATACCAATAACTTACCTTAACTTTCCATAACTTAACATACCTTAACTTTCCATACCATAACTTTCCATAACTTACCATACCTTAACTTTCCATACCATAATTACCCTTAACTTTCCATAACTTACCATAACTTAACTTGCCATACCATAACTTAACTTAACTTTCCATAACTTCCCATACCTTAACTTTCCATACCCTAACTTACCTTAACTTTCCATAACTTACCATACCCTATCAAACTTAAATTTCCATATCTTACCAAACCTTAACTTTCCATAACTTACCAAACCTTAACTTTCCATAACTTACCATACCTTAACATTCCATAACTTACCATACCCTAACTTACCTTAACTTCCATAAATTACCATACCTTAACTTTCCATAACTTACTATAACCTAACTTATCTTAAATTTCCATAACTTATCATACCCTAACTTATTTTAACTTTCCATAACTAACCATACCTTAACTTTCCATAACTTACCATACCCTAACTTACCATAACTTTCCATAACTTACCATACCCTAACTTACCTCAACTTTCCATAATTTACCATACCTTAACTTTCCATAACTTACCATACCCTAACTTACCTTAACTTTCCATAACTTACCATACCTTATCTTACCTTAACTTTCCATTACTTACCATACCTTAACTTTCCCTAACTTACCATACCCTAACTTACCTTAACATTCCATAACTTACCATACCGTAACTTACCTTAACTTTCCATACCATAACTTACCTTAACTTTCCATAACTTACCATACCTTAACTTTCCATAACTTACCATACCCTAACTTGCCTTAAATTTCCATAACTTACCATACCCTAACTTACCTTAACTTTCCATAACTTACCATACCCTAACTTACCTTATATTTCCATAACTTACCATACCCTTACTTACCTTAACTTTCCATAACTTACCATACCTTAACTTTCCATAACTTACCATAACCTAACTTACCTTAAATTTCCATAACTTACCATACCCTAACTTACCTTAACTTTCCATAACTTACCATAACTTAACTTTCCATAACTTACCATACCCTAACTAACCTTAACTATCCATAACTTACCATACCTTAACTTACCTTAACTTTCCATAACTTACCATACCTTAACTTTCCCTATCTTACCATACCCTAACTTACCTTAACATTGCATAACTTACCATACCGTAACTTACCTTAACTTTCCATAACTTACATTAACTTAACTTAACTTTCCATACCATAACTTAACTTAACTTTCCATAACTTACCATACCTTAACTTTCCATACCATAACTTACCTTAACTTTCCATAACATAACTTACCTTAACTTTCCATAACTTACCATACCTTAAATTTCCATACCATAACCTTCCATAACTTTCCATAACTTACCATACCTTAACTTTCCATACCATAACTTACCTTAACTTTCCATAACTTACCATACCTTAACTTTCCATACCCTATCTTACCTTCACTTTCCATAACTTACCATACCCTAACTTAACTTAATTTTCCATAACTTACCATACCCTAACTTACCTTATCTTTCCAAAACTTACCATACCTTAACTTTCCATAACTTACCATACATTAACTTTCCATACCATAACTTTCCATAACTTACCATACCTTAACTTTCCATACCATAACTTTCCATAACTTACCATACCTTAACTTTCCATACCATAACTTACCTTAACTTTCCAATACTTACCATAACTTAACTTTCCATACCCTAACTTACCTTAACTTTCCATAACTTACCATACCCTATCTTACCTTAACTTTCCATAACTTACCAAACCTTAACTTTCCATAACTTACCATACCTTAACATTCCATAACTTACCATACCCTAACATATCTTAACTTTACGTAGCTTACCATACCATAAATTACCTTAACATTACATAACTTACCATACTTTAACTTTCCATAACTTACCATACCCAAACTTATCTTAAATTTCCATAACTTACCATACCTTATCTTTCCATAACTTACCATACCCAAACTTAACTTAACTTTCCATATCTTACCATACCCTAACTTAACTTAACTTTCCATAACTTACCATACCTTAACTTTCCATAACTTACCATACCCTAACTTACCTTAACTTTCCATACCTTACCATACCCTAACTTACCTTAACTTTCCATAACTTACCATACCTTAAATTTCCATACCATAACTTACCTTAACTTTCCATAACTTACCATACCTTAACTTTCCATACCATAACTTACCTTAACTTTCCATAACTTACCATACCTTAACTTTCCATACCCTATCTTACCTTCACTTTCCATAACTTACCATACCCTAACTTAACTTAATTTTCCATAACTTACCATACCCTAACTTACCTTCACTTTCCATAACTTACCATACCCTAACTTACCTTATCTTTCCAAAACTTACCATACCTTAACTTTCCATAACTTACCATACATTAACTTTCCATACCATAACTTTCCATAACTTACCATACCTTAACTTTCCATACCATAACTTTCCATAACTTACCATACCTTAACTTTCCATACCATAACTTACCTTAACTTTCCAATACTTACCATAACTTAACTTTCCATACCCTAACTTACCTTAACTTTCCATAACTTACCATACCCTATCTTACCTTAACTTTCCATAACTTACCAAACCTTAACTTTCCATAACTTACCATACCTTAACATTCCATAACTTACCATACCCTAACATATCTTAACTTTACGTAGCTTACCATACCATAAATTACCTTAACATTACATAACTTACCATACTTTAACTTTCCATAACTTACCATACCCAAACTTATCTTAAATTTCCATAACTTACCATACCTTATCTTTCCATAACTTACCATACCCAAACTTAACTTAACTTTCCATATCTTACCATACCCTAACTTAACTTAACTTTCCATAACTTACCATACCTTAACTTTCCATAACTTACCATACCCTAACTTACCTTAACTTTCCATACCTTACCATACCCTAACTTACCTTAACTTTCCATAACTTACCATACCCTAACTTACCTTAAATTTCCATACCTTACCTTAACTTACCTTAACTTTCCATAAATTACCATACCTTAACTTTCCAGAACTTACCATAACCTAACTTACCTTAAATTTCCATAACTTACCATACCCTAACTTACCTTAACTTTCCATAACTTACCATACCCTAACTTACCTTAACTTTCCATAACTTACCATACCCTAACTTACCTCAACTTTCCATAATTTACCATACCTTAATTTTCCATAACTTACCATACCCTAACTTACCTTAACATTCCATAACTTACCATACCCTAACTTAACTTAACATTCCATAACTTACCATACCGTAACTTACCTTAACTTTCCATTACTTACCTTAACTTACCTTAACTTTCCATACCATAACTTACCTTAACTTTCCATAACTTACCATACCTTAACTTTCCATACCATAACTTTCCATAAATTACCATACCTTAACTTTCCATACCATAACTTACCTTAACTTTCCATAACTTACCATACCTTAACTTTCCATACCATAAACTTCCATAACTTACCATACCTTAACTTTCCATATCATAACTTACCTTAACATTCCATAACTTACCATACCTTCACTTTCCATACCATAACTTTCCATAACTTACCATACCTTAACTTTCCATACCATAATTAACTTTCCATAACTTACCATACCTTAACTTTCCATACCCTAACTTACCTTAACATTCCATAACTTACCATACCCTAACTTACCATACCCTAACTTACCTTCACTTTCCATAACTTACCATACCCTAACTTACCTTATCTTTCCAAAACTTACCATACCTTAACTTTCCATAACTTACCATACCTTAACTTTCCATACCATAACTTTCCATAACTTACCATACCTTAACTTTCCATACAATAATTACCTTAACTTTCCATAACTTACCATACCTTAACTTTCCATACCATAACTTACCTTAACTTTCCAATACTTACCATAACTTAACTTTCCATACCCTAAATTACCTTAACTTTCCATAACTTACCATACCCTATCATACCTTATCTTTCCATAACTTACCAAATCTTATCTTTCCATAACTTACCATACCTTAACATTCCATAACTTACCATACCCTAACATATCTTAACTTTACATAGCTTACCATACCATAAATTACATTAACATTACATAACTTACCATACTTTAACTTTCCATAACTTACCATACCCAAACTTATATTAAATTTCCATAATTTACCATACCTTAACTTTCCATAACTTACCATACCCTAACTTACCTTAACTTTCCATAACTTACCATACCCTAACTTAACTTAACTTTCCATAACTTACCATACCTTAACTTGCCATAACTTACCATAACCTAACTTCCCTTAACTTTCCATAACTTACCATACCCTAACTTACCTTAACTTTCCATAACTTAGCATACCTTAACTTTCCATAACTTACCATACCCTAACTTACCTTAACTTTCCATAACTTACCATACCCTAACTTAACATAACTTTCCATAACTTACCATACCTTAACTTGCCATAACTTACCATAACCTATCTTCCCTTAACTTTCCATAACTTACCATACCCTAACTTACCTTAACTTTCCATAACTTAGCATACCTTAACTTTCCATAACTTACCATACCCTAACTTACCTTAACTTTCCATAACTTACCATACCACAACTTACCTTAAGTTTCCATAACTTTCCATACCTTAACTTTCCATAACTTACCATACCCTAAGTTACCTTAACTTTCCATAACTTACCATACCCTAACTTACCCTAACTTTCCATAACTTAACATACCTTAACTTTCATAACTTACCATACCCTAACTTACCATACCTTAACTTTCCATAACTTAACTTAACTTTTCATAACTTAACTTACCTTAACTTTCCATAACTTACCTTAACTTTCCATAACTTACCATACCCTAACTTACCTTAACTTTCCATAACTTACCATACCTTAACTTTCCGTAACTTACCATACCGTAACTTACCTTAACTTTGCATAACTTACCATATCCTAACTTACCTTAACTTTCCATAACTTACCATACCCTAACTTACCTTGACTTTCCATAACTTACCATACCCTAACTTACCTTAACTTTCCATAACTTACCATACCCTAAATTACCTTGACTTTCCATAACTTACCTTACCTTAAGTTTCCATAACTTACCATACCTTAACTTTCCATAACTTACCATATCCTAACTTACCTTATCTTTCCATAACTTACCATACCCTAACTTACCTTAACGTTCCATAACTTACCATACCCTAACTTACCTTAAATTTCCATAACTTACCATACCCTAAGTTACCTTAACTTTCCATAATTTACAATACCTTAACTTTACATAACATACCATAACCTAAGTTACCTTAAAATTCCATAACTTACCACACCCTAACTTACCTTAACTTTCCATAATTTACCATACCTTAACTTTCCATAACTTATCATACCTTACTTACCTTAACTTTCCCTAACTTACCATACCCTAACTTACCTTAACATTCCATAACTTACCATACCGTAACTTACCTTAACTTTCCATAACTTACCTTAACTTACCTTAACTTTCCATACCATAACTTACCTTAACTTTCCATAACTTACCATACCTTAACTTTCCATACCATAACTTACCTTAACTTTCCATAACTTACCATAACTTAACTTTCCATAACATAACTTACCTTAACTTACTTTACCATACCTTAACTTTCCATAACTTACCATACCCTAACTTTCCATAACTTACCATACCCTAAATTACCTTAACTTACCTTACCATACCCTAACTTTCCATAACTTACCATACCCTAACTTACCTTAACTTTCCATAACTTACCATACAATAACTTACCTTAACTTTCCATAACTTACCTTAACTTACCTTAACTTTCCATACCATAACTTACCTAAACTTTCCATAACATAACTTACCTTAACTTTCCATGACTTACCATACCCTAACTTACCTTAACTTTCCATAACTTAACTTACCTTAACTTTCCATACCCTAACTTACCTTAACTTTCCATACCTTACCTTAACTTTCCTTAACTTTCCATACCATAACTTACCTTAACTTTCCATACCATAACATTCCTTAACTTTCCATAACATACCATACCATAACTTACCTTAACTTTCCATAATAACTTACCTTAACTTTCCATACCCTAACTTACCTTAACTTTCCATAATTTACCTTAACTTACCTTAACTTTCCATACCATAACTTACCTTAACTTTCCATACCCTAACTTACCTTAACTTTCCGTAACTTACCATAATTTATCTTTCCATAACTTACCATATCTTAACATTCCATAACTTACAATACCCTATCTTAACTTAAATTTCCATAACTTACCATACCTTAACTTTACATAACTTACCATACCCTAACTTACCTTAACTTTCCATAACTTACCATACCATAAATTAACACTACTTTCCATAACTTACCATACCTTAACTTTCCATAACTTACCATACCCTAACTTACCTTAACTTTCCATAACATACCATGCCCTAACTTACCTTAAATTTCCATAACTTACCATACCCAAATTTAACTTATCTTTCCCTAACTTACGATACCTTAACTTTCCATAACTTACCATAACCTAACTTACCTTAACTTTCCATAACTTACCATACCATAACTTACCTTAACTTTCCATAACTTACCATACCTTAACTTTTCATAACTTACCATACCCTAACTTACCTTAACTTTCCATGACTTACCATACCCTAACTTACCTTAACTTTCCATAACTTAACTTACCTTAACTTTCCATACCCTAACTTACCTTAACTTTCCATACCTTACCTTAACTTACCTTAACTTTCCATACCCTAACTTACCTTAACTTTCCATACCATAACTTTCCTTAACTTTCCATAACATACCATACCCTAACTTACCTTAACTTTCCATAATAACTTACCTTAACTTTCCATACCCTAACTTACCTTAACTTTCCAGAACTTACCTTAACTTACCTTAACTTTCCATACCATAACTTACCTTAACTTTCCATACCATAACTTACCTAAACTTACCTTAACTTTCCAAACCATAACTTACCATAACTTTCCATACCATATCTTACCTTAACTTACCTTATCTTTCCATACCATAACTTACCTTAAATTACCATACCATAACTTACCTTACCTTAACTTTCCATACCATAACTTACCTTAACTTTCCATAACTTACCATAGCTTAACTTTCCATACCATAACTTACCTTATCTTACCTTAAATTTCCATACCAAAACTAACCTTAACTTTCCATAAGTTACCATACCTTAACTTTCCATACGATAACTTACCTTAACTTTCCATAACTTACCATACCTTAACTTTCCATACCATAACTTACCTTAATGTTCCATACCATAACTTACCTTAACTTCCCATAACTTAACATACCATAAATTACCTTAACTTTCCATAACGTACCATACCTTAACATTCCATACCATAACTTACCTTAACTTTCCATACCATAACTTACCTTAACTTTCCATAACTTACCATACCTTAATTTTCCATACCATAACTTACCATACCTTAACTTTCCATACCATAACTTTCCATAACTTACCAAACCTTAACTTTCCATACCATAACTTACCTTAACTTTCCATAACTTACCACACCTTAACTTTCCATACCGTAACTTTCCATAACTTAACATACCTTAACTTTCCATACCATAATTACCTTAACTTTCCATAACTTACCATAACTTTACTTGCCATACCATAACTTAACTTAACTTTCCATAACTTCCGATACCTTAACTTTCCATACCCTAACTTACCTTAACTTTCCATAACTTACCATACCCTATCAAAACTTAAATTTCCATATCTTACCAAACCTTAACTTTCCATAACTTAACAAAACTTAACTTTCCATAACTTACCATACCTTAACATTCCATAACTTACCATACCCTAACTTACCTTAACTTCCATAAATTACCATACCTTAACTTTCCATAACTTACTATAACCTAACTTATCTTAAATTTCCATAACTTATCATACCCTAACTTATCTTAACTTTCCATAACTTACCATACCTTAACTTTCCATAACTTACCATACCCTAACTTACCATAACTTTCCATAACTTACCATACCCTAACTTACCTCAACTTTCCATAATTTACCATACCTTAACTTTCCATAACTTACCATACCCTAACTTACCTTAACTTTCCATAACTTACCATACCCTAACTTACCATAACTTTCCATAACTTACCATACCCTAACTTACCTCAACTTTCCATAATTTACCATACCTTAACTTTCCATAACTTACCATACCCTAACTTACCTTAACTTTCCATAACTTACCATACCTTATCTTACCTTAATTTTCCATTACTTACCATACCTTAACTTTCCCTAACTTACCATACCCTAACTTACCTTAACATTCCATAACTTACCATACCGTAACTTACCTTAACTTTCCATAACTTACCTTAACTTACCTTAACTTTCCATACCATAACTTACCTTAACTTTCCATAACTTACCATACCTTAACTTTCCATAACTTACCATACCCTAACTTGCCTTAAATTTCCATAACTTACCATACCCTAACTTACCTTAACTTTCCATAACTTACCATACCCTAACTTACCTTAAATTTCCATAACTTACCATACCCTAACTTACCTTAACTTTCCATAACTTACCATACCTTAACTTTCCATAACTTACCATAACCTAACTTACCTTAAATTTCCATAACTTACCATACCCTAACTTACCTTAACTTTCCATAACTTACCATAACTTAACTTTCCATAACTTACCATAACCTAACTTACCTTAACTTTCCATAACTTACCATACCCTAACTTACCTTAACTTTCCATAATTTACCATAACTTAACTTTCCATAACTTACCATAACCTAACTAACCTTAACTATCCATATCTTACCATACCTTAACTTACCTTAACTTTCCATAACTTACCATACCTTAACTTTCCCTATCTTACCATACCCTAACTTACCTTAACATTCCATAACTTACCATACCGTAACTTACCTTAACTTTCCATAACTTACATTAACTTAACTTAACTTTCCATACCATAACTTAATTTAACTTTCCATAACTTACCATACCTTAACTTTCCATACCATAACTTACCTTAACTTTCCATACCATAACTTAACTTAACTTTCCATAACTTACCATACCTTTACTTTCCATACCATAATCTTCCATAACTTACCATAACTTAACTTTCCATATCATAACTTACCTTAACATTCCATAAGTTACCATACCTTCACTTTCCATACCATAACTTTCCATAACTTACCATACCTTAACTTTCCATACCATAATTAACTTTCCATAACTTACCATACCTTAAATTTCCATACCATAACTTACCTTAACTTTCCATAACTTACCATACCTTAACTTTCCATACCATAACTTACCTTAACTTTCCATAACTTACCATACCTTAACTTTCCATACCCTAACTTACCTTCACTTTCCATAACTTACCATACCCTAACTTAACTTAATTTTCCATAACTTACCATACCCTAACTTACCTTCACTTTCCATAACTTACCATACCCTAACTTACCTTATCTTTCCAAAACTTACCATACCTTAACTTTCCATAACTTACCATACCTTAACTTTCCATACCATAACTTTCCATAACTTACCATACCTTAACTTTCCATACCATAACTTTCCATAACTTACCATACCTTAACTTTCCATACAATAATTACCTTAACTTTCCATAACTTACCATACCTTAACTTTCCATACCATAACTTACCTTAACTTTCCAATACTTACCATAACTTAACTTTCCATACCCTAACTTACCTTAACTTTCCATAACTTACCATACCCTATCTTACCTTAACTTTCCATAACTTACCAAACCTTAACTTTCCATAACTTACCATACCTTAACATTCCATAACTTACCATACCCTAACATATCTTAACTTTACGTAGCTTACCATACCATAAATTACCTTAACATTACATAACTTACCATACTTTAACTTTCCATAACTTACCATACCCAAACTTATCTTAAATTTCCATAACTTACCATACCTAATCTTTCCATAACTTACCATACCCAAACTTAACTTAACTTTCCATATCTTACCATACCCTAACTTAACTTAACTTTCCATAACTTACCATACCTTAACTTTCCATAACTTACCATACCCTAACTTACCTTAACTTTCCATACCTTACCATACCCTAACTTACCTTAACTTTCCATAACTTACCATACCCTAACTTACCTTAAATTTCCATACCTTACCTTAACTTACCTTAACTTTCTATAAATTACCATACCTTAACTTTCCATAACTTACCATAACCTAACTTACCTTAAATTTCCATAACTTAACATACCCTAACTTACCTTAACTTTCCATAACTTACCATACCCTAACTTACCTTAACTTTCCATAACTTACCATACCCCAACTTACCTTAACTTTCCATAACTTACCATACCCTAACTTACCTCAACTTTCCATAATTTACCATACCTTAATTTTCCATAACTTACCATACCCTAACTTACCTTAACATTCCATAACTTACCATACCGTAACTTACCTTAACTTTCCATTACTTACCTTAACTTACCTTAACTTTCCATACCATAACTTACCTTAACTTTCCATAACTTACCATACCTTAACTTTCCATACCATAACTTTCCATAAATTACCATACCTTAACTTTCCATACCATAACTTACCTTAACTTTCCATAACTTACCATATCTTAACTTTCCATACCATAAACTTCCATAACTTACCATACCTTAACTTTCCATATCATAACTTACCTTAACATTCCATAACTTACCATACCTTCACTTTCCATACCATAACTTTCCATAACTTAACATACCTTAACTTTCCATACCATAATTAACTTTCCATAACTTACCATACCTTAACTTTCCATACCCTAACTTACCTTAACATTCCATAACTTACCATACCCTAACTTACCTTCACTTTCCATAACTTACCATACCCTAACTTACCTTATCTTTCCAAAACTTACCATACCTTAACTTTCCATAACTTACCATACCTTAACTTTCCATACCATAACTTTCCATAACTTACCATACCTTAACTTTCCATACAATAATTACCTTAACTTTCCATAACTTACCATAACTTAACTTTCCATACCATAACTTACCTTAACTTTCCAATACTTACCATAACTTAACTTTCCATACCCTAACTTACCTTAACTTTCCATAACTTACCATACCCTATCATACCTTATCTTTCCATAACTTTCCAAATCTTATCTTTCCATAACTTACCATACCTTAACATTCCATAACTTACCATACCCTAACATATCTTAACTTTACATAGCTTACCATACCATAAATTACATTAACATTACATAACTGACCATACTTTAACTTTCCATAACTTACCATACCCAAACTTATATTAAATTTCCATAACTTACCATACCTTAACTTTCCATAACTTACCATACCCTAACTTACCTTAACTTTCCATAACTTACCATACCCTAACTTAACTTAACTTTCCATAACTTACCATACCTTAACTTGCCATAACTTACCATAACCTAACTTCCCTTAACTTTCCATAACTTACCATACCCTAACTTACCTTAACTTTCCATAACTTAGCATACCTTAACTTTCCATAACTTACCATACCCTAACTTACCTTAACTTTCCATAACTTACCATACCCTAACTTAACTTAACTTTCCATAACTTACCATACCTTAACTTTCCATAACTTACCATACCCTAACTTCCCTTAACTTTCCATAACTTACCATACCCTAACTTACCTTAACTTTCCATAACTTAGCATACCTTAACTTTCCATAACTTACCATACCCTAACTTACCTTAACTTTCCATAACTTACCATACCACAACTTACCTTAAGTTTCCATAACGTTCCATACCTTAACTTTCCATAACTTACCATACCCTAAGTTACCTTAACTTTCCATAACTTACCATACCCTAACTTACCCTAACTTTCCATAACTTAACATACCTTAACTTTCATAACTTACCATACCCTAACTTACCTTAACTTTCCATAACTTACCATACCTTAACTTTCCATAACTTAACTTAACTTTTCATAACTTACCTTAACTTTCCATAACTTACCTTAACTTTCCATAACTTACCATACCCTAACTTACCTTAACTTTCCATAACTTACCATACCTTAACTTTCCATAACTTACCAGAACCTAACTTACCTTAACTTTCCATAACTTACCATACCATAACTTACCTTAACTTTCCATAACTTTCCATACCTTAACTTTCCGTAACTTACCATACCGTAACTTACCTTAACATTCCATATCTTACCATATCCTAACTTACCTTAACTTTCCATAACTTACCATACCCTAACTTACCTTAACTTTCCATAACTTACCATACCCTAACTTACCTTAACTTTCCATAACTTACCATACCGTAACTTACCTTAACTTTCCATAACTTACCTTACCTTAAGTTTCCATAACTTACCATACCTTAACTTTCCATAACTTACCATATCCTAACTTACCTTAACTTTCCATAACTTACCATACCCTAACTTACCTTCACGTTCCATAACTTACCATACCCTAACTTACCTTAAATTTCCATAACTTACCATACCCTAAGTTACCTTAACTTTCCATAAATTACAATACCTTAACTTTACATAACATACCATAACCTAAGTTACCTTAAAATTCCATAACTTACCACACCCTAACTTACCTTAACTTTCCATAATTTACCATACCTTAACTTTCCATAACTTACCATACCCTAACTTACCTTAACTTTTCCTAACTTACCATACCCTAACTTACCTTAACATTCCATAACTTACCATACCGTAACTTACCTTAACTTTCCATAACTTACCTTAACTTACCTTAACTTTCCATACCATAACTTACCTTAACTTTCCATAACTTACCATACTTTAACTTTCCATACCATAACTTACCTTAACTTTCCATACCATAACTTACCTTAACTTTCCATAACTTACCATAACTTAACTTTCCATAACATAACTTACCTTAACTTTCCATACCATAACTTACCTTAACTTTCCAAAACTTACCATACCTTAACTTACCTTAACTTTCCATAACTTACCATACCTTAACTTTCCATACCATAACTTTCCATAACTTACCATACCTTAACTTTCCATACCATAACTTACCTTAACTTTCCATAACTTACCATACCTTAACTTTCCATACCATATCCTTCCATAACTTACCATACCTTAACTTTCCATATCATAACTTACCTTAACATTCCATAACTTACCATACCTTCACTTTCCATAACTTTCCATACCTTAACTTTCCATACCCTAACTTACCTTAACTTTCCATAACTTACCATACCCTAACTTACCTTAATTTTCCATAACTTACCATACCCTAACGTACCTTCACTTTCCATAACTTACCATACCTAACTTAACTTAACTTTCCAAAACTTACCATACCTTAACTTTCCATAACTTACCATACCCTAACTTACCTTAACTTTCTATATCTTACCATATTTATCTTTACATAACTTACCATAACTTAACATTCCATAACTTACCAAACCCTATCTTAACTTAAAATTCCATAACTTACCATACCTTAACTTTCCATAACTTACCATACCCTAACTTACCTTAACTTTCCATTACTTACCATACCATAAATTACCTTAACTTTCCATAACTTACCATACCCTAACTTACCTTAAATTTCCATAACTTACCATGCCCTAACTTACCTTAAATTTCCATAACTTACCATACCCAAACTTAACTTAGCTTTCCATAACTTACGATACCTTAACTTTCAATAACTTACCATACCCTAACTTACCTTAACTTTCCATAACATACCATACCTTAACTTTACATAACTTAACATACCCTAACTTAACTTAACTTTCCATAACTTACCATACCTTAACTTTCCATAACTTACCATACCCTAACTTACCTTAACTTTCCATAACTTACTATACCCTAACTTACCTTAACTTTCCATAACTTACCATAACCTAAGTTACCTTAACTTTCCATAACTTACCATACCATAACTTACCTTAACTTTCCATAACTTACCATACCTTAACTTTCCATAACTTACCATACCCTAACTTACCTTAACTTTCCATAACTTACCATACCCTAACTTACCTTAACTTTCCATAACTTACCATACCCTAACTTACCTTAACTTTCCATAACTTACCATACCCTAACTTATCTTGACTTTCCATAACTTACCTTACCTTAACTTTCCATAACTTACCATACCTTAACTTTCCATTACTTACCATACCCTAACTTACCTTAACTTTCCATAACTTACCATACCCTAACTTAACTTAAATTTCCATAACTTACCATACCAGAAATTACCTTAACTTTCCATAAATTACCACAACCTTAACTTTCCATAACTTACCATAACCTAACTTACCTTAAATTTCCATAACTTACCATACCCTAACCTACCTTAACTTTCCATAACTTACCATACCTAAACTTTCCCTAACTTACCATACCCTAACTTACCTTAACATACCATAACTTACCATACCGTAACTTACCTTAACTTTCCATAACTTACCTTAACTTACCTTAACTTTCCATACCATAACTTAACTTAACTTTACATATCTTACCATACCTTAACTTTCCATACCATAACTTACCTTAACTTTCCATACCATAACTTACCTTAACTTTCCATAACTTACCATACCTTAGCTTTCCATACCATAACTTACCTTAACTTTCCATAACTTACCATAACTTAACTTTCCATACCATAACTTACCTTAACTTTCCATACCGTAACTTAACTTATCTTTCCATAACTTACCATACCTTAACTTTCCATACCATAACTTACCTTAACTTTCCATAACTTACCATAACTTAACTTTCCATACCATAACTTTCCATAACTTACCATACCTTAACTTTCCATACCATAACTTACCTTAACTTTCCATAACTTACCATACCTTAACTTTCCATAACATAACTTTCCATAACTTACCATACCTTAACTTTCCATATCATAACTTAACTTAACATTCCATAACTTACCATACCTTCACTTTCCATACCATAATTAACTTTCCATAACTTACCATACCTTAACTTTCCATACCATAACTTACCTTAACTTTCCATAACTTACCTTAACTTTCCATAACTTACCATACCTTAACATTCCATACCCTAACTTACCTTAACTTTCCATAACTTACCATACCCTAACTTACCTTAATTTTCCATAACTTACCATACCCTAACTTACCTTCACTTTCCATAACTTACCATACCCTAACTTACCTTAACTTTCCAAAACTTACCATACCTTAACTTTCCATAACTTACCATACCTTAACTTTCCATACCATAACTTTCCATAACTTACCAAACCTTAACTTTCCATACCATAACTTACCTTAACTTTCCATAACTTAACATACCTTAACTTTCCATACCATAACTTTCCATAACTTACCATACCTTAACTTTCCTACCATATACCTTAACCTTCCATAACTTACCATACCTTAACTTTCCATAACCTAACTTATCTTAACTTTCCATAACTTACCATAACCTTTTATACCTTAACTTTCCATAACTTACCAAATCTTAACTTTCCATAACTTACCATACCTTAACATTCCATAACTTACCATACCCTAACATACCTTAACTTTACATAACTTACCATACCATAAATTACTTTAACATTACATAACTTGCCATACTTTAACTTTCCATAACTTACCATACCCTAACTTACCTTAACTTTCCATAACTTACCATACCTTAACTTTCCATAACTTACCATAACCTAACTTACCTTAACTTTCCATAACTTACCATAACCTAACTTAACATAACTTTCCATAACTTACCATACCTTAACTTGCCATAACTTACCATACCCTAACTTACCTTAACTTTCCATAACTTACCATACCCTAACTTACCTTAACTTTCCATAACTTAGCATACCTTAACTTTCCATAACTTACCATACCCTAACTTACCTTAACTTTCCATAACTTACCATACCATAACTTACCTTAAGTTTCCATAACTTAACTTTACATAACTTACCATACCCTAACTTACCTTAACTTTCCATAACTTACCATACCCTAACTTACCTTAACTTTCCATAACTTCACATACCCTAACTTTCCTTAACTTACCATACCCTAACTTTCCATAACTTACCATACCCTAACTTACCCTAACTTTCCATAACTTACCATACCCTAACTTACCTTAACTTTCCATAACTTACCATACCTTAACTTTCCATACCTTACCATACTCTAACTTTCCATAACTTACCATACCCTAACTTAACCTAACTTTCCATAACTTAACATACCTTAACTTTCATAACTTACCATACCCTAACTTACCTTAACTTTCCATAACTTACCATACCTTAACTTTCCATAA
The DNA here is from genome assembly GCF_032191515.1 of Phaenicophaeus curvirostris. Taxonomy (NCBI): domain Eukaryota; kingdom Metazoa; phylum Chordata; class Aves; order Cuculiformes; family Cuculidae; genus Phaenicophaeus; species Phaenicophaeus curvirostris. Next base: position 894,575 of record NW_027206692.1, read on the forward strand.
CTTACCTTAACTTTTCATAACTTAACTTACCTTAACTTTCCATAACTTACCTTAACTTACCTTAACTTTCCATACCATAACTTACCTAAACTTACCATAACTTACCAAACCTTAACTTTCCATAACTTACCATACCCTAAATTACCTTAACTTACCTTACCATACCCTAACTCTCCATAACTTACCATACCCTTACTTACCTTAACTTACCTTACCATAACTTAACTTTCCATAACTTACCATACCCTAACTTTCCATAACTTACCATACCCTTACTTACCTTAACTTACATTACCATACCTTAACTTTCTATAACTTACCATAACTTAACTTCCATAACTTACCATACCCTAAATTACCTTAACTTACCTTACCATACCCTAACTTTCCATAACTTACCATACCCTTACTTACCTTAACTTACCTTACCATACCTTAACTTTCATAACTTACCATACCCTAACTTTCCATAACTTACCATACCCTTACTTACCTTAACTTACCTTACCATAACTTAACTTTCCACAACTTTCCATAACTTACCTTACCATACCTTAACTTTCCATAACTTACCTTACCATAGCTTAACTTTCCATAACTTACCATACCCTAACTTTCCATAACTTACCATACCCTTACTTACCTTAACTTACCTTACCATACCTTAACTTTCCATAACTTACCATACCCTAACTTTCCATAACTTACCATACCCTTACTTACGTTAACTTACCTTACCATACCTTAACTTTCCATAACTTTCCATAACTTACCTTACCATACCTGAACTTTCCATAACTTTCCATAACTTACCTTACCATACCTTAACTTTCCATAACTTACCATACCCTAACTTTCCATAACTTACCATACCCTTACTTACCTTACCATACCCTAACTTTCCATAACTTACCATACCCTTACTTACCTTACCATAACTTAACTTTCCATAACTTTCCATAACTCACCTTACCATACCTTACCATACCTTACCATACCTTAACTTTCCATAACTCACCTTACCATACCTTACCATACCTTAACTTTCCATAACTCACCTTACCATAACTTACCATACCTTAACTTTCCATAACTAACCTTACCATACCTTACCATAGCTTAACTTTCCATAACTCACCTTACCATACCTTTCCATACCTTACCATACCTTACCATACCTTACCATACCTTAACTTTCCATAACTCACCTTACCATACTTTACCATACCTTAACTTTCCATAACTCACCTTACCATAGCTTACCATACCTTAACTTTCCATAACTCACCTTATCATACCTTACCATAACTTAACTCTCTATAACTCACCTTACCATACCTTACCATACCTTAACTTTCCATAACTCACCTTACCATACCTTACCATAACTTAACTTTCCATAACTCACCTTACCATACCTTACCATACCTTAGCTTTCCATAACTCACCTTACCATACCTTACCATACCTTACCATACCTTACCACACCTTACCATACCTTACCATACCTTACCATACCTTAACTTTCCATAACTTGCCTTGCCTTGCCTTACCATACCTTAACTTTCCATAACTTGCCTTGCCTTGCCTTACCATACCTTAACTTTCCATAACTCGACTTACCATACCTTACCATACCTTAACTTTCCATAACTCACCTTACCATACCTTACCATACCTTACCATACCTTACCATACCTTACCATAACTTAACTTTCCATAACTCACCTTACCATACCTTACCATACCTTAACTTTCCATAACTCACCTTACCATACCTTACCATACCTTAACTTTCCATAACTCACCTTACTATAACTTACCATAACTTAACTTTCCATAACTCCCCTTATCATACCTTACCATACCTTACCATACCTTACCATACCTTACCATACCTTACCATACCTTAACTTTCCATAACTTGCCTTGCCTTGCCTTACCATACCTTAACTTTCCATAACTCACCTTACCATACCTTACCATACCTTAAATTTCCATAACTCACCTTACCATACCTTACCATACCTTAACTTTCCATAACTCCCCTTACCATACCTTACAATACCTTACCATACCTTACCATACCTTACCATAACTTACCATACCTTACCATACCTTACCATACCTTAACTTTCCATAACTCCCCTTACCATACCTTACCATACCTTACCATACCTTACCATACCTTACCATACCTTACCATACCTTACCATACCTTAACTTTCCATAACTCCCCTTACCATACCTTACCATACCTTACCATACCTTACCATACCTTACCATACCTTACCATACCTTAACTTTCCATAACTCACCTTACCATACTTTACCATACCTTAACTTTCCATAACTCACCTTACCATAGCTTACCATACCTTAACTTTCCATAACTCACCTTACCATACCTTACCATACCTTAACTTTCTATAACTCACCTTACCATACCTTACCATACCTTAACTTTCCATAACTCACCTTACCATACCTTACCATAACTTAACTTTCCATAACTCACCTTACCATACCTTACCATAACTTAGCTTTCCATAACTCACCTTACCATACCTTACCATACCTTACCATACCTTACCATACCTTACCATACCTTACCATACCTTAACTTTCCATAACTTGCCTTGCCTTGCCTTACCATACCTTAACTTTCCATAACTTGCCTTGCCTTGCCTTACCATACCTTAACTTTCCATAACTCGCCTTACCATACCTTACCATACCTTAACTTTCCATAACTCACCTTACCATACCTTACCATACCTTACCATACCTTACCATACCTTAACTTTCCATAACTCACCTTACCATACCTTACCATACCTTAACTTACCATAACTCACCTTACCATACCTTACCATACCTTAACTTTCCATAACTCACCTTACCATACCTTACCATACCTTAACTTTCCATAACTCCCCTTACCTTACCTTACAATACCTTACCATACCTTACCATACCTTACCATACCTTACCATACCTTAACTTTCCATAACTCCCCTTACCATACCTTACCATACCTTACCATACCTTACCATACCTTACCATACCTTACCATACCTTAACTTTCCATAACTCCCCTTACCATACCTTACCATACCTTACCATACCTTACCATACCTTACCATACCTTACCATACCTTAACTTTCCATAACTCCCCTTACCATACATTACCATACCTTACCATACCTTAACTTTCCATAACTCCCCTTACCATACCTTACCATAACTTACCATACCTTAACTTTCCATAACTCCCCTTACCATACCTTACCATACCTTACCATAACTTAACTTTCCATAACTCCACTTACCATACCTTACCATACCTTACCATACCTTAACTTTCCATAACTCCCCTTACCATACCTTACCATACCTTACCATACCTTAACTTTCCATAACTCCCCTTACCATACCTTACCATACCTTAACTTTCCATAACTCCCCTTACCATACCTTACCATACCTTACCATATCTTACCATAACTTAACTTTTTATAACTCCCCTTACCATACCTTACTATACCTTAACTTTCCATAACTCCCCTTACCATACCTTACCATACCTTACCATACCTTACCATACCTTAACTTTCCATAACTCCCCTTACCATACCTTACCATACCTTACCATACCTTACCATACCTTACCATACATTAACTTTCCATAACTCCCCTTACCATACCTTACCATACCTTACCATACCTTACCATACCTTACCATACCTTACCATACCTTAACTTTCCATAACTCCCCTTACCATACCTTACCATACCTTACCATACCTTACCATACCTTACCATACCTTACCATACCTTAACTTTCCATAACTCCCCTTACCATACCTTACCATACCTTACCATACCTTAACTTTCCATAACTCCCCTTACCATACCTTACCATACCTTACCATACCTTAACTTTCCATAACTCCCCTTACCATACCTTACCATACCTTAACTTTCCATAACTCCCCTTACCATACCTTACCATACCTTACCATACCTTACCATAACTTAACTTTCCATAACTCCCCTTACCATACCTTACTATACCTTAACTTTCCATAACTCCCCTTACCATACCTTACCATACCTTACCATACCTTACCATACCTTAACTTTCCATAACTCCCCTTACCATACCTTACCATACCTTACCATACCTTACCATACCTTACCATACATTAACTTTCCATAACTCCCCTTACCATACCTTACCATACCTTACCATACCTTACCATACCTTACCATACCTTACCATACCTTAACTTTCCATAACTCCCCTTACCATACCTTACCATACCTTACCATACCTTACCATACCTTACCATACCTTACCATACCTTAACTTTCCATAACTCCCCTTACCATACCTTACCATACCTTACCATACCTTAACTTTCCATAACTCCCCTTACCATACCTTACCATAACTTACCATACCTTAACTTTCCATAACTCCCCTTACCATACCTTACCATACCTTACCATACCTTAACTTTCCATAACTCCCCTTACCATACCTTACCATACCTTAACTTTCCATAACTCCCCTTACCATACCTTACCATACCTTACCATACCTTAACTTTCCATAACTCCCCTTACCATACCTTACCATACCTTACCATACCTTAACTTTCCATAACTCCCCTTACCATACCTTACCATACCTTACCATACCTTAACTTTCCATAACTCCCCTTACCATACTTTACCATACGTTACCATACCTTAACTTTCCATAACTCCCCTTACCATACCTTACCATACCTTACCATAACTTAACTTTCCATAACTCCACTTACCATACCTTACCATACCTTACCATACCTTAACTTTCCATAACTCCCCTTACCATACCTTACCATACCTTACCATACCTTAACTTTCCATAACTCCCCTTACCATACCTTACCATACCTTAACTTTCCATAACTCCCCTTACCATACCTTACCATACCTTAACTTTCCATAACTCCCCTTACATACCTTACCATACCTTACCATATCTTACCATAACTTAACTTTTTATAACTCCCCTTACCATACCTTACTATACCTTAACTTTCCATAACTCCCCTTACCATACCTTACCATACCTTACCATACCTTACCATACCTTAACTTTCCATAACTCCCCTTACCATACCTTACCATACCTTACCATACCTTACCATACCTTACCATACATTAACTTTCCATAACTCCCCTTACCATACCTTACCATACCTTACCATACCTTACCATACCTTACCATACCTTACCATACCTTAACTTTCCATAACTCCCCTTACCATACCTTACCATACCTTACCATACCTTACCATACCTTACCATACCTTACCATACCTTAACTTCCATAACTCCCCTTACCATACCTTACCATACCTTACATACCTTAACTTTCCATAACTCCCCTTACCATACCTTACCATACCTTACCATACCTTAACTTTCCATAACTCCCCTTACCATACCTTACCATACCTTAACTTTCCATAACTCCCCTTACCATACCTTACCATACCTTACCATACCTTACCATAACTTAACTTTCCATAACTCCCTTACCATACCTACTATACCTTAACTTTCCATAACTCCCCTTACCATACCTTACCATACCTTACCATACCTTACCATACCTTAACTTTCCATAACTCCCTTACCATACCTTACCATACCTTACCATACCTTACCATACCTTACCATACCTTACCATACATTAACTTTCCATAACTCCCCTTACCATACCTTACCATACCTTACCATACCTTACCATACCTTACCATACCTTACATACCTTAACTTTCATAACTCCCTTACCATACCTTACCATACCTTACCATACCTTACCATACCTTACCATACCTTACCATACCTTAACTTTCCATAACTCCCCTTACCATACCTTACCATACCTTACCATACCTTAACTTTCCATAACTCCCCTTACATACCTTACCATAACTTACCATACCTTAACTTTCCATAACTCCCCTTACCATACCTTACCATACCTTACCATACCTTAACTTTCCATAACTCCCTTACCATACTTACCTTACCATACCTTAACTTTCCATAACTCCCCTTACCATACCTTACCATACCTTACCATACCTAACTTTCCATAACTCCCCTTACCATACTTACATACCTTACCATACCTCTAACTTTCCATAACTCCCCTTACCATACCTTACCATACCTTACCATACCTTAACTTTCCATAACTCCCCTTACATACTTACCATACCTTACCATACCTTAACTTTCCATAACTCCCCTACCATACTTACCATACCTTACCATACCTTAACTTTCCATAACTCCCTTACCATACTTACAGTCCTACCATACCTTAACTTTCCACAACTCCCCTTACCATACCTTACCATACCTTAACTTCCATAACTCCCCTTACATTCCTTACCATACCTTACCATACCTTACCATACCTTACCATACCTTACCATACCTTAACTTTCCATAACTCCCCTTACCATACCTTACCATACCTTACCATACCTTACCATACCTTACCATACCTTAACTTTCCATAACTCCCCTTACCATACCTTACCATACCTTACCATACCTTACCATACCTTACCATACCTTAACTTTCCATAACTTACCATACCTTACCATACCTTACCATACCTTACCATACCTTACCATACCTTACCATACATTAACTTTCCATAACTCCCCTTACCATACCTACCATACCTTACCATACCTTACCATACCTTACCATACCTTAACTTTCCATAACTCCCCTTACCATACCTTACCATACCTTACCATACCTTAACTTTCCATAACTCCCCTTACCATACCTTACCATAACTTAACTTTCCATAACTCCCCTTACCATACCTTACCATACCTTACCATATCTTAACTTTCCATAACTCCCCTTACCATACCTTACCATACCTTACCATACCTTACCACACCTTACCATACCTTACCATACCTTACCATACCTTAACTTTCCATAACTCCCCTTACCATACCTTACCATACCTTACCATAACTTAACTTTCCATATATCCCCTTACCATACCTTACCATACCTTACCATACCTTAACTTTCCATAACTCCCCTTACCATACCTTACCATAACTTAACTTTCCATAACTCCCCTTACCATACCTTACCATACCTTACCATACCTTACCATACCTTACCATAACCTTACCAATACCTTAACTTTCCTAACTCCTTACCATACCTTACCATACCTTACCATACCTTACCATAACTTAACTTTCCATAACTCCCCTTACCATACCTTACTATACCTTAACTTTCCATAACTCCCCTTACCATACCTTACCATACCTTACCATACCTTACCATACCTTAACTTTCCATAACTCCCCTTACCATACCTTACCATTCCTTACCATACCTTACCATACCTTAACCATACCATCTAACTTTCCATAACTCCCCTTACCATACCTTACATACCTTACCATACCTTACCATACCTTACCATACCTTACCATACCTTAACTTTCCATAACTCCCCTTACCATACCTTACCATACCTTACCATAACCTTACCATACCTTACCATACCTTACCATACCTTAACTTTCCATAACTCCCCTTACCATACCTTACCATACCTTACCATACCTTAACTTTCCATAACTCCCCTTACCATACCTTACCATAACTTACATACTCTTAACTTTCCATAACTCCCCTTACCATACCTTACCATACCTTACCATACCTTAACTTTCCATAACTCCCCTTACCATACCTTACCATACCTTAACTTTCCATAACTCCCCTTACCATACCTTACCATACCTTACCATACCTTAACTTTCCATAACTCCCCTTACCATACCTTACCATACCTTACCATACCTTAACTTTCCATAACTCCCCTTACCATACCTTACCATACCTTACCATACCTTAACTTTCCATAACTCCCCTTACCATACTTACATACGTTACCATACCTTAACTTTCCATAACTCCCCTTACCCATACCTTACCATACCTTACCATACCTTACTTTCCACAACTCCCCTTACCATACCTTACCATACCTTAACTTTCCATAACTCCCCTTACCATACCTTACCATACCTTAACTTTCCATAACTCCCTTACCATTCCTTACCATAACCTTACCAACCTTACCATACCTTACCATACCTTACCATACCTTAACTTTCCATAACTCCCCTTACCATACCTTACCATACCTTACCATACCTTACCATACCTTACCATAGCTTAACTTTCCATAACTCCCCTTACCATACCTTACCATACCTTACCATACCTTACCATACCTTACCATACCTTAACTTTCCATAACTTACCATACCTTACTCATACCTTACCATACCTTACCATACCTTACCATACCTTAACTTTCCATAACTCCCCTTACCATACCTTACCATACTTACCATAACCTTACCATACCTTACCATACCTTAACTTTCCATAACTCCCCTTACCATACCTTACCAATACCTTACCATACCTTAACTTTCATAACTCCCTTACCATAACCTTACCATACCTTAACTTTCCATAACTCCCCTTACCATACCTTACCATACCTTACCATATCTTAACTTTCCATATCTCCCCTTACCATACCTTACCATACCTTACCTTACCTTACCACACCTTACATACCTTACCATACCTTACCATACCTTAACTTTCCATAACTCCCTTACCATACCTTACCATACTTACCATAACTTAACTTCCATATTATCCCCTTACCATACCTTACCATACCTTACCATACCTTAACTTTCCAAAACTCCCCTTACCATACCTTACCATAACTTAACTTTCCATAACTCCCCTTACCATACCTTACCATACCTTACATTACCTTACATACCTTCCATACCTTACCATACCTTAACTTTCCCATAACTCCCCTTACATAACTTACCATAACTTACATTACATACCATACCTTACCGATACCTTAACTTTCCATAAATTCCCTGACCATACCTTACCATACCTTACCATACCTTAACTTTCCATATATCCCCTTAACATACCTTACCAT